>NC_056739.1:810025248-810378373 GCF_019279795.1 Protopterus annectens
GCTACCATTTAGTATCCCATGAAGCTTCTCACAGCTACAAATACACATTAATAAAATAAATAAATAATGAAGTAATAGTTTGCTCATGCTGAAGTGACATTTAAGCATGTTAGCAATAACAGCTATACAGTTTGCATGTCATTTTTATGGCTACGCCACTATGTTGTTCCCAAACATAACACAGAGTGTTAGAATTATATGTGTAACACAAAACATGCACACAGTGGCACACAAATAACACGACTCCTGCCATAACACCTGTGGAAATGACTTTTCAGTAATAGGAGATATGTCCACAATAGAAATAAGGTACTGAATAGACTCAACAGGGTAATATTATAGGTCGCATGGAGCACTTGCCTACTAGTTATACCCCTATGTTTTTACCTTAACAAAGCATAGCTAGTGCTATGGAGTGGCATAGCATATTATGCATAATTTCACTTCTCACTATGACCTTATGGTACACAATGACCTTGTGGGATACACAGCTCATTACTCATTCCTTTATTAGCTACACTAATTTACCACCAGATGGCATTTGCAGTTCAATATGAATGAACATAATGCATGTTAAAACACTACCAGTTGCATTGGCTGTAGTCACTGGTAAAGTAGTGGAAATGTCTAATATCTACAGAATCTAAAGTTTCATCGGCAGGCATTCGGGGGGGGGGTCACTTTTTTCCCTGCACCAGGAAACCTTACTAGAGTTTACAACATATACCTTTTTCCCTTCCACTGCTCCATTCAAAAGGTGTTACTAAGGTACTTACGCTTCCGACGGGTAGCTGGTCATTACCAGTTCAGAATACTTCCTTTTGATCTCACCATAGCCCTTATGCAGTTCACCAAGTGTACAACAGTAATAGCAACTCACTTGAGACTACAATGATCCCACGTGTTCCCATATTTAGATGACTGGCTCATTTCCTTCCCTACTAGGCATCAGCTAATGATGTCGAAGAGAAAAGGTCATGTATACATGTGCTCTTTTGTGTATAACTATAAACTACAAAAAAAAAAAAAAAAAAAAAGGAGGTTTGAGATACAAAGACTGCAGCCACTTGGTTCTTCAAACTCTAGGATCAATGGTTACAGCAATAACACTAATACCATTTGCCAGGATTTTATATGAAAATTCTTCAGTGGGTGTTTGCTTCACAATGGTAATACTTCGTCATCCCATATCCATTTTGATATGACTCACTAATATACGTAAGATACATCAAATGGTGGATCAAGTCAGACCAAGTTCTACATGGCTCTTTCTACCCCCTCCCCAGCCCAAGGCCATACTAACTATGGATGTCTCCCAGCATGAGTAGAGAGGCATTACCTGGGAAAGACAGTCCAAGGCATATGGTTCACTGGGAGGCTAACCTCTGTATCAGTGTTCTAGTGATGAGAGTGGTGCTATTAGCTCTGCAAGCTTTTCAGGATGTTCTCCCTTTAGGAACAGTTGCTATTGAAAGAAATAATATGTCAGTTATATGGTATTTCAACAAACAAGGAGCAACCTGATCATACCCTCCTATGTCCAGAAGCGCTTAGGGGGTAACATGAGTGAATTAATTTACGTGTTCATTCAAATGATTGCACTTGCCTGGGAAACCCAGTGTGATAGAGGACAATTTGAGAAAGTGCATTTCTTTACTTCATGAGTGGTTCCTCAACAAGGATGTGATGGAGATGATTTTTCGTTAGTGGGGCCAGTCTTGCTGCATGTTTTTTGCCTCTCCCCTAAATAACAATGGAGCAGCTAATTTTTCCCTATTCACTCCACAGGGGGAATCACTGGGAAATGCTCTTCTTCAAGATTAGCCACCTGTGTCCATTTCCTTAAATTTATTTGATTCCAGTACTTCTATGAAAAGGTGCCAGGTAGAAGAAGAATTCATCCTCATTACCCCTTACCGGCCTCCAAATATTTAGTTCCCCTTCCTTTGGCCTCTATTAATTCACCAACCTTGAATTTTAGATTCAGATCCAGACCTATGGTTCCACCCAACAAGAATGATGCATCCAGACATTCAGAGCCTTAAGCTGACAGCTAGGTTTCCCCAATCCCATTAATAGACAGACAACCTATGCTTTCTCACGTTTACGGCAGATATTGTTATCTACCCTTTAACCATCTACAAGGAAAGTTTTGAACACCAGGCTCTTCAAAGTCATGTTGAACCCTCTTCTGACCTGATTCATAACATTTTCCAAATGTTATCGCTACCCTTTAACAAAGGAACTACTACATCTCCAGTTTTTAGTTCATTTGGCAGCAAGTACTGTATTCTATATTGAAATTGATGATTCCTCACTAGCTTCCCACAAGATTTATACGGCTTCCTTAGATGGCATACTTACATTAAGACCTATGTTTCAACATCCTACTCCTCCATGGGGATTGGATCCTGGTACGGCAAGCCATTATCCATTTTCCCTTTTCAACATGCAGATGACTGTGATTTTAAATTTCCTTCTTTTGTCAGATGATTTCTGATACTTAAGCCATATATGAGTAACCACCATATCAATTTTTTTTTCACAAGATATAGTCAAGTTATAAACTGAGGCATCTTTTTGCCCAAAATAGTATTTAATAATTTAAGTTAATTCATCAATTTACCAGTATTCTTCCCAAAAGATGCAAACAGAAAGAAAGAATGACTACCTTTATTGGATGTTTGTAGACAACTGCATCTCTATTTACATAGAGCAAAAGGTATCAGAACTACAGATTGTTTCTTTTACAGATATAAAATTGGGTAAACCAGGGCTCAAAATTTTGTAGACAGGTAGCTTGCTGGCTACATCTCCTTTATTTATAACAAATTGAATTCACATTATCAAAACATGTATGGGTTCATTCAACCAGATCCATGATACTTGCCTCAAATTTATAATAAAGAACATCCACGGATGACTTTTGTGTAGGACCAACGTGATTCCTTCCCAAGCCTTTATCAGTTATTAGAAATGGGATTTAGTCTTCTGAAGGGGCCATCATCGACCTCAGTGGTGTTTAGGAGTATCCTTCCATGTGCCCGCACTGGATATAAGATAGCTGGGGACTCTGCCCCATCAGTCGAGGATGGAATGAAAATTAACATCAGATAAAAATGTTATGTACTTACCATAACATTCCATCTGTGCTGTTGATTTTTATTCCTCCTTGACTCCCCACCCATCAACCCCCAACCCTTGCTGGGTTTATTTTAGAAGAGTGAGCAGATCTAACAGATTTGTTATATCCTGTGAACATTACCTTCTCCAGATGTGTCATTGCCTTCTTGTATCTATCTCTCTCTCTCTCTCTCTCTCTTTATAGGACATGTATATGTAAAGTTATGTGTCCTTCTTCTTTTTATAGCTTACAAACAAGATCTGAGGTAATGGGGGTTAGTGCATTATGGGTAAGGGAGAAGCTTGAGAGTTCCAGATGGCTATGAGCTTTTTTGTAATGGTTGAGACGGATCTGAAGGATCGGTTCCAACCCCATCAGTCGAGGAGGAATGAAAATCAACAAAAGAGATGGAACGTTATGGTAAGTAAATAACTTCTTTTTTTAGTAACTATTACTTCAGCAAAAAGAATTTCTGAGCTCCAGGCCTTATCAGTTAACCCTCTGTAAATTATTTTCCACAAAGATAGGGTGTCTCTACAAATCAACCCTTCCTTTCTATCTAAAGTGGATATGGAGACTAACATTAACCAGTCTATACAATTGCCAGTTTTCTTTCCAAATTTTACTAATAAGGGCGAATATCTGTTGCACCTTCTTGATGTCTTAATCTCCACAGAACAAAGCAGTACAGGAAGTCTGATCAACTGTTTGCATCCTTTTCTCCTAGTTGCTTAGGTCAAAAGGTTTCCAAAATTACTCTGGCTAAATGGATTGCTGATTGTATTTCACTGATTTATTCTGAAAAAGGTTTGGATTTGCCTCGTCCTCCTAGAGCTCACTCCACCTGATCTACGGCTACCGCATTGGCTTTTTCCTCATGAACTTCCACTGATGATATCTGTGCTCTAGCCACTTTGTGAAAGACTCTTAACCTTTGGTCTGATATTGTTAATCCTCATTCATTCTTTATGCATGGGTATCGGTTCCGACCACGGAACCGAGCCGGCCATTTTCCAAGCTCGCATCAGCTTCAAACTCTCAAGCTAAACTCTCACCCGCAATCCCCCTCTCCCTGTTACCTCAGATTTCGTTTGCCGTGTTGCCATTCGGTCGTGTCAAGCTACTTCTCTTTAGCTAAGTACAATTATTTGTTGTTTAATAATCTTTCAGATTACTTTTCTGTCAGAAAAGTTTATATTTCATTGTCTCTTACCCTATTGCATCTAGCGTACATAATTTCTTCAGGTTTTTCTGCTCTTTTCTTTACCACTTTTTACCGCAAGGTATTCTCTCTTTACCATCGCTGGTAATCCTTCCCCTTTTTCTCATACCTTTGGGTATTTTCTTGTACCATTGCTGGTACCTTTTCTATAAATTAACTTGCTTTCAGGGCAGACAAGAAAGGTAGTCTGGGGTTTAAGCGATGTTCTGATTGTGGACACAAACTACCTACTTCTGATGCACACTCTTTGTGCGTTTATTGTTTGGGGGCATCCCACTTGTCTGTTGATCCACCCTGTACTATTTGTGAGAACTTTTCAAATAGAACCTTGTTGGAAAGGAAAAACAAGCTGTTACTGAAGGGACTCCTTAAATCTCTGTTTTCAGAGACTGTTTCCGGGTCGGAGGCCTCAACCCCTCCTAGAGCCCATAAGAAAATCTTGGATGTTCCTACCAAGGCTAAATCTTTGCCTTCATCCTCGGCTGGGGACTGCCACCAACCAAAACCTAAAAAGGCTAAAGTTTCGGCTCCGGGGCTCACTCAGTCAGCCCCAGTGCTTTTGGTGCCTAGACCTTGGGCACCGAGGCCTTCGACTCCATTAGTGATCTTGGCTCTGTCTTCTCCTGCAGCCTTCACTATATCGGCACCGAGGGGCTTCTCGGTTCAGACTATTACCATTGTATTGGCACCGACCTTTCAGTTGGCGCAGACCTTGACCTCGTTGGCTCCAAGATCTTCCTTGGAACTGACGTCTTTATTGTTGACTCCAGTTTTGTCAGTTACAGCTTCGGTACCGACAACCACTTCAGCACCGATCCCTGTGTCGGTGCAGACCATGACCTCAGCACCGATGACTTCTTCGGTGCAGACACCCATAGTCCAGTCTCTCTCGGCACTGTTGTCCTCAGTGCGGACAGATGAGATGGGCACCGAGTTTGCCTCTTCTGAGGACAGGCCTGTTTCTCCCTCAGTCTTTGTGAGGTCCACTAGAAGCCTTTCCGAACATGATGTGTTGCGTCTTCTGGATCAGGTGCTCCTGGCCAGAGGTATCCCACCCCTCAGGAACTGTCCTTCCTTGGGAGGTGATCACCCATCTCCAAAGACCCCTTTCCTAGTCTCCTCCTTCATTGTCTTTGAAGTCCATGGATATAGCACAGTCTTCCCCTTCTGCGGTCCCCTTTATGGATCTCACTAAGGAACCGCAGTTGCCTTCATGGCAAGAAAGTTTTGCTATGACCCAGGATGTCAGTTGTGACACACATAGTTTGCTGCTCCACAGGCATCCAGGGACTCCGGGTCGGCAGGCTGAGCCACTTAGGGGACGGATGACCCCTGTCCTAGACATATCCTCTTCAGGTGGACCAGCCTTCCAACTGATGGGGAAGGCTTTTGCTGCTGCTGGCGATACTGAACTGTCTATACCTCCGCCCTCCTCTGGTACACTGGTTTCACAAGTCGTACCTAGCGGACACAAGGTGCAAAGCCCTCCGGACATATTCCCACAGGAATCCCCTTTTCTGCTGTCTTCTCTAGCTTCTCCCGCTGAGGAGGTCCACCGGAAAAGTTTGTGTAAGAGGAATCACATGGACTCCACAGATGATTCCCTCAGTGAAGACACAGATTTCGATGAGGGGGAAGGTTTCCCCCCGGTCACCCTCTGAGGTATCCTTTGGTGTTATCCTCGAAATTCTGAAACAGAGAGGTGACTGGCAGTCCTCTAATCCGACCTCTGAGGAATCTGTGTTCCTGCAGGCCTTTCGCGCCCGGCCCCCTACCTCCTGGGTTACTCCACCTGCCGATGAACTTGTCCGGCTCATTGTGCAGCATGCTTGGAAGGCTCCTGATACCATCAAAGCTATTCCCTGGAGGCCAGATAAGATTTTGTCCCCTCCTGCTTCGGATCCCCATTGGTCCAAAGGTCTTCCTGTGGATGTTTTGGTGGTGGCGGCAGCAACAAAAAAGGATCTGGCAGAAGAAGAAAGTCAGACTGTCCATCCACCTAACAAAGAGTCCTAGGCCCTGGACAGGATAGGGAAGTGCACCTTTGCTTCAGCGACCTTTACTATCAGGTCCCTGAATATGGCACACTTTACCAGGCTTCAAAGGGATATGGTTTCTGAGCTCTCTGAAAGCTTGGTTGGTGCCGTGTCTGATGAGGTCCGTGACAAAGTGGCCTCTCAGTTGGCAACCATTGAATCAATATCTAACTCCTCTATGCGAATGATATCTCACGCATCAGAAGGAGCAGCTAGAGCAGAGGGTTCAGCTGCGGTCTTGAGATGACATGCCTGGATGCGCTTGTGCAATTTCGCGGAACCCTTTAAGGCTTCCTTTTTTAACGCTCCCATTGAGGCCTTCTCGTTGTTTGGGCCCAGAGTTAAAAGCACACTGGCCAGATGTGAACAGGACGGTAAGACCCTTTCTGCCATAGGTGTCCACTATTCTTCCCCTCAACGTGTATTCTCCCAAAACCAAAAGAGTGGGAAGATATGGTCCAAGAAATCTCAGGGTCCTTTCCGTGACACACAGGCCGAGTTCTCCCCTAGAGGCAGAGGGGGAAACTCTCAGGCAAGATGCTCCTTTCGGGGCAGAGGGGGTCTGTGTAACCAGGGTTCCAGGGATTCTTTCCCTGGTCAATCCTACCAGCGCTCCGGAAGAGCGGCCCAACTCCTTTCCTCTGGAGGTGGTTGGGGGACATTTCTCCTTGTACCCTTCTGCCTGGCTAACCATCACCACCGATTCTTGGGTACAAAGGATTATAACCAGAGGTTATCATACCCCCTTCGATCTTTGTCCTGCCCCTTCAAGAAACCTTCCCGACGTTCCACCCAGTCAAAGGGAAGAAGCAGCACTAGAGATAGGAAAGCTGCTAAGAAAGAGAGTCATCCAAATAGTCCCTCCAGACCAGATAGGATCCGGATTCTACTCAAGACTATTTTTGGTGCCAAAGAAAATCGGGGACTGGAGACCAATTTTAGATCTCAGTGTATTGTGAGAGTACAAACATTCCGGATGGTCACAATACAGTTTATCCTCCCGCTTTTGGAAAAAGCCGATTGGATGTGCTCGATAGATCTTGAAGTTGAGTACTACCACATAAAAGTGGACAGGCCATCAAGAAGATTTCTGCGCTTCCATGCGAGAGCCAGTCACTACCAGTTCAGAGTACTGCCCTTCGGACTCTCTACAGCCCCCAGAGTGTTCACAAAGTGCATGGCAGTTGTCACAGCTCACTTGCGACTTCAAGGATTCCAGGTGTTTCCATACCTAGACGACTGGCTCATTTCCGCCCCCACCAGACATCTACTGGAAAAAGCCCTAGCATACTCTCTCCTTGCTGCTCAAAGGCTAGGCATAACCATAAACTGGCAAAAATCCAATCTCACCCCATCTCAGTCAACAGAATTCATAGGGGTTATCTTGGACACAAAAACTGCAGAGCTGCTATTCCAGAGCAAAGAATTCTAAGGATAAAGCAACAACTGATTCCAATCCTTTCAAGGGAGAAATCCACAGCTCACTCTGTTCTACAGCTGTTGGGTTCCATGGCAGCCTCCATCACCATTGTTCCCTTGGCCAGGTTTCACATGAGGCTTCTACAATGGCTACTGCTTAGCCAATGGTATCCTGTTCAGCATCCTCTTTCAGCCATGATTTGAGTAACCCACAGGTGCAAACAGGATTTAAATTGGTGGATGACACACAATCTGTCACAATGGTCTCCCCCCAGCATCCCAAGGCCACAGTGACCACGGACGCCTCCCTGATGGGGTGGGAGGGGTATGTCAGGGACAGACAGTCCAAGGCACTTGGTCCGAACTGGAGGCCCATCTGCATATAAACGTTCTAGAGCTGAGGGCGGTGCTTCTGGCGTTGCAAGCATTTCATCCCCTGCTGCCGTCTGGGATAATTGCGATTCAATCAGACAACATGGTGGTGGTCTGGTACATCAACGGGCAAGGTGGATCCAAATCTTACCCCCTTTGTCGAGAGGCCATGAGAATATGGCAATGGGCGATGGCTACCAACCATTTTCTTCTAGCGATGCACATTCCCAGGAGTTCCAACGTGATAGCAGACAGACTCAGCAGGTGCATTCTTCAACCTCACGAGTGGTCCCTGAATCCCTTGATAGCGGCAGAGATCTTCCACTGCTGGAGCCGACCTTGCTGCGACCTCTTTGCATCCCCGACCAACTCCAAATGCAGCAACTACTTTGCCCTGATTCCCCCTCCAGGACAGTCACCCAGGGACGCTCTAGTCTACGATTGGCCCTCAGGTCTTCTTTATGCATTTCCACCCTTTCCCCTCACTCCCCAGTTTCTGAAGAAAGCCCGTTGGTTGAAGAGCAAGGTGATCCTCATAGCACCATATTGGCCTCGACAGATTTGGTTCCCCTTCCTTTGGCCTCACCTACTAGATCGACCATGGATTCTCCTTCCTGCCCCAGAGTTGATCTCACTTTCACAGAACCTGATTCATCCCTACTTGAACAGCCTGAAGCTCATGGCTTGGCTACTCCAATTCCATTGATTGCCAGGCAGAATGATCTTTCTTTACAAGTATGTGATATTCTCATTGCATCTCATAAGTCTTCCACTAGAATTACTTATCTGAGCAAGTGGAAAAGATTTACCTGTTGGCTGAAGGATAAACAAGAAGATCCCTTCTCAGCACCAGTGTCGATAATACTAGACTCTCTGGCCGACCTCTTTCAATCGGGTCTATCGGCCTCTACCATTAGAGTTCATTTGGCTGCAATTTCTAATTTTAATGAGGGTGTAAAAAATTCCTCTCTTATGTCCCACAAGTTGTGCAAGACCTTCATAAAAGGGGCGAATCATCTGAAGCCACCTTTTAGAGACCCTATTCAACCATGGGATTTATGATTAGTTCTACAAGCTCTGACAGTGCCACCTTTTGAACCTGCCTGTTCTTGCGACCTCAAGTATTTGTCATGGAAAACCTTGTTTTTGGTCGCCATTACTTCTGCGTATTTCTGAGCTTCAAACTCTATGTATCAAGAGTCCTTACTTGATTTTTCATAGAGATAGAGTGTCTCTGAGAACTAATCCATCTTTTCTGCCTAAAGTGATCTCTGAAATGTCCATTAATCAAGCCATTGAATTGCCAGTTTTTTTCCCAATCATTCAAACAGAGGAGAGTATTGTCTACATGCCCTAGATATTCACAGGCAAATTTGTTTTTACTTAAACAGGACTAGGCCCTTTCGTAAATCTGACCAGTTATTTTTGGCTTTTTCTGGACCTATATTAGGATCTGTTGTTGCTAAGGTCACGTTAGCTAGATGGTTGAAGGACTGTGTGACCTTTATCTATACACAATGTAATATCTCGTTGCCTACTACCATGAAAGCTCATTCAACAAGGTCAGTGGCAACTTCTGCTGCCTTCCATGCCAGAGCTTCCTTACATGACATCTGTGCAGCTGCAGCTTGGGCTACGCCTCATACCTTCATCAATCATTACAAATTGGACTTGGCCTCCAGGGGAAGAGCATCTTTTGGTTCTATGGTGCTCAGGAATGTCCTTCCATGACACCCTCCCAGGAATAGAGGTAGCTGAGGACTCTATCCCATGCGTAAGGAATGAACAAGGATTAACAATATCAGATAAAAAAGTTATGTCTTACCATAATGTTCCATCTGTATTGTTGATCCTCATTCAGTCATTTCGACCCTCCCTCCCTCCTTCCCCCTCCTGTGGTTTCTACTGTATCTCACCATCCGGTTCTTTAGGTTATTTGACCAGAGGTAGCCTCTACCTTGACTTGCAAACTCAATCTGAAGTAACAGGGACAGGGGGATTGTGGGCAAGAGTTTAACTCGAGAGTTTGAAGCTGACGCGAGCTTGGAAAATGGCCGGCTCGGTTCCGAGGTCAGAACCGATACCCATGCGTAATGACTGAACGAGGATCAACAATACAGATAGAATGTTATGTTAAGACATAACTTCTTTTTACACATTATAAATTAGACATTATCTCTAGAAGCAGAGCTTCCTTTGGTTCGACAGTTCTCCGACATGTCCTTGCTTAAGGGCCTCCCAAGAGTTACGTAGCTGGGAACTCTGACCCATTCGTGAGGAAGAATGAAATGTAGAAGATCAGATTAAGAAGTTATGTACATACCACAACTTGGAATTTGTGTTGTCCATTTTCGTTCTTCCTCACCTTTCCCCCCAACCATCCCATGACCTTGTCACTCATGGAAGGATCTTTGGATGATATGGGAACCTTCATGTTAAGTGTTTGAAACTCAATATTTCCTTTTGTCTTTTCTATCTCTATAACACTGTAGGGGTAAGGTAGAAAACTCATTCTGAAGAGCTGGGGATAGAATAGGGCCCTATGGGTAGAAGGAGGAGCTCAAGATTCGGATCCAAGGTCTTGTAGAGGCGGCTGAGTGAGATCTGAGGATTGGATCGCTGGCACATTTGTGAGAAAGTATGAAAATGGACAGCACAGATGCCAATTTATGCTAAGTATATAACTTCTTATTAAGGTCGGGTCTTGCATCACTTTAACACAACTGATTTGACCTTTTCCAAATTTCAGAGTGTAATCACTGTGCTCCATGCACCACATGCATATAGGTACTTCCTTCAGGTCTTTGGAGGATTTCTTTCTTGTAATGCAATGCAAAGGTAATTAATTATTGAAAATACAGAAAGGAAAGGAAAGGAAATGAAAAAAGTATGGTAGTACAGTTATGTGAGATACTCAGTATAAAAGTACTACCACTTACCTGTTGTTTTAATTTTATGATATATCTCTGATAGCATGCTGTATTTTAGTTGGCTTGATTCACAGCTTGGGCCTCTTCTCTTTGAAATACATTGAGTCGAGGATGGTATTTATTTCTGTAGGATTTTAGTTAAAGTCTATGGTGATTCTTTGAAAACACAGTAGACTTGTCAGTGTTCATGCTGCTTGGTAAATAAGTCACACCCTTGTAAGAAGTAGCCTCTTAGTGGTCTGTCAGTGAGCTGTTTATAGATTAAAGAAAGGTTACTGTATTCCAGAATGGGGATTACTGCTTTTTTTTGCCAGCTCCTGTTCACTCTATTTTTTCAGAGTTTATGTTGACCACTCCAACATTTACAGACTGTAATATGAAATCTTACTTAAACCAGTCAACTTCAACCTGTAGGGTATTTGTGGAGCTTCAACATGGGCTTCTGTCTATATTTAATGGCTGTATTCCATCTCCATGTCTAGATCTGCCTTTGGTTCTACAGTCATCAGAAGGATTTTGTCATGATACCAGCCAAGGAGAAGAACTAGGGACAATACCGTAAGGATTGAAGTGGGTATACTGAATCATGTAATGTGCACAAATTATACACTTACCACCACAAATTCCCACCAACCTGCCCCCTGTCTCTTGATGTTGGAGGCATGGAGTGTGATAAGAGATGTTCAATTGTGTACTGTTTCTGTGCATGAAGTGGTATTTGTAACAAACTCCCTCTTCATGGCACTGCAGCGATCTAGAGAAAGAAGGTGGTGAGCATTTTGGGAGTTGGGAGTATGAGCCTGAGAAAGTTTTCAGGGGGTAAGCTGACTACTACCTGTGGCTGTTGCAAAAGGAGATCTAGATCTGGAGATCACATCCTGTTTATAGTGTCTTGCAAAAGTATGCAGAGACGTACTTGTTATAGCTGTGCAAATATCCTAGAGGTTGAAATGGCTTCTAATATGACCTTGTGATGATGCTTTCTAATAGCGTCTCCAGGGAGAGGTCAGGCTGCCTAGATGAGTAGAGCACACAAAATTAAAGCTACAATTCGCTAACAAGCTTCATCTCTAAGTCACATATTTGATTTCCTCAGTCTTCATTTGTCTACATTGTGATTCTGCAGAACTCATTTAACCAGGCAGTGTTCCTGAGTCTCCAGTGATAACGAAATTCTGCTTAACTACACATATATAAATAAATAAATATACACACACACACATACACACACACACACACACACACACACACGTGTGTATAAAATAATCATATATATATATATATATATATATATATATATATATGTATATGTGTGTATGTATGTATATATATATATATATGTGTATATGTGTGTATGTATGTGTATATATATATATATATATATATATATATATATATATATATATGTATATGTGTGTATGTATGTATGTATATATATATATATATATATATATATATATATATATATATATATAAATATATATAGATAGATATAGTTAGATATAAATAAATATATATAGATAGTTTACTATCAAAAAGTTGAAAGTAAAAAAAATCTATTCACTTGATCGAGCTGACATTCCGAATTTGGCAATATCACTTTTACTAAATGTTGAAAATACATACATATGTATATGTAATGGAAAAGAGAAGTAAGGGGATAAACTCAAAAAGATTAAATTAATGAAAAGCAGAAAGTAAATCAAGTTTCTACTATTATGGTGGCCATTTCACCAAATATAAATACTCTCACACACGTGTGTATATCTGTATATCTACATCTGTCTTTCTATCTGTATATTTATTTATAAAATAAAGAATAAAACAGAACTTGATTTTAGTGTTGCCATAACATGATTAGAAACAACTATTTAAAATTGCAACACAGCAGTTAAATCAAATTGGAAGACCTTTTTTTCAGAAGATCCCTGTCTAACAAGGCCAGCTTGTTTCTTCCATCTTTCTTGATATGTCCAAAGCCTTTGACACTGTATCCCACCAACTACTACTTAATAAACTGTCTTCGTATGACCTCAGTCCTTCATCACTAATCTGGTGCCATAGCTATCTTTCCAATCGACAACAGGCTACAAAATGGGAAAACTCTCTTTCCCTCTTACTCCCCATTTCCATAGGCATACCCCAAGGTTATGTACTTGGTCCTCTTCTCTTTATCATATTCACAAACAACCTTAGTTCAGTTACTCAACAAGCCTCCATAGTACAGTATGCCGATGATGCTAAACTTATCTGCTCTGCCCCCTCACTCCAAGAACTCCAACTAAAAATCTAGTCATCTCTTCAGGACATTAACACTGAAATGTGTAGAATGATCAGTTCATAGGCGGTTACTAGGCTAATGGCCCTAGGGCCTTTACAATCTTAGCCATGTAATAGCCAGAGTACCCTTATTGACCATAGTTATAGTTATATAGATAGTTAGCAGAGAGATTCTATGATCAGCACCGACTGTCCCTCTCCATGAGGGACACAGGTGCTACCTTCAAGGTGAATTTACGATCACCCATTCAATTCTCAAGGTTGCGCTTGCATAGGGTCATTGAGGAGTTCTGCTTCACATGGAATGGGAGTTTATTCCAGAGGAGTGGGAATTGCTGAGAGATATAGATGTCTCTCCAGCATGTTCTGTAAATGTCACAGGCTAGATTGAGATCCCTGTAGTGAGTTATTCTTGTCCCATTTGATTTGTGGATGTGCAGCATTTCAATTAGGGCAGGGTCCAAGACTGCTCTGTAGGCCAGGCATAGGTAGCTTCTCAGCAGCCTGTATGATACAGAGTACAGTGACAGGGCTTTCAGTCTTTCCATGTATGTCATGTTTTGGAGGCCCTGGATTCTCTTGGTTAGAAACTTATGTGGTCTCTCCAGTTGCTGCAGGTGTCTGGTGAGGTGCATACAGAAGGGAGCATTGTACTCAGTTAGTGGCCTGATACTGGTTGAGTACAGTGGACCTATAACCTCCCTGGTCTTGGATGTGATACCCTTATTTATGAGATGTGCAATGTAGAATGCTTTTCTTACGTTTTTAATTTCTCCAAGTCTTCTGGGTTTCTAATACCATGATGGGAATGGACCCTGTTCTTAAGTCAAAGTACAATTAAAGTTCATGAAATTAGTATTATGTTAAGTTGTCAATCTCGCCTTCATTCTTGCTTGATGGGTTCGGAGCCGATCCCTCGGCTCCGACTCGGCACTTGCTAAGCTCGAGAGTCACTTTTACCAGCTCGAGGCAGCCCCATATCCCATGATGCAAGGCGGTAAGTACCCAGATCTCGTTTGCCGCTTCGCTTATGAGGTCCTCCTTTTACCAGCTCCTGGTAAGTGATTAAAATACTTGATATTTTAGCCCCTTTTTACTAAAAACCCTTTAAATTTTAGTTTTAAGTTAATTTTAAAGATTTTCTGACAGAAATTTACCTGTCTCTTTTTATTTTTTAGTCAAACTTTACCCATCCCATCCCCCCCCTGTTAGGGTGTGTGTGTGTGTGTTTGTCTACTTATACCTTTTTGGTATATTTAATTTAATTTAATTCTTTGACTGGTGTGTGTGTGTGTTGTCTTTCACCATGTCAAAAGAGAGGGTCTCAGGCTTTAAGAAGTGTGACTCGTGCTGTCAGAAGATGTCTCTGACAGACGGTCACACTTCTTGCCTGTATTGCCTGGGGCCTCTTCACCTGCAGGACTCCTGTGCTATATGTCATTCCTTCAGCCAGAGAGTCCTGCAGGAAAGAAGAAACAAACTGATACTTAGGGGCCTTCTTAAGCCGGAGGGCTCTCCGGCTAAGTCGGCTCCATCCAAATCTGCCAAATCTTCCAAGGCCCAGGCTTCTGTGTCAAAGCCTGCGGCCTCGGCTCCGACTCGTTCTGAGTCGAGATCGCTCGGCTGGAGCCGATTCTGGCTAACTAAGCCTTCGGCACCGATGGCTATCGGTGCCGAATCTGCATCGACCACTTCGGTGTCGGCTACGATCGGTTCCGACCACCATGTGGCACAGGCATCGGTGTCGGCTCCGATCGGCACCGACACCGTTACTTTTGTGGCTGTATCGGCTCCGGCTGGAGCCGATGCATCGAGGCTACCTGTCGGCTCCGATAAGTTGTCGGCTCCGACAGGGTCTATAGTTTCATCGGTTCCGATGGCTCATTCCAGGAAGAGGTCGAGGTCTCCTTCCTTGGAGCCGATACTTTGGCTCGGCTTCACCTCTCCTTTCGAACGGAGCCATCAGAGCCGATCTTCAAGGTCATCCAGGCTTTCAGACCATGACTTAGAGAGAGTGGTCAGTAGATTACTTAAGTCACAGGCACTGGCCCAAATGTTACATAGTCCGTCTCAACAGGCGACTGTTGGTCCACACCCGTTACAGTTCCTCCTTCAACTCTACCCCAGAGCTTGGAGTTGGAGTCTTCGAATGGTTACTGCTACGGCTGAAGGACAGATACCCCTTCTGTTCCTTCAGCCTCTACTCTTATCTCCTCTTGAGACCTTCCTTAGAGGGATTCGTGGTCGGGCTTCCATGGTCTCCTCCGAGGGGTGAGTGGCATCGGACCCTTGTCCGAACCCGCTCTTCCCCTTGTTGCCTCGGCCTTGGCGAGTTCGGTTCCAACTTCTGCTTCGGGTCCTTCCCTTTCGTTGGTCCCTGGGTTCCTAGTTCTTGAACGGGTTCTCTCGGACCTGCCTGGGAGGGGAGCATTCGAGGTGATGAAGAGTGTGCTGGCCACTGGTATCAGTCAGCAGTCTGTTCCCTTAGCTCCTCCCTCTATAGTGCCTGTTGACATCTCTGCCACTTCTCTTGCTACAGGACCCAGAGATCCTCCGCCTCAGGTTTCCCCATTGGGAATTTCCCCTCTTCCGAGGATTCTCCTGATGTTTCGTCAGATCCTCCTAGGAAGAGGACTTGTAAGAGGAAACACTGTCACTTCAGATACTGACTTTGATGAGTCAGAGGGATCCCCTAGATCCCCCTCTGAGGATGTCTCCTTCTCAGACATCCTAGAACTCCTTAAACAGAGGGGAAACTGGCCCACCAACAATCCCTCTGAGGATGAGTCAGTATACCTAGAGGCGTTTGGATCTCGGCCCTCCACCTCCTGGGTGTCTCCGCCTTTCGACCCCTTATGCAGGTTATTGCCCGAAAGGCGTGGGCAGCTCCTGACTCTGTAGAGCCAGTCCCTAGGAGGCCTTCAAAATTTATCACTGCCCCGTGTGACAAGCAATTCCTCACTAAGGGTGTCCCCGCTGATGCCATGGTGGTGGCTGCTGCCACCAAGAAGGAACTTGCAGATCCTTCCGTACCCGTCCATCCTCCTAATAAGGACTCTAGGACCATGGATAGGTACGGTAAGCGGATGTTTTCCTCAGCGACCTTTGCTATGCGTTCGCTGAATTACCTATGTCATTTCACCAGACTCCAGAGGGATATCCTTAAGGAGCTGGGTGAAGTAGTACAGGATCCTACAGCTGCAGGAGCTCAAGAAAAAATTGCTTCGCAGCTAGGAACCCATAATTCCATTGCAAACTCCTCCATGCGGCTAATATCATATGCTGCTGATGGAGCGAGTAGAGCCGCAGGTACAGGTGTGGCTCTTAGACGCCAAGCCTGGATGCGGCTATGTGATTTTGCAGATCCTTTCAAGGCGTCCTTCACAAATTCTCCCTTTGATGGGTCAGCTTTGTTTGGCCCTCAGGTGAAGGAAACTTTGACCAGGTGCGAGCAGGACGGCAAGACTCTTTCTGCTGTAGGAGTCCGTTTTCCACCCCTTCTAGACCTTACCCCAAAGGACAGAAAGGTGGGAAAATGTGGTTCCGCAAATCCCAAGGAGTCACGCCGGATTCACGTGGTCAGTTTACCCCTAGAGGCAGAGGGGGTGACAACAACAGACGCCGCTCTAGAGGCAGAGGGGGGTCCGAAAAACCAGGGAAACAGAGAGCCTCTCTCTGACAAGCCCTTTCAGCATCCCTGAGATGTTGCCCGGCTGTCCCTCCTTGGAGGCAGTCGGGGGAAGATTACCACTGTACCCAGAAGCCTGGCATTCCCTCACTCAAGACAGATGGGTACAGTCGATCATATCCAAGGGTTACATAATTCCTTTCGAGGAAAGTCCTTTCCCCTCAAATTCCCTTCCAGATGTACCACCCGGTCTAAGGGAAATTGCAGAGTTAGAAGTCTCAAAACTACTGCAAAAAAGAGCCATTCAGCCAGTTACAACAGACCATTCAGTGCCCGGAATCTACTCAAGGTTCTTTTTGGTCCCCAAAATGTGGCGAGACTGGTGACCAATATTGGATCTCAGCAGACTCAACAAGTCTGTGAGGAAGACAAGATTCCGAATGGTCACTCTTCAGTCAATTCTGCCCTACTTACAGAAGGACAACTGGATGTGCTCAATAGATCTTCAGGATGCGTACTATCACATCAAAATTCACAGACGCTCCAGGAGATTTCTCCGCTTTCGGCTGGGGTCCAGTCATTTCCAGTTCAGAGCCCTGCCCTTTGGTCTCACTACAGCCCCCAGAGTGTTCACCAAATGCATGGCAGTGGTCACGGCTCACCTGAGACGTCAAGGATTCCAGGTGTTTCCGTATCTCGACGACTGGCTCCTGTCAGCCACCACCAGGCATCAGCTTATACAAGCCAGGGATTACACAATAAATCTTTGTTCTCATTTGGGCATCTCGATCAACTTGAAAAAGTCATCCTTATTGCCCTGCCAGTCTATTACCTTCTTAGGCAAACTTAAACACTGTTCGGATGTCAGCTACCCTTACAGATCAAAGAGTTTCAGACATTCAGAGTCATGTCAGGATCATTCTGGCCAACAAGAAAGTACAGGCCAGAATGGTTCTAAAGGTATTAGGCCTCATGGCTGCGGCCATTACTCTTCTTCCCCTGGCTCGATTCTACATGCGCCTTCTTCAGTGGATGCTGTTCACACAGTGGTCGTACCAACAACTTCCTATGCGTCACCAGATTCTGGTGACACAGACTTGCAAAGATCATCTTGCTTGGTGGATCACATCTCCTCAGGTTCACCAAGGCAGGTACTTTGTACCCCCATCCCCGATAGCCACTGTCACCACGGATGCCTCCCTGATCGGGTGGGGGGATCATTATCAGGGCAGGATGGTTCATGGGATGTGGCAGCCGTTCGAGTACCATCTGCACATAAATGTCCTGGAGATGAGAGCAGTGCTTTTAACGTTGCAAGCCCTCAACGACTTTCTTCCCGTAGGGACAATTGCAGTCCACACAGACAACATGTCTGTAGTTTGGTATATCAACAAACAGGGCGGAACCAAGTCCTACCCCTTGTGTCGAGAAGCGCTCAGACTATGGCAATGGGCGATCTCCTCTCATCGGTTTCTGGTAGCAACGCATATCCCTGGGAAAACCAACATTGTAGCGGACAGATTGAGCAGAGCTATTCTCATGCCTCACGAGTGGTCTCTCAAGCAATCTATAGCGGAAGAGATTTTTCTGGAATGGGGTCGTCCATGTTGCGATCTTTTTGCTACTCCCCAAAACAGCAAATGTCCAGACTTCTTCTGTCTCTTCCCTCTACCAGGCCATCCCCCCAGAGACGCTCTGACCCAGGATTGGCCCCAGGGACTTCTTTATGCCTTCCTCCATTTCCTCTGATCCCTCAAGTTATCCAGAAAGCTACCGTTTTGAGAGCCAAATTGATTCTCATTGCCCCTTACTGGCCTCGACAAGTTTGGTTCCCGTTCCTCCATCATCACCTTTTGGTGCAGCCGTGGCATCTGGACCCAGTGCCAGATCTTCTGATTCACCAATCGGGTCAGCTGCACCGGTCTATCCCTTCTCTCAACCTCACAGCATGGTTGCTCCACTTCCTTCCTTAGCCAGGCTTCCTTTGATCTCTAACCCAGTTAGAGACATCATAGTAACCGTTAAAATCCTCTACCAGGAGGATTTATACAAGCAAATG
Source organism: Protopterus annectens (assembly GCF_019279795.1). Taxonomy (NCBI): domain Eukaryota; kingdom Metazoa; phylum Chordata; order Ceratodontiformes; family Protopteridae; genus Protopterus; species Protopterus annectens. Next base: position 810,044,319 of record NC_056739.1, read on the forward strand.
GAAACGTTTCTCTTATTGGGCTAAGGCCAAGAATATTGATCCTTTCACTGCCCCTGTTCAGGCAGTCCTGGACTTCTTAGCAGAGATTTTTCATGCAGGCTCCTCTTCTTCCACAGTCAGAGTTCAATTGGCTGCTATCTCCAACTTTCATGTCGGGATAGCAGATCATAATATTATGTCCCATAGGCTCTGCAGGGCCTTCTTGAAAGGAATTTTCCTACTAAAGCCTCCAATCAGGAATCCTCCTCCTCAGTGGGATCTAAATTTAGTGCTGACATCCTTGATTCTTCCCCCCTTCGAGCCAGCTGTTTCTTGTTCCCTGAAATTTCTTTCTTGGAAAACTTTATTCCTAGTGGCTATTACATCGGCCAGGAGGGTGTCTGAACTTCATGCTCTATCGGTTCGACCCCCCCATTTGGTTTTTCACAAAGACAGAGTATCTTTGAGAACTAATCCAACCTTTTTGCCTAAGGTCGCTTCAAAGACCAATTTGAATCAATCCATTGATCTCCTGTATTTTTCACAAACTATACAGACAGAGCTGAACAAAAGCTACATTATCTTGATGTCCACCGTCAACTTAGATATTATTTGGACAGAACAAAAAATTTAGAAAATCTGATCAACTTTTTGTTTCCTATGCGGATAATAAAAAAGGCCTTCCTGTTTCTAAAGTGACCTTGTCCAGATGGCTTTCTTCGGTCATCTCTGAAATTTATCTGCTCAGGGGAAAACAGCTGTGCTCAAAACCTAAAGCACATTCAACTAGGAGCTTAGCTACTTCTACAGCCTTTCAAGCTAGACTTCCTTTAGACACTATTTGTGCAGCGCCACTTGGGCCACTCCTCACACTTTTGTTTCCCATTACAAATTGGACTTGGCCTCCAGGGACAGAGCCAGCTTTGGCTCTACAGTCCTCAAGAGTCTGTTCCATTGAGCCACCCAGGATAGAGGTGCTAGGGACGTGGTCCCATCAAGCAAGAATGAAGGCGAGATTGACAACTTAACATTAAGAAGTTATGTACCTACCATAACGTTCCATGTTAGTTGTCTTCTCTGCCTTCTTTCTTGACCCTCCCTCCTTCCCCTGGCCTGGACAGACCTTGTTATAAGAAATTATTATGCTGAAGACCTTTCAGACCTGGTCCTTCTTCCATCCTGTAAGTTTTCTTCTTCCTTTGGGAAGTGTTTTTTTGCTTGGTGCTATTGCCCTTTGTCATCAAACGAGATCTGGGTACTTACCGCCTTGCATCATGGGATATGGGGCTGCCTCGAGCTGGTAAAAGTGACTCTCGAGCTTAGCAAGTGCCGAGTTGGAGCCGAGGGATCGGCTCCGAACCCATCAAGCAAGAAAGAAGGCGAGAGAAGACAACTAACATGGAACGTTATGGTAGGTACATAACTTCTTAGTTTCAATCTTTGATGTCAGCCATAAGTGCTTTTCGCAGGACCTGCAATGTGCCCAGTAATGACTCCTTTTGCAATTCGTATAGTGTTACATGAATTGATAACATAGCGAAATACATTTGTAAATTCTTTTTTATAAGACCCCTTGCTCCTACTACTATTGGAACTGTCTGGGTATCTTTCTTCCACATGGCTCTCGTGTCTGCCTGCAGATCCAGGTATTTTATGACTTTGTGTCTCTCTGTACACAAGACACTGTAGTCACTGGGTGTGGCGATTTCAAAGATCAATGCTACTTTTTTCTTCTTTTCTTGGACCACTATATCTGGTTTTCTAGCATCTATCTTTTGTACTATTGGTATTGGGTGATCCCATGTAATATAAACTTTATCCTTTTCTATGATTCTTTGTGGCTCATGTTTTCAGTGTTTTTCAGCCACTTCGATACCATAATGTTTGTACAATCTCCAGTGTAACAGTCTCGCCACAGTATTATGCCTTTCAGTATACAGTCCCTCTGCCACTAGTGCGTCGCAACCAGCAACATGTTGTGTGACTGTTTCCAATTCAGTTTTAGAAAACCTACATATGTCTGTTTCTCCCACATGTTCAATGGACTTTGCAAATCAGAGTGTATGTAACCCACTATCTTGGGCTGCCAATATTAACCTTTCATTTCTTGGTTTGAATTCGCCTCTCCTTAACCATTCCTGCATTCGCTCTTGATCAACATCAGGCTCTTCCAGAAGTTTTCTATACTTGCAACTATATTTATGTTTTTTCCACATTTCTTGTCTTCTCACCTTGTTCTTCACCTTATATTCTTTCTTTTGTTTTTTGGCACATTCAGTTGCTGCCTGGTTTTTATCCACTTCTGGTTTGATTTTCATTCCTGGTTAATGTCGATATGCTTCTGCTAAATTAACCAGAGACATCATCTTAAATTTATTCTCCTCATGTTTCAAAACTTCCACTTCATTTGGATCTTATGAGGTCAGTAAATATGTGTGGAGTCCCACGATTGCAGATCTATACATGTAATCAGTTTCAAGGAGGCCCATCTCTCTTTCGGAACAGGGAATATATAATCTTGGTATACACTGATTTTTATAAATCATTTGGTAACCATGAAGCATCCTTGTTGTTTTAATATCCAATCTAGCCAACATTTTTTGGGGCCAGTCAATCACTCCAAAACTATAAGTTAGGACAGGAAGAGCAAATTGATTTATAGCTTGGATTTTGTTCCTAGATGTCAATGCTGTTTTCAGGATTAATTTAAGTCTTCTAAAGTACTCCTTCCTGAGTTTTATTCACATTTGATCATGTTTTATTGCTGATCCTTCTTACCACTATGGACAGACACATGGTGATCGAAGTTCAGATTGATATCAAATTGCATTCTGAAGCCTTGCACCACTGAGTTTGAGCTCAGAGGGGTGCTGTCTATATCATTATTAGCAGGGCCTACTTCTTTGCCAAAGGGAGTAATGAGGCATTTTTTTGCATTAAGTTTTAGTCTGTGAGTTTGGCACCAACCATTTGTCTGTGTCAGCCCTTTCTGTAATATGTTAACATCATTGGGGGACTGTATGATTGCTCACAGTTTACAGTCATCTGCAAACTTGGTAAGCCGCAGCCATCTACCTTTGCTTGGACTTCAGAGAAATAGATTCCAAACAGTAGAGGATCCAGCACAGATCATTGTGGTACCCCAATAGTAACTGGCCTACTGGTGGAGGTGAACTCCCCAACTTTGACAGTTGCATTCTGTTGGTGAGCCAGTTTGCTACCCATCTAGTAATTTATGGGTTAATCTCCAGTTTTTTTTAATTTCTTCATATCTTTTGGGTTTCTAATACCATGACTGGAATGGATCCCTTTCCTAAGTCAAAGTATGATTAAAGTTCATGAAATTAGTATTGTTTCAATTTTTGATGTCAGCCAGAAGTACTCTTCGCCGCACCCGCAGTGTGCCCAGTAATGACGACTCCTGCAATTTGTATGGAGTTACATGTTTTGGTAACATATCTAAATACGATTGTAGATTCTTTTTTATAAGACCCTTTGCTCCTACTACTGTTGGTATTGTCTGGGTATCTTTCTTCCACGTTGTTCTTGTTTCTGCCTACAAATCCCGATATTTTATGACTTTGTGCTCTCTGTATGCAAGACACTGTAGTCAGTGGGTGTAGCAATTTCAGTGATCAATTCTGCTTTTGTCTTCTTTTCATGGACCACTATATCTAGTTTTCTCGCATCTATCTTTTGAACTGCTGGTAATGGGTGATCCCATGTGATGTAGACTTCATCATTTTCTGTGATGCTTTGTGGTTCATGTTTCCAGTGTTTTTCAGCTATTTCAGTATTATAATGTTTGCACAGTCCCCAGTGCAACAGTCTTGCCACATTATTATGTCTTTCAGTATATAGTCCTTCTGCCATTAGTATATCACAACCAGCAACAAGGTGTGCAACTGTTTCCAATTCTGTTTTACAAAGCCTACATTTGTCTGTTTCTCCCACATGTTCAGTGGACTTTGTAAACCAACATGTACGTAGTTCACAATTTTGGGCCACTAATATTAACCTCAAGCTGGGAGAGTTTCTCTGTGATACCTGAATGGGGGATTGTGTCAAAGGCCTTGGCTAAATCAAGATAGGTGGTATGGACTGTTTTGCTCTCATACAGGGCTTTGGTGACATTTTTAAAGAATTCCATTAGGTTAAATAAGCAAGAGCTACCCTCGATGAAACCTTACTGGGTCGGGTCAAGGGTTTGAAGGTCACCTTTGTCCTTGTGGATAAGGTCCATGATGATTCTTTCTATGGCCTTTTTCAGATAAGCCTGGTTAGGCTTATGGGTCGATAGTTCCCAGGATCAGTTGATGGACCCCCTTTGTGTAAGAAGATTACTGTTGCTGTTCTCCATTCTGACGGGACAATGCCAGTTCTCAGGCTATGCTCAATGAGAGTGCCAAGTGGTTCTGTTAGGTCATGTTTTAAATCATTTAGTAAGCAGCCTGAGATGTTATCTGGTCCCACAGAGGCCATGTTGTTGGCTTGGAGAGTGCTTGTATGACCTGTTCTTTGGAGAAACTTGATAGAGAACTGGTGTTGTTAATGCTTTGGAATATGGCTGGTGGGGACAGGGGGGCAAAGTTATTCCCAAATCAGTTGGCTAGCAGGTTAGAAATTTCCTCAGGTTCATTGTGAGCGATACTGTCCACTATAGGTTCAGTACACAGCTGGACATTCCCTTTTAGGTTTCGGACGTAGCTAGAGAATGCCTTATGATTGTCTTTAGCTAGGGATGCTAATTTAGACTCATAGTTAGCCTTAGAGGACTTAACAAGATATCTGATTTGCATGTTTGAGCTGAAGAAGATATTCTTCCTCTGTTGAGTAAGTTTTCTCCTATTCCTGGATATCATTTTCTTTCTTTTGTTGTGTAGTTTATTTATACTTACAGTCCACCATCCTGGCTTGTTTTTTCGGAAAGATCTGGTTTTGTTCCTGTTAGGTACAGAGGAGTCAATACATTTGTTTAAGTGGCAGTATAGGGCATTTGTGTATTCCCCTGCATAAGAGTCATTCTTGGCTATGTTGACAGGGGCTTTGAAACTTTTTATACCATTGCTTGGTAGGCAATAGCTTGCTTTGGAGAAATATTTCAGTCTGAAGGTACAGGTTTGATCTTTACTTCAAAAGAGACAGATTTATTGTCTGACCTTACTAGAGAGGGCAACATTATTGTCTGACCTTACTAGAGAGGGCAACACAGGGGGTAGTGCGGTGACCCCACATGTTCGTGAGCACTAGGTCCAGGACATTTTAGTCCCTTGTTGGGGATTTGAACCAACTGTTCCAGGGCATTTGATTTAACAAATTCCAGGAATCTAGTAGTGATCATGTTTGTGCTCATGGAAGTCACCCAATCGAATGAAGGATAGTTGAAATCTCCCATGAACAAAGCGTTTGGCTGTATAATGAGTGAATCTAGCAGGTCCAGGTAGGTGATGTGCTTCTCCTGGTTCATGATAGAGGACCTGTAGCTAGCGATGTTGTGGAGGGAGATTTTACTTACAGTTAATTGGACCTGGAGTAGCTCAATAGAGTCATACTGTTTCACCAGTCTCAGGGTATATCTGGATTTTATGAAGATGGATACACCTGCACCTCTGGTTCTTTCACACTCGTTTTGGGGTCTGAACATGTGAAAGGCATTGTAGCCTTGTACAGCCAGGGTGCTCTCACTGGCCTTGAACCAAGTCTCAGTGACTGCACAAATATCAGCATCTTCCAAGGTGAGGAGTGCTTCCAGGTAGTGCAGTTAACTGTTTAAGCTCCTAGAATTAAGCAGCTTGACCGTGAATTTGTCTTTAGTGGATTTCTTTATGTCAGAAGTTTTGTTGTTTTATCTTTAGCTAAAAAAGACACTAAGGGAGAGGCAAGCATCTTTGCCAGTATGCAAAAGCCTTGAGGAAGCCATCTGTGGCAAAGCAGCATGGACTGTCGACCATGTCTTCTCAGATAGACAGATAACAGATCCCCCAGAGTGACACCAGAAGCTAAGCCAATTATTGAAATCAATAATTTTTTGTCTGTATTGTGGCATCATCCTAGGTGAAGGTAGAATGCTGCCTGGGACACATAAGCTGAGAGTGCAGTCATGTCTCTCTTCATATAGTCCAGAGAGGCACATCTCAAGTCATTCACCCCAGCTTGTACTATGGCACAGTCATAATGGTACTTGTTGCTAAGCGACTTGAATGCGTGCGTGATTTGCTGGATCCTGGCACCTGAGTATAACCATTTCCTTGTTCATCCTGATGAGGGGGACATCTGCATGTCTCAGTATTGATTTGCCTGTGTCCAGAACATTAGGTTCTGAGGTGTTTTGCCTTAGGGGCTTAATTGTTGATACACTGATATGTGTTGTTACGTGCAGTGATGGATTCTCTTCATGTACCAGTATGTATATGTTGTTTGCGATCGGGAGGTCTCTGGTCTCTTTCCATGTATGTCATGAGTACCTCTGCATATGTATGTTTATGTATCTTGAACGTATCTTGTGTGAGGGGGAGATGTTTGTGCTGATAACCTGTTGTATGTCTTGTATATTGTTATGTGAGAGGACTGATTCTAATTTCATGGTATAGTTACATTTTTCACATGCAAGTGGTTATCAGTATACATGAGGCAATTACTGCATTGCCTCAGGATGCCCATGTCAGTCAGGTTGGCTGGAGAAATGTTGGGAAACTGTCCATCCATTATGGCAGGTATATATTGTAGTACCTAGTGGGGATGGGTAGATGGTCCCGGGTTTGCTTGTGAGACTAACAAAGGTGGCTATTCTGTGAAGAGCTAAGGATGGACGACTGCATCAGCATCTCAGAATGTGCAACTGAGTTGCTTGCTAGGTAACAATACACAACTGCATTGTGCACAGAGAGGCAGTGGAGCTAAGATGGGTTCTCTAGCAGGAGTCAAGGGAAAATTGTGTTTCTAAGCATTTGCGTCTATACATGGCAACGCTAAACCCCGCAGCACAGTGTGCAGCTATACACAAATGCCAGGCTTAAACACAAGCGAAGTTAAACAGTTTTAACACAAAATGTTATGTTGTCCTATCTCGCCTTCATTCTTACTAATTGGGTTCGGAACCAATCCTCAGTTCCGACTTGGCCGCATACTAAAGATCGAGGTCTTCCACTGGCTCAGGCTGTATCCCTATCCCATCATGCTCTAGTGAAGCTCCCCAGATCTCATTTGCCGCTAAACTGATCGGGTGCTTCCATTTTGGCTCTGGCTAAGTGAACAAATCTTTATTCATTATTTGAAAAATGTCTTCTACTTTAAAGTAAATTTAACATTTACTGTTTCTTGTCATTGTAGTTAGTTAGAGAAAGTTTGTTGCATTGTTGTTGCTTCAGGCCGTCATTTTTTTCATTAGGCCTTTGTTTCCTCCCTGTCCTGGCTTAAATTTCTATCACATAAGCCCATTTTAATTAAATGGCTTTTTGTACTATTGCTGCTGTTAATATTTTTGAAATTCATATGTAGTTTACTCTTATTTAAAAAAAAGAAAGTAAATGGTGTCAGCCTGTTTAAGTTAGAGGGCTGCCGCTGCCCGTTTTAGTTAGAGGGCATTTTACTGTTGTTTATTGTTAATATCGAAATCCATACTCTTACTGTTAAAACAAAAGGAGCATCAGCCTGTTTAAGTTAGAGGTCTGCCACTGCCCATTTTAGCTAGAGGGCTACCTAATTTCTTTCCTTTCTCTTGTTTGTTGAAGTTTCTCCAAAATAAAAAAAAAGTTTGATATTTTATATATTATATCATTGGTGTTTAGTGTATTAAGTAGTTGCTGTTGTTAATTTGCTCTTTTGTGTGGACTGTCATTTTGAACAAGTCCAAGGAGCATAAGGAAACTAAGCCTTCGGGCTTCAAAAAATGTGGTAAATACAGCCAAAATATGTCTTTAACTGATTCCCATACTGTTTGTGTCTACTGCCTGGGAGCAGTACATCTTCAAGAGTCATGTTCGATATGTCATTCATTCAGCTCCAGAGTACTGCTAGATTGAAGAAACAAACTTGATAGTGAGAGGCTTATTGAAGTCCCCCTTCCAAGGAGCTCTAGAAGAAGGTCCAGGCACTTCAAGATCAGTGAAATCACCTCAGCACAATCTGACAAACCCACCAAGAGAACTTTTCCCTCTTCGGGGCAGTCGGAGCCAGTTAAAAAATTAAGCAAAGTTGTATCTCCGGCTCTGACGACTACTGAACCAACAAAATCTACCTCATCAGCACCAGGTGTTTGGTGCCAATGGAGTTCAAACTAAGGAGCCGGTCCCCAGAATTGGAGCTGGTTACTCCTGTTCTAAGTTTCCCTATTCTGCAGATGATTGGATCTCCTACTCCCTCCTCTAAGTCCTCCAGGAGTCTTTCAGACAATGATGTGGATAGGTGGTGCGAAGACTTTTAAGTATTCCGGTGCTGGCCAAACTCCTCTCGGCTCCAACCGAGAGGGATTCGGAGCTGGCCAAGACTTTTCCGTCAACATCAATTCCTCCTACAAGCCGACCTGGGACCTCAGAGCCAGAATGCCTGGAACCAATTGGTGTGAAACCATCTGTGCCAAGACCCATCCTGGGATTTTTGGGCCTGACATCTGCTCCGACATCCTCGGTTCTGTCTGAGAAGTCTAGGAGCTGACGCTCTTCGGTCGGGTCCAGAGAGGGGAGTTGGATTGGACATTTGTCGGATCCGAACTTACCTCTCAGGGCTTCGGCGCAGATAAGCTCAGCTCCTACATCAGCTTCGGAGCCAACCCCCGTGGTTCCGGGGATCTCTTCTGGCTCTTCGGAGCCGGAGGTGTCCTCAGATCAGGGGAGGGGGGCTTTCAAGCTGATGAGGAGAGTGCTGTCTCTGCAGACAGCTCCACTCAAAGGTTCCAACATTTCTCCCCCTAAAGCACCACCATCTGTCTCTACACCATATCATCCACAGACCAGCGGAGACCCTAGGCCTCAGGGTATCCCTTCGGGTGAACTCCTCTCTTCCAAAACTTCTCCAGACTATCCTTCTGAAGAGGTTCCTCATAAGAGACTCTGCAAGGTGAAGCGTTCAGACTCTCCAGAGGAGTCAGTCTCCTCTGACACAGACCTCGATGAGTTGGAAGGGTCCCCACGGTCACCCTCTTAAGATGTCTCCTTTACAGACATCCTAGAAATCCTTAAGCAGAGAGGTGGCTGGAAGCCCATCACCCCTTCTGATGAGAAGTCTGTTTACCTGAAGGCCTTTGGGTCTCACCCTTCAGCCACTTGGGTGTCCCTGCCTTTCTACGAACTTATGGAACTAGTTAGTCGAAAGGCATGGGAGTCACCAGACGCAGTGGAACCTGTCTCTCAGAGGCCAAATAAGTTCATTACAGCCCTTTCTGATAAAGATTTCCTGAGTAATGGTGATCTCGTAGATGCTATGGTGGTGGCAGCCACCACCAAAAAGGAACTTTTTGAAACATCCTTGTCTGTCCATCCACTGAACAAGGAGCCTGGTATGATGGACAGATACGGGAAGCACACGTTTTCTTCAGTGACATTTGCACTCAGATCGCTAAATTATCTGACACATTTTACAAGGCTACAAAGAGATCTGAAAGAGCTAGGAAATACTCTCCAAGGTACAGTAGCTGCAGGGGTATCAGACAAGGTTTCTTCTCAGCTCTCCACCTTAAACTCTGTGGTCAACTCCTCCATGAGGCTTATATCTTATGCAGCAGATGGAGCAAGCAGAGCAGCGGGTTCAGGAATTTCCCTAAGGAGAATTCCTGGATGCACTTGTGTGACTTTGTGGAACCTTTTAAATCTTCCTTTATTAATGCCCCTTTCGATGGCTCATCTTTGTTCGGGCCAAAAGTCAAGGACACACTAACCAGGTGTGAACAAGAAGGGAAAACTCTCTCTGCCATGGGAGTCCATTTTTCCATACCTTCTAGACTTATCCAAAAGGCCAGAAGGGAGGAAAGATGTGGTTGCATAAATCTCAGAGAGTTTTTCAGGAGACATGTGGTGGCTCTTCCCCTAGGGACAGATGGGGAAGTATGAATAGAAGACGTCATCCACATGGCAGAGGGGGTCTGCAAAATCAGGGTGACAGCGATTCTTTCCGCGGTGGGCCCTTTCAGCGGTCCTGAAGGGAGGCTGTGTGTCCATCTCTGGAGGCAGTCGGGGGTCGAATATCTTTGTACCTAGACGCCTGGCTGGAAATAACACAAGACAAATGGGTACAAAGTATCATATCCAGAGGCTCCTCCATATCCTTTTCCCTTGCAGTCCCAAATATAAAGAACACACCAGGCATTCCACCCAGTCAGTGGGATCAAGCAACTCTAGAAATTCAAAAGTTGCTAGACAAAAGAGTCATCCAAAGAATCCCCGCAGACCAAATAGGATCTGGAACTTACTCGACATTCTTTTTAGTGCCAAAAAGAACAGGAGACTGGACCCATTTTGGATGTCAGCAAATTAAATGAATCAGTAAAGAAGACCAAGTTCCAGATGGTAACACATCATTCGATTCTTCCCTTTCTGGGAAAAGACAATTGGATGTGCTCTGTAGACCTCCAGGATGCGTACTATCACATAAAGATGGACAGGCCATCCAGGAGTCATCTGCACTTCCGAATGAGAGCCAGTCATTGCCAGTTTTGAGCTCTGCCCTTTGGTCTCACTACAGCCCACAGAGTGTTCACCAAGTGTATGACAGCAGTCACATCTCACCTGAGATGTCTAGGATTCCAAGTGTTTCCTTATCTAGACGACTGGCTCCTAACTGCCACCACCAAGCATTTATTACTGGAAACAAGAGACATCACATTATTTCTCTGCTCTCATCTAGGGATCACAATAAATTATGAAAAATCTGCCTTTTTGCCAACTCGACATACCGTATTTATATGAGCAGATTTAGACACAATAAATATGATGGCAAAACGTCCTACAGAAAGAGTTTTAGTTCTGAGACAGCAAGTCTCCAACCTTCTCTCCAAGACGAGAGTACAAACGAGAACAGTTTTAAAAGTCTTGGAAACCATGGTGGCAGCGATAAGTTTAGTTCTATTAGCACGCATGCACATGAGAATTCTGCAGTGGCTACTTTTCACTCAGTGGTCATTGCAGGAACTACCCATGTCTCACCAAATTCTGTTATCAGAGTCCTGCAAGAAGGACCTTCGCTGGTGGCTTCACTCCAATCATGTGACATCAAGTCAACCCTTTCTTCCTTCACAGCCTGTGGCCACAGTGGCCATGGATGCCTCCCAGATAGGGTGTGGGGGCATTATCTGGGAAGGACAGTCCAAGGCACTTGGCAAGATCATGAGGCCCATTTGCACATCAATATTCTAGAGATGAGAGCAGTGCTTTTGACGTTGCAGGCAATTCAGGACTCTCCCGCTGGGAACAATTGCAATACAGACAGACAACATGTTGGTTGTCTGGTACATAAATAAACAAGGAGGGACCAGGTCTTATCCCCTTTGTCAAGAGGCCCTGAGAGTATGGCAGTGGGCTATCTCCTCCCAATGCTTTCTGATAGCAATGCACATCCCAGGGAAATCCAGTGTGATAGCAGACAAACTCAGTGGAGCAATTCTCATGCCTCATGAGTGGTCCATAAAGCAAGAAGTAGCGGAGATGATCTTCTGCAAATGGGGCCAGCCTTGCTGCAACCTTCTTGCTATATCCATGAATGCCAAATGCAGCAGCTATTTTGCCCTGATCCCCCCTCCGGGGAGTCACCAAGGGATGCACTTGTACACGATTTGCCCTCAGATTTGGTTCCCCTTCCTTTGGCCTCATCTTCAGGAGGAATCATGGGTTCTGGACCCAGTTCCTGACCTTTTGACTCATACGTCCAGAACCCTCCACCCTTGCCTTCAAACCTTCAGACTGACAGCTTGGCTCCTCTGATTCCAAATATAGCCAGGCTTTCTAACTATCCTACTTCTGTGAAGCATATATTGATCTCTTCTCATAAGGCCTCAACAAAAAAATTATATATGAGTAAATGGAAAAGATTTTCTTCCTGGGCATTATATCCCTTTTCTGCTCCAGTAACTTCTATTCTCGAATTTCTGGCAAAACTATTTAATGAAGGTGCAGCTGCAGCTACCATTCATGTGCAGTTAGCAGCAATATATAATTTCTATATAAGTGATTTGGCCCAAATCTGATGTCTCCCAGACTATGCAGAGCCTTCCTGAAGGGCACTAACCTGTTAAGACCATAAAAACCCCTCTGCCACCATGGGACCTGAACTTTGTTTTGTCCTGTTTGATTCTTTCCCCCTTTGAACCTGTATCATCATGTTATCTAAAACGTTTAACATGGAAAAAAATATATGTGAAAATATGTTGATTGCCATCACTTCTGCTAGAAGGGTTTCAAAGCTACAAGCATTATCGATCAAGCCACCATATATGCTTATCACAAAGACAGAGTATCCCTTTGAACAAACCCATCCTTCCTACCAAAAGTATACTCAGAGTCTAACCTAAATCAGTCCATAGAGCTACCAGTCTTTTTTTCCAACTATGGCAACAAGACAGAATTACGCTTCACCAACTGGATGCACATAGACAGTTATGTTTCTGCTTACATAGGACAAAAGACTTTAGGAAATCTGATCAGTTATTTGTTTCATTTTCAGAAGCATTGAAAGGTGCTCCTGTATCTAAGGTCACACTTTCGAACTGGCTCTCCAGATTGCATTACTTTATATATAATTCTAACAACAAAGTTCTTCCCCATAAAGTCAAGGGTCATTCTACGAGAACCATGGCAACGTCTTCTGCCTTTTGCGCTAGGCTGCCACTTGATACCATTTGTGGTGCTGCGACTTGGGCAAGGTCTCATACCTTTATCACTCATTACAAAGTAGATTTAGCCTCCAGGGACAGGGCCTCCTTTGGGTTCACTGTCCTGAAGAATATACTCCCATGAGCCACCCAGGAAATATGGTGCTAGGGACGCTGTCCCAACCAGTAAGAATGAAGGCGAGATAGGACAACATAACATAAAGAAGTTATGTACTCACCATAACTTTCCATGTTTGTTTTCCATCTCGCCTTCATTCTTACATCCCACCCTCCTTCCCCCTGCCTATGGCTAGTGGAGGACCATCAAGTTTTTTCATTTGGCAAGTGTGTCTCTGATCTTCTTCATTGTCTTCATAAGATGTCATGATAGTAACTTAGGTAACTGGGGTTATCAGCAAACAAGATATGGGGAGCTTCACTAGAGCATGATGGGATAGGGATACAGCCACGAGCCAGTGGAAGACCTTGAGCTTTTTAGTATGCAGCTGAGTTGGAACCAAGTGTCGGTTCCGAAATCAACCAGTAAGAATGAAGGCGAGATGAACAACAAACATGGAACACTATGGTGAGTACATAACTTCTTTTTAACCAATAGGAAAGCCCAAAACTGAGCCTTTTTCCAGCAGTCCCCAACTCAGTTGGGTCCTGGGTAGCACACTTCTTCCACAAGGGTGAAGGAGGGCCTTCTTAATGTAGGATGGCTGGTTTAATTGCTCAGATAATACCAAACCGCATTGATTCAGCAAATCTGAATCTAGCCTCTGCTGTGAAACACAGAAGCATTAGAAATTCAAAGTGCAGCAATAAAAAACAGCAAAAATGAAGCAGCAATTAAGCAAAATACAGTTCAAAAAAAGTGCAATGCGAGTTTAAAATATACTTTTTTTGTTGAACACAGTGGATGCCTTGAATTTATTCAGATTCACTCCAATTTTATAATTAATTTTGTAGGACAAGAAATCACTCAATATTCTTTATTCTAGTAATTTCTGTCTCTCAAATTATGATCTGAGGGATAGCTGCAGTACTCATTTTATATGTTTCGAGTATTGTGTTGTGGTCTATATTTAAATATTGAAATTCTGTAATTTGATGAACTGATGTTGTCTTTTTGTCTGTTCGTCAACCTTTGGGTTTCAGATCTGACTTCAGCCACTTCTCAGACTTTGGATCTGTAGCTGAAGCTCTACCCCTTACCCATAATCCTGTCCTAAACCCTAGATTACCTCAAATCTTGTTTGCTGCTATAGGGATCAGATGTGGTGAGCTTTTGGGGAGTTTTTCAGTATTGACTTTGTTTCTCTCTTTCTAGCTTTTTGACCCTTTTTCTGCTTCTCCCACCTCCCCAATTAAAAAAAAAATGTGTGTGTGTGTGTGTGTGTGTGTAGGTATATATATGTGTGTGTGTATGTGTATGTATATATATATATATATATATATATATATATATATATATATCGAGAGAGAGAGAGAGAGAGATACATGCATACACACACACACACACACACACACACACACACACACACACACACACACACACACACATATATATATATATATATATATATATATATATATATATATATATATATAGATATATCCCTACTATTATTGGTAGTTCTTTTCCCAGTTGTCCGGAATATCTGATTTACCACTGATGGTAATCTTCTTTAATCTATTTTTTTTTCTACTTTGTAATTCTTTGTTTTATTTTTTTCTTGTTTAATATTGTTTTATTGTCTTTTAGGATATCTGACAATCCTACTAGATTTAAAAATCGTTCATCTTATGGGCACAAGATATCTAATTCAGATGCCCAGTCCAAGTGAGAGTATTGTCTTAAGGCCGCACATTTTGAGATGGAGTGTGAAATTTGTTCTGGCTTCAGCCACAGAGCCTTGGTTGCCTTCCTTCTCTTCTTCAGTATCTGAAGCTTCCCCCTCCACTCAGAAACCAGTGGAGAAACCTCAAAGGGAAACGAGAGAGAAGTCCAAACATATGCCAAGGGACCCGAGTAAGCACTCTATTGACCATTCTCCTCACTCGGCTTCAGCTGAGTGTATATGTATATACACTGTTTGATGCTGATGCCTTCTGTGATCCATCCTGCGCCGACTTTGTTGGTGCCAGAGGAATCTTGGAGCAGTAGCTTTGGTGCCTGATATGGGGTAGGGGTTTGACTCTGAGGTTTTTCGGAGACATCCCTTCCCCTCAGGGCTTCGGTGCTAGTTAGCTCATCTCCAAATTCTGCACTGAGGCAGAGTCAGGGAAGTCTTAAATTTCTTCCAGCAGGCAGCTTAGGTTTCTACTGGAGAGGTTCTGGGCTCCCCATTGGCTTCTGCTTTCAAGGCAATGGAGATAGCTGTCCACAAGACTGGAGATAGGACAACTTTGCCCCCCTGAGGTCCCCCTCCCCACACAACTGTCTGCCCTGGGTCCTGAGTCTGCTCATTCTGTCCCACTGGGGCAGCTGGTCCATTGTACTATCATGACAGTCCTTTTACAGGACTGTCTGCACAATTCACAGGAGTCTTTAACAGAAGACACTTACTTAGATGAATGGGTGGGGTCCCGGTGGGGTCCCCCAGGTCACCCCTTGAGGATGTCTCATTTGGAGTAATCCTTGAGCTTTTGAAACAGAAAGGTGGTTGGTCTTCCAAAGCCTCTTCCCAGGAGGAATTAGTGTTTCTTGTGGCTTTCAGAACTGGCTCAGCTATGTCCTTGGTGACACCCCCAAAGGATGAAATGGTGGACTTTATTTCCTTTTGGGCTTGGAAGGATCCAGATATGGCAAAACTCATACCTAGAAAGCCAGACAAGTACTTCGTTGCACTGAAAGACTGTGCCCATTGGAGCAGGGGTCCCCCAGATAATGCCATGGACAAAAAGTAACTTGCTGAGAAAAGTATACCTGTTCACCCATGTAAAAGGGAGTGTTGGGCCTTGGACAGATTCAAAATGTGAATTCTTGCTTCAGCAACCTGTGCCATATGGTCTCTGAATTATTTGGCAAATGTTACAAGGTTCCAAAGAAATTTGACTCAGGAGCTTTCCAAATCCCCATCAGGGTCCATGTAAGTAGACAATAAAAAGAATGTTTCTTCATAACTGGCCATCCTTCATTCCATATCAAATGCTTGCATGCAGCTGATTGCTCATACTATGGAGGGCATTTCGAGAGCAGCAGGTTCTGGCATTATTATTAGGAGACACAACTAGATGTGCCTTTGCAAGTTTACAGAGCCCGTTAAAACATCTTTCATCAATGTACCCTTTGACGGATCCATTTTATTCAGTCCCGAAGTTAAAAGAGATGGTCTCCACTAGTGAACAGACTGGGAAAACCATATCTGCTGTAGAGATATATTTTTCTACTCTTCCGAGGACCTTCTCAAAAAAAAAAAAAAAAAACAGAAAAGGGGGTAGAGAGATGTGAATCGAGAAATTGCAAGGGTTTTTCTAAGAAGTCCTATGGAGATATATCCCCCATGGAAGAAGGTGGGATCTCTAAAGGTAGGCATTGCCCATCTGGCAGAAGGGGCCCACTGTACCAAGGCTGCAGATGCCCCTTTTTCAAGAAGCCTTTCCAGTGCCCCTGAACACTTGCCTTACGGCTGCACTCTGGAGGCAGTCAAGCTCGCTTATCTCTGCACCCAGAAGTCTGTATGTCTCTCACCAAAGATGTCTACAAAGAATAATTAACATAAGTTTATACATTCCTTTTTCTCTTCTCCTACAAACAATTCCTTATGTGTTACTGTATCAGAGCAAGGAAGCAGCCTGAGACACAGAAAAGCTACTTAGAGATCCCACCAGAGCAACAAGGATTCAGAACTTATTCGCAATTCTTTTTGGTGCCAAAGAATACAGGGAACCTCTGGCCAATATTGGACCTAAGCCACTCGAACCAATTTGTCAAACACTCCAAGTTGCAGATGGCCATGGTTCAGTCCAATCGCCTTCTTTTAAGGAAGGACGATTAGATGTGCTTGATAGATCTCCAAGATGTGTACTATCACATAAAAATTGACAGATGATTCAATTGATACCTTAGCTTTTCCACTGGTAGCCAGTCACATTCAATTCAGAACCCTGCCCTTTGATCTCGCCACAGCCTTTGGGATGTTCACCAAATGTATGGCAGTGGTTACAGCTCACCTGAGATTGCTGGGATTCTGAGTGTTTCCATGATTGACTCCTTATGGCTCCCATGGCACCTACTGACATATGCCAGGGACTTCCTGCTCCATTTATGTCTACATCTGTGCATCACAGTTAACTACAACAAACATCACCTCCTTCCTACCCAAACCCTGGAGTTCATAGTGGCTCATCTGGATGCATTTTCATAAGTAAATCGCATTCCTCATTTCATATTGTCAAAAGTACAGCTTGAAATGACAAATCTACTGTCTCAGTCACCACCAGTCAAATTAGTCCTTCAGCTTCTGGGATCCAAGGTAGTCTCCATAACAATTCTCCCCTTAGCAAGATACTACATGAGAGCACTACAATGGACTGTAGTAGTTCGGTGATCTATACATTGACATCCCATGACATTTTCCATTTAAATCACAAACATCTGCCAACAGCATATATCCTGGTGGATTCATGCACCATATGTTTCACAGGGACGTCCTTTTGTTCTTCCAGTGTCCAAGGCTACAGTGACCATGAACGCTTCCCACTTTGGGTGGGGGTGGGCATTACCTGGGACAGACAGACCAAAACATGTGGTCCCCCTTGGAGACCAACCTTCACATCAATGTCCTGGAGATGAGCGCAGTCCTTCTAACAATATAGCATTTCAAGACATCATTCTCAACCAGGGAGGAACCTTGTGTTGGGAGGCAATGAGAGTGTTGCAGTGGGAAATCTCTTTCAACCACTTTCTTTTGGCAACGCTCATTCCAGGGAAGCCTAACATTTTAGCAGACAGACTGAGCAGATCTATTAATGTGAGAGTGTTCAATCTCGCCTTTGTTCTTACACATGGGTTCGGAGCCGATCCTCGGCTCCGTGTCGGCCGCTTGCAAGCTCTGCATCGAGAAGAAGCTCGAGATCACCTAATACCCACAATCCCCCTCTGCCTTTACCTCAGATCTAGTTTGCCGCTGCAGCGTTCGCATCACTGGGTCGAGCTCGAGCACCTGAGATAAGATTTAGAATTTTATTCTTGTATTTTTTCTTGGTACTTTAGTGTTATAAAGCTGTTTAGTGATAATTTGTGTGTGTGTGGTAAGGTATAAGGGAATCTCGGTACCGTTAAGTTATAAAACTTAGTTAGAGTTCTCTTCGGGGCCTACCACCCCTTATTGGATTTGACAACCGGATTGACTTTCACTACTGGATTTGACAATTTTACCAGACTTGACTTTTTACTGGATTTGACTATTTTTCTACTTATAGTGACATGTCTGAAAAGGCCAAATCAGGGTTCAAGCGTTGCCAATGTGGGCAAAAAATGTCAGTAACTGACAATCATAGTTCCTGTGTCTACTGTCTTGGCCCTCTCCATCTGCAAGAAGACTGCTCTATTTGTCATTCTTTCAGTGGGAGGGTCATGACAGATAGGCGCAGGAAACTAATGGACAGGGGTTTGTTAAAACCTTCCTTTCAGGAGGCTCTGGATGCTTCTGACCAGGCATCCAAGTCCTCGAAGGAATCGAAGACGTCGGAGCCCAAGTCATTGGCTCCGAGCTCTTCGACTAAAGTTAGATCACCGGTTCCACAGACTTCGGGGCCAAGTGTTCAACTGTTGTCAGTTTCCGAGCCTCGAGTCTTGGAACCGGTGATGGAGCTCCCTCCCTCGACACTATTGAGGTCGGCTCCGTCTTCAGTTCCTTCGACCCGTTCTTCTAAGCTCTCCGATATCGATGTGGACCGTGTGGTGCAGAAGTTATTGGAACATTCGGCCCTATCCAAACTTATCTCAGTTTCCACCCAATTGGTGTCGAAACTTGAAGGCCTCCCATTATCTCCATCCCTTCCTCCTCCGAGACCTGTCCAGTCTTTGGAGCCGGAAGAGGTTGATCTACTGATTGTGGAGCCCTCGGTGCCAGAACCGTCCTTTTCTCGGTCTGCTCCTTTCACCTCGACTCCGTCGGATCCGGTACCGGAGTCTCGGAGCCGACGATCCGTCCTTGGTTCCAGGGCCGAGAGTCGAACCGACGTTTCGGTTCCGACTCTTCCTCTCGGGGCCTCGGCGCGGATCGATTTGGCTCCGTCCTCGGGGTCGATGCCTTCGGTGCCTGTCTCGGGGATTCTTCCCATTTCTTCGGAACCGGGAGATTCCTCGACTCGGGACCCGGGAGCCTTCGATCTCATGAGGAAGGTGTTGTCTACCCAGACAACCACATCAGTAGAAGCAACCTCTCCTCCCCATAAAGGACCGTTATCTTCCTCTGCACCAACGGCCACATCCAAGCGTCGAGCACCGGTGTCTCAGCCACCCCTGGAGGGTACCCCCTCTTCCTCGGAGTCTTCTTCGGATGCTCCCCAAAGAGGTCCCTAGGAAAGATTGTGTAAGAGGAGACACTTAGATTCTCCACAAGAATCTTTAACATCCGATACTGACTTGGATGAGTCAGAAGGGTCCCCAAAGTCACCTTCAGAAGATGTCTCTTTTCTGACATCTTGGAGATCCTGAAGCAGAGAGGTGATTGGCAGTCCCTCCCCCCTTCTGAGGATGAGTCAGTCTTGCTGAAGGCATTTGGTGCTCGCCCTTCCTCCTCCTGGGTCACTCCGCCCTTCGATGAGTTAATGGAGTTGATTGCTCGAAGGGCGTGGGAGACACCTGACACGGTGGAACCGGTCCCTAGGAAGCCTAATAAGTACATCACTGCACCCCAAGACAAGGCTTACCTCACTAAGGGAGTTCCAGTGGACGCCATGGTGGTGGCAGCGGCCACGAAAAAGGAGATGTCGGAATCTTCCTCATCTGTCCATCCGCCTAACAGAGATTCTAGGACTATGGACAGATACGGGAAGCATTTTAGTTCAGCGGCTTTTTCTATGCGATCCCTGAACTATTTGACCCATTTTACACGCTTACAGAGGGATCTAGTCAAAGAGTTGGGAGATACCCTCCAGGGTACTACAGATGCTGCGGTCTCAGAGAAAGTTACAGCACATCTAAATACCCTTACATCCATTGTTAACTCATCCATGAGGTTGATATCATACGCAGCCGAAGGATCGAGTAGGGCAGCAGCTTCAGCGATTGCTCTTCGTAGGCAATCCTGGATGCGCTTATGTTCATTTGCGGAAGCCTTCAAGTCTTCCTTTACTAACGCCCCATTTGATGGTGCCACACTTTTTGGCCCTAAAGTAAAGGAGACCCTTACCCGGTGTGAACAGGAGGGAAAGACTCTGTCTGCTGTCGGAGTCCGTTTTTCCACCCCTTCCAGACCGTACCCCAAAGGGCAACGTGGTGGGAAAATGTGGTTTCGAAAACCCCAAGGATCTTTCCCAGGCACACAGGGTGATGCCCCCTCTAGAGGCAGAGGAGGGGGCAGAGGTGGAAGACGCCGCCCTGGCGGCAGAGGGGGTCTGCAAAACCAAGGTGACAGGGATACCCCCCCTGGAAAACCTTTCCAGCACTCCTGAGAGGAGGCCCGACTGTCCTGCTCTGGAGGCAGTCGGGGGTCGCTTAGCTTTATACCCTCAGGCCTGGCAAAACTTTACTACAGACAACTGGGTAAAAAGCGTTGTTATCAGAGGTTACAAAATACCATTCCTATCCACCCCCATTCCAAAGAGAAAACTCCCAGATGTACCGCCCCATCTGCGAGACTCAGCAGCTATAGAAATTTCAAAGCTGCTAGAAAAAAGAGTCATCCAACCAGTCCCAGCGGACCAAATAGGATTCGGGACTTACTCAAGGTTCTTTTTAGTTCCAAAGAAGACAGGGGACTGGAGGCCGATTCTGGACCTAAGCAACCTCAACACCTTTGTCAAGAAAGAAAAGTTCCGAATGGTCACGCTTCAATCGATCCTTCCATTCCTACAGAAGGACGACTGGATGTGCTCAATAGATCTGAAGGATGCATACTACCACATCAAAATGGCCAGGGCGTCCAGGGATCATTTGCGCTTCCGGCTGGGAGCCAGTCACTACCAGTTTCGAGCCCTGCCCTTTGGTCTGACCTCAGCCCCCAGGGTTTTCACCAAATGCATGGCAGTGGTAGCGTCTCATCTGAGACGCCTAGGATTCCAGGTGTTTCCGTATCTGGACGACTGGCTCCTGTCTGCCACCACCGCCCCTGAACTGATACAGGCCAGGGATTACACCCTACAACTTTGTATTCACCTCAGAATTTCCGTAAATTTCGAAAAATCTTTACTACAGCCATCACAGCATATCTTATTCATAGGAGCGGAATTAGATACGCATCATTTGATTCTAAGGCTTCCTCCAGAAAGGATAGTCGCACTTCAAAACAACATTTCGCTCCTTCTGTCGTCCAAAAAATCCCCGGCAAAGCTGGTTCTAAAGGTCTTGGGTCTCATGGCAGCTTCTCTTATTGCGATACCATTGGGAAGACTGCACATGAGAGTTCTACAATGGCTACTGTTTGCACAATGGTCGTTCCAACAGCTACCTCTGACACACGAAATTCTGATTACAAACATATGCAAATCACATCTAACTTGGTGGCTTCAGACTTGCAACCTTTCCAGCGGAAGACCATTTGTGCTACCCACGCCGTCAGCGACGATAACCATGGACGCTTCCCTGATAGGGTGGGGGGGCATCTTTCAGGGACAGACAGTCCAAGGCGAACGGACCAATTTGGAGTACAATCTGCACATCAATGTTCTGGAGTTGAGGGCAGTGTTTTTAGCGTTGCAACACTTTGCTCCCCTTCTTCCTCTAGGGACTATTGCAGTTCAGACAGACAACATGTCTGTAGTCTGGTACATAAACAAGCAAGGGGGAACCAGGTCTTATCAACTATGCAGAGAGGCCATGAGAATTTGGCAATGGGCGGAGTCCACGGGTCGCTTTCTGATCGCAACGCACATCCCGGGTCATCCAACGTCATAGCCGACAGGCTGAGCAGAGCAATACTGTTGCCTCACGAGTGGTCCCTCAAACAGTCAATTGCGAACACGATATTTCGCAAGTGGGGCCAGCCTTCCTGTGATCTGTTTGCGTCTCCAATGAACGCCAAATGCAGGAGCTACTTTGCCCTATTACCCCCTCCAGGGGAAGTCCCCAGGGACGCGCTGGTGCACGATTGGCCCCCGGGTCTCCTGTATGCTTTTCCTCCTTTTCCCCTGATTACAAAGTTTCTGCAGAAAGCCAACAACCTTCAGAGGATGATAATCCTCATTGCCCCATTCTGGCCTTGTCAAATTTGGTTCCCCTTTCTATTGCATCACCGCATTCGGGGACCTTGGATGCTGGACCCAGAGCCAGATCTACTGACTCACTCATCAGGAGTTCCTCACCCATCCCTCGAATCACTCCATCTAGCAGCTTGGCTGCTCCGCTTCCCTTTCTAGCCAGGTCTGATTCCCTTACACCGGCGGTTCAGAATATATTAGTGACTTCTCATAAAGCTTCCACTACAAAAACCTACACCAGTAAATGGAAACGTTTCGTCTTCTGGGCTAATTCACATCATTTGGACCCTGTTATAGCTCCGTTGAACAAGATCTTGGAGTTTTTGACAGAATTGTTCCATGAAGGAGCTTCTCCTGCTACTTTAAGAGTGCAATTGGCTGCCATTTCTAACTTTCATGTGGAAGAATGTGGTGCGCCTATTATGGCTCACAGACTTTGTAAAGCTTTTTTAAAAGGATCTTTTCACATCAGACCACCAGTTAGGATTCCTACATCACCTTGGAATCTGAACCTCTTACTTTCTAAATTGATGTTGCCCCCTTTTGAGCCAGCCTCAGTTTGCCCATTGAAATTTTTATCGTGGAAAACTCTATTCCTGGTGGCCATTACATCCGCTAGGCGGGTGTCTGAGCTTCAGGCTCTTTCTATTAAACACCCTTATTTAATTTTCCACTCTGACAGAGTATCCCTTCGCACTAATCCATCCTTTCTCCCCAAAGTTTGCTCTACTAATAATATTAATCAGTCCATTGAATTACCCACCTTTTTCAAAAATCACTCTAATAAGTTAGAGTATATGTTGCACAAGTTGGATGTCCATAGACAACTCAGGTTTTGTTTGGATAGAACAAAAGATCACAGGAAATCTGATCAACTGTTTGTAGCCTTTGCTGACATCAGGAAGGGTGTAGCAGTTACGAAACGAACTCTTTCCAAATGGCTAACTGATTGTATCACACACGTTTATTAGGCTTCTAATCAAACCTTATCGGTCAAACCTAAAGGACATTCTACGAGATCAGTGTCTACATCTTTAGCTCACGCAGCTCGCTTACCATTAGACACGATTTGTGCGGCTGCTACTTGGGCTAAACCACATACATTTATCTCTCATTACAAAGTGGACAGGGTTTCTAGGGATAGGGCAACCTTTGGTTCCACTGTGCTCAAGAACGTTCTCCCGTGAGTTCCTCAGGATCATGGAGCTAGGGACGCTACCCATGTGTAAGAACAAAGCAGATTGAACACTCTCACATATAGAAGTTATGTCCTTACCATAACGTTCCATGTGGAGTGTTCATCTCGCCTTTGTTCTTACACTCCCACCCTTCCCACCCTTAGGAAGAACGTTCAATTTGGTGCCTGGTCTGGAGTATTCTCCTTCTGCAGTTGCAATAGTTGTATTGTATGATACACTTGTGTGTATATATATATATATATATATGCTTATATGTATATAGATGATCCTATGATTATGTAAATTTTGGTATGTGTGTGTGCTCTCTATGGCTGGTTTGCTTGCAAACTAGATCTGAGGTAAAGGCAGAGGGGGATTGTGGGTATTAGGTGATCTCGAGCTTCTTCTCGATGCAGAGCTT
This sequence comes from Protopterus annectens, assembly GCF_019279795.1. Lineage (NCBI taxonomy): Eukaryota > Metazoa > Chordata > Ceratodontiformes > Protopteridae > Protopterus > Protopterus annectens. The sequence continues at coordinate 810,068,065 of NC_056739.1, forward strand.
GCAAGCGGCCGACACGGAGCCAAGGATCGGCTCCGAACCCATGTGTAAGAACAAAGGCGAGATGAACACTCCACATGGAACGTTATGGTAAGGACATAACTTCTATTTATGCCTTACGAGTGGTTTTTTAGTCCTTCAGTGGCAGAACAGATTTTTCCTCGATGGGACCAGCCATGCTGTGACCTTTTCACCTTTGTCAAGAATTCCAAATGCAGCTATTTTTTTCCCTAATCCCTTCAAAAGAAAGTCACTGAGGGATGCTCTGATCCATAGTTGGCTCTCCTGTCTCATTTATGCCTACCATCTCACACCTTTCTTATCAAAGTTTTCACAGAAAGCATATCAATGGAAGAACAAGGTGATCCTCATTGCCCCATTCTGTCCTCTCCAAGTTTGGTCCCTAATCCTTTGGCCTCATCTGATATACCCTTCTTGGGTTTTGAATCCCTTTCTGTATCTTCTGTCTCACATCTTCAGGCTACCTAACCCAGACATAAGCATTCAAGTTGACTGCATGGATGTTATGTGATCCTATCTCGCCTACATTCTGACTGATGGGTTCGGAGCCGATCCCTCGGCTCCGACTCGGCACGCTTATGCCAAAGAGCGAAGTCTCTTACTGGCTGAGCTTACTATATCCCAGGATGCACCACTACCAGTCCCCCAGATCTCGTTTGCCGCTAATCTGCGAAGACGTGGTCTCGAGCTGGCTGAGCTGAGTAGTAAATTTACTAACTTTTTTCTGTCAGAATTTTGCTGTTCTTGTCTTAAAAAGCTGTTTTAACGGCTATTCTTCACTTTGTGTGTGTTTGGAGTTTGTAAAAAGAACTTTGTTGTGTGATTGGGTTGAGTTTGGTTTGGGCCTCCTTCATCTTAGGGCCTTCCCGGTCATTCAACCTTACAGGGTTTCAAAGTACCCTTAGTATTTGGTGACGCTTTCTTTATCTAAGCGATAACTGTAAACCTATTAGTAAACAGAAAGTAAGTGTATTTTTCTGTCAAGGTTACTGATTTTTTGCCATAATGTCTCAAAATCCTAGGCCTTCGGGCTTTAAAAAATGCACCAAATGCAATTTCAAAATGTCTATCACAGACGATCACTCGCTCTGTGTGTATTGTTTGGGTGCAAAACACTTACAGGAGTCATGCAGTGTATGTCACGCTTTTTCCTCAAGGGTCCTCCAGGAGAGGAAAAATAAACTGATTCTTAAAGGGTTAATAAAACCTTCCTTTGAAGAAGCCTTGGCATCCTCTCCTTCTCCGGCTAAAAAGAAAAAGGCGTCGGCTCCGACCAGTCCGTCGGATCCGACCGCCAAAAGACATAGGCAGGCTTCTCCTTCGGCTCCAAGGACTTCGGAGCCGAGGGCGGAACGGTCTGCCTCGATGCCACCAGTCTCGACTCCTATGGTTTCGGAGCCGATGGCTGGGGCATCGAGAGGCGGGTCACCTTCGTCGGCTCCACTGGTCTCGGAGCCGACAAGGGTTGCCCGCTCAGACACTTCCTCCTCGGCGCCGAAGTCCACCTCGGCACCGATGGAATCTAGTGTGGGTATTCCTTCGGCGCCGATAGTCATCGGGTCTCCTCGGAGCCGGTCCCCTAGCCCTTTGGGGCCGTTGGAGAGGCCATCTCGAACCCGTTCAGTATCCTCTCGGTCTTCGAGGATGTCGGATTCAGATATAGACAGGGTGCTCCAAAGACTGTTCCAGTCCCCAGTCTTCCAAAAATTTGTTTCGGCTCCGACCCAGTTGGCTTGAGCCGATAGCCCGCCCATCCCATTGCTATTCCTCCTCCGACCGCTGCTCCGCCGGAGCAGGTGCTGTTGGAGCCGGTGGAGATCTTAGGGTCGGCTCCGACCCTTACTCCAACCCGGGCCTTCGGGTCCGAGTTTGGTACACGGACTTCTTCGGCTGGACCCGGGGTGATGTTTCGGGACCTATGCTTTCGGTTCCGAGCCTCCCTCTCGGTGCTTCGGCCATGGGACTTCCGTCGGCTATCATGGCTCCAGGGACCGGACACTCCCAGGATTCTGGGGGTCCGGCTTTCAGAGCTATGAGGAGTGCCTTGGCCAAGTCTTCTTCGGCCATCTCTCCGGCTTTACCGGCACCTTCCCTGGGCGTGGAGACTGGGTCTTTGGCAGTTCCCCTGTCCGTAGGCAGCGGAGCCCCTGGGCCTGAGGTTACCCCATTGGGGTTCCTCCTCCTGAGGGTTCTTCGGAGTTGTCTTCGGAGGAACCCCCAAGGAAGAGATCGTGCAAGAGGAAGCACGTGGACTCCCCCGAGTCTATTACATCAGACACTGATCTTGATGATGCAGAGGGGTCCCCGAAGTCGTCCTCGGATGATGTCTCATTTGCAGACATCTTAGAGATCCTCAAATAACGAGGCGGCTGGATATCCAAACCCCCCTCTGCTGATGAGTCAGTGCTCCTCAAGGCCTTTGGGGCTCAGCCCTCCGCCTCCTGGGTGTCTCCGCCCTTCGATGAGCTTCTGGATTTAGTTTGTCAAGGGTGGGAACATCCAGATCCCGTGGAACCAGTCCCTTCTCGTCCTAATAAATTTTTGTCTGCCCCACCCGAGAAGGAGTTCCTCACTAAAGGCGTGGCTGTAGATGCCATGGTGGTGGCATCTGCTACACAACAGGACGTGGCAGAGGCTTCAACGTCCGTCCATCCTCCTAATAAGGAGTCTAGGAGCATGGACAGGTACGGAAGCGCACCCTGACTTCAGCGGCCTTTACTTTAAGGTCTCTGAATTATTTGGCACATTTTACCAGGCTTCAGAGGGATCTGGTCAAGGACCTGTCAGATTCCCTCTCGGGTAACCTACCTGAGCAGCTAGCCCAGTCGGTTAGCTCTCAGTTGGCTATCCTTACGTCAATTTCTAACTCGTCCATGAGGCTCATTTCCTATGCGGCCGAAGGGGCGGGTAGAGCGGCAGGCACAGGCGTGGCTCACGGAGACAAGCCTGGCTCCGCTTGTGTCAGTTCATGGAGGCCTTCAAGTCTTCCTTTGCCGACGCTCCCTTTGATGGGTCCTCTTTGTTTGGACCTAAGGTTAAAGACACCCTTACCCGCTGTGAGCAAGAGGGAAAAACTTTATCTGCCGTAGGTGCCCGTTATTCCACTCCCTTTCGGCCTTATCCCAAGGCTAAAGGAGGGGGGAAGATGTGGTTCCGTAAATCACGTAAGTTTTTCCCCCAACAGCAGGAAGATTCCCCTTCCAGAGGCAGAGGACGGGGAAATTTTTCTGGGAGACGCCGTCCCAGAGGCGGCAGAGGGCCCCTTAATTCTGGAGACCGCGAGTCCTTTTGTGGCTCTTCAGCCTCCCACACATCATGAGGGATTGCCCGGCTGTGCTGCTCCGGAGCCAGTCGGGTGTCATTTTGCCAAGCACCTAAAAGCCTGGGAGTCAATCACTCAGGACAGATGGGTGCTTCGGATCATTGCCGGAGGTTACGCCATCCCATTCACATACTCACCCCCACCGTCCAAAAAAATCCCGGTCCCACCACCCAGTCAAAGGGAAATTGCAGCCGCAGAAGCTTTAAAGCTGCTAGAAAAAGGAGTCATCCAACCGGTCCCCACAGACCAGATCGGATCCGGAAATTACTCCAGGTTCTTTTTAGTGCCTAAAAAGACAGGGGACCTGAGACCAATATTGGATCTCAGCAGACTGAACCAATCCGTCACGAAATCCAAATTCCGAATGGTCACGTTACAATCCATTCTCCCATTGTTGGAGAAGGATGTTTGGATGTGCTCCATAGACCTCAAGGACGCCTATTATCACATACCGATACATCAGGCGTCCAGGAGGTATCTGCGCTTCAGCCTGGGAGTCAGTCATTACCAATTTTGTGCACTGCCCTTTGGTCTCACCACAGCCCCAGGGTGTTCACCAAGTGTTTGGCAGTAGTGACGGCTCACCTGAGAAGTCTTGGATTCCAAGTGTTTCCCTATCTGGACGACTGGCTCCTGACTGCCACCACCAGGCATCTACTAATGGACAACCTCAAAGCCACCATCTCCTGGGTGCTACCCTGGGGATTACATTCAATTGGTCAAAGTCTGTCTTGCTGCCCTCTCAGCATAAGGTTCATAGGAGCAGAGATAGACTCAAAATTGATGCGCGTTTTCTTCCTACCGAAAGGATCCAAACTTTACAGGGCCAAGTTCAAGCTCTGATTTCAAGATCCAAAGCCCCAGCCAGGATGGTTCTACAAGTTTTAGGTTCAATGTCTGCCACAGTTCTTTTAGTTCCTCTGGCAAGATTGCACATGAGGATTCTTCAGTGGCTATTGTCAACTCAATGGTCCTTTCACGACCTTCGCCTCAATCATCCCATCATGATTACAGAAACATGCAAAGGGGACCTTCGCTGGTGGCTTCAGACATCCAATCTAAATCAAGGAAGTCCTTTGTTATTCCCTCTCCAGTGGTCACCCTGACGACAGATGCCTCCCAGACAGGGTGGGGGGGGGCATTGTCTGGGCAGGTTAGTTCAGGGATCCTGGCTTCCAGACGAAACTCTTCTCCACATCAATGTATTGGAGATGAGGGCGGTACTTCTATCCCTACAGGCCTTACACAGCTTTCTCCCTCAGGGCATAATCGCCATCCACACAGACAACATGTCGGTGGTCTGGTACCTAAACAAGCAAGGAGGGACCAGATCTTACCCCCTGTGCAGAGAGGCCATGAGGGTGTGGGAATGGGCAGTAGCTACCAGCCGTTTCTTGGTAGCGACCCACATTCCGGGAAAATCGAATATACTGGCAGACAGATTAAGCAGGACAATTCTCTCTCCTCACGAGTGGTCCTTAAACAAAACAGTAGCAGATCAGGTTTTCCGAGATGGGGACACCGTGCTGCGACCTATTTGCAACTCCACTAAACACCAAGTGCAAAGGTTCTTCTCCTTGACTCCACATCAAGGAGTACCAGCTATGGATGCTCTAGCACAACCTTGGCCAACAGGGCTACTTTATGCCTTTCCTCCGATTCCACTTCTCTCCAAAGTCATTCAAAAGCTTCTCAATTGGGGTCCGCAATGATACTGATTGCCCCATACTGGCCTCGCCAGGTATGGTTTCCTTATCTGAAGAAACATGCGTGGACAATCCGTGGACTTTAGACCTAATTCGACCTGTTAATTCATCAGTCGGGACAACAGCACCAGTCCCTTCACTCCTTGAAGTTGACAGCTTGGTTCCTCCACTTCCGACTTTAGTCAGAAGTCACACATTAGACCCGAAGTTATTCACATTTTATCTTCGCCCACAAACCCACCACTAAGAAATTGTACCTCAGTAAGTGGAAGAGGTTTGCTATCTGGGCTCAACTCAGGGCTTAGACCCTATCACTGCTCCTATCCCAGAGGTTTTGAAATTCTTAACATCCCTGTTTAATCAAGGATCTTCTGTCTCTACTATTAAAGTCCAACTAGCGGCTATCTCTAAATTTCACGAGTCCATGGATCCTCCATTGATGAGCAGCAGACTATGCAAAACTTTCATTAAAGGTGCGGGTCTGTTAAGACCCCAGTTTTTCATCCTGCCCTCCGTGGGATCTAGATTTAGTGCTTGCATTGACATCTTCCCCTTTCGAACCGGCTGCTACATGTGAGTTAAAATATCTGTCTTGGAAAACTGCCTTTAGTTGCAATTACTTCTGCAAGAAGAGTTTCAGAGCTTCAAGCCCTGTCTATTAAACCACCGTACTTGATTTTCCACAAGGATAGAGTATCACTCAGGCCTAATCCATCCTTTGTCCCTAAGGTCTGTTCTAATCTCTGTCTCCAACAGTCTCTAGAGCTACCAGTTTTCTTCCCAAAATTCTCCAATGAAGCAGAATACACTCTCCATAAATTGGATGTTCACAGGCAATTGTGCTTCTATTTAGACAGGACTCAGCAACTTCGTAAGTCAGACCAGTTGTTTGTGTCCTTCTCAGACAATAAATTGGGTAAAACCATCACAAAAGCTACTATCACCAAATGGATTAGAGATTGCATAACTCAGGCTTATTCTTCTTCAATAAGCAACTTACAACATCTATCAAAGCTCACTCTACCAGAGCTATGGCTACTTCTATAGCTTTTCATTCCAAGCTCGCTATATCGGAGATTTGTGCTGCGGCTACTTGGTCCAATCCGCACACTTTCATTTCCCACTATAAATTGGATGTGGCATCTAAAGGACGAGCATCATTTGGTTCCACGGTACTCAGGAGTGTTTTCCAGTGAGCCACCCAGGATTCAGGTGCTAGGGACGCTGTCCCATCAGTCAGAATGTAGGCGAGATAGGATCACATAACATCTTTTAGTTATGTACTCACCATAACTTCAGATGTTTGGGATCCATCTCGCCACATTCCTAATACCCACCCTCCTTCCCCCTGCCTTGGAGATCAGAAGAGATTGAACGGTTTTGAGTTCTACTGTTTTATCTTGTTTCATCTGACGATGTTATATAAGCAGTGCGTGCATGTGTGCATGTATGCGGACAAACTAGATCTGGGGGACTGGTAGTGGTGCATCCTGGGATATAGTAAGCTCAGCCAATAAGAGACTTCGCTCTTTGGCATAAGCGTGCCGAGTCGGAGCCGAGGGATCGGCTCCGAACCCATCAGTCAGAATGTAGGCGAGATGGATCCCAAACATCTGAAGTTATGGTGAGTACATAACTAAAAGTTTCTCCTCTTCCAGTGATGGCTAGACAGTCCAGGACTTCTTCCCAGGTTCTACACATCCTTACTTCTTCAAAAACAAAAAGAAAAAGACTCCATTAGGAAGATATGCAAGAGCAATTGGAAATGATTCTCTGTCTGGTCTAATTAGAGAACTCTAGACCCCTTTTCAGCATCCTTTCCACTAGTTTTACAATTCCTAGCTTCCATTTTTTATAATGGAACAAGTTACTCTACAGTCTTGGTACAACTGGCTGCAATCTCCAATTTTAATTTAAGCAAAGATCATTTGTTCTTGGCCTCCCCTAGGTTATGCAAGGTCTTTTTCAAAGGTACATTTTCACTCAGGGCATCTATCAAGTACTCCAGCTGTCCTTGGGATTTGATTATTCTTCTCCAGGCATTAACTCAGTTTCCCTTTGAACCCGCATCAAAAGCATGTGATTGGATATGCTTGAAGAAGCAGTTCCCCCTTCCCAGCTTGTAGATGATCACCTATGCCTCTGCCCATGCCTAGGGCTACACAAAATGATTTAAGACTTGGTTTTCACATTTGTCATAAACCATCATTTTCAGAAAAAAAGAAGTTATGTACTTACCATAATGTTCCGCCTGTGTTGTCCGTCTTCATTTATACTTGACATATGGGTTCACTTCCAGATATTGGAACTGACTCAACCGTTACTACAACCTGCAGGAACCAAAAACTCTCGAGCTTAAGTACTACCCAGAATGCTCCTCTCCAGTTTACCGCAGATCGAGTTTGCACATAGAAAAAGACAGAAAGTACAATTCTAATAACACCTTTATAGATATCATATCTGGTGTCACATGTGAAAAATGTATAACTAGGGCCATAATTCATTCCACTAAAAGGCCTGAATGGAAGCGGGATGGAGGGAGGGGAGTCAAGGATAAATGAAGATGGACAATACAGATGGAATGTTATGGTAAGTACTTAACTTCTTTATTTAATGTTGCCAGTCTTCATTTATCCTTGACATATGGGACAGAGTCCCCAGCTACCTCGGACCTTGGGAGGACTCATGGAAGGATATTCTTGAACACCATAGAACCAAGAGGCACTCTTCCCCTAGAGACCAAATCCAAATTGTGATGAGTAATGAAGGTATGTGGGGTAGCCCATGTTGCTGCTGCACAAATATTGTACATGGAAGCCTTACATTGAAACACTCCTGAAGTAACCATGGCTCTGGTAGAGCATGTAATTCAACTTTCCTCTTGTTGTATATGAAGGAAATACAACCCTTTAGCCATCTAGATATGGTGATTTTGGTAACTGGCTTACCCATTTTAGTACTTGAAAAGGAAACAAACAGCTGGTCAGACTTTCTTATGTCTTTTGTTCTATGAAGATAGAAGTGTAATTGTCTATGAATGTCTAGTAAATGTAAGCAGTATTCGTCTTTGTTTGAAAAATTGGGGAAAATACTGGTTAATTGATTGCCTGATTGATATTCTTTTCTGACACCACTTTTGGTAAAAAAGGAAGTTTGTTTTCAGTGAAATCCTGTCTTTATGAAATATTGAATAAGGTGGTTTGAATTTCTGAAATCTGTCTGGCAGAAGTTATCGTTACCAGAAGTATAGCTTACTAAGATAAGAATTTCAAGTTGCAGTTGGCAGCAGGCTCAAAGGGGGAATGTACTACCAAGTTTAAATCCCAAGATGTATATGGATCCTTATATGGAGGTTTTAACATCAATGTCCCTTTTAAGAATGCTTTGCAAAGTCTATGAGAAATCAATGAACATTTTTTAAACCCATTATGAAAATTTGAAATAATCGCTAGTTGAACCCTGCTAGAAGAGGAAGAGGCCCCTGCTTGAAAGAGCAAAGCTAAAAATTCTAAGACTTTACAGATAGGAGCAGAGAAGCGGTCAATGTTATTATCATGAGACCAGTAGGAAAAACTCTTCCATTTACAATTGTAGAGTTTTCTGGTGGAAGGCTTATGGGAGGCGAAAGGAATCCTGTGAGCTGGGGAAGAAAGTTTATTATGCCTGGCAATCAATGGAACTGGAGAAGCCAAGCTGTGAGCTTGAGATTTTGAAGGTTTGGGTGAAATAATCTCTCTGGATGGGAAAAGAGATCCGGAGCTGGGTCCAGAGTCCATGGTCGTTGAATCAGATAAGGCCAAAGAAAGGGGAACCAAATCTATTGAGGCCAGAAGGGAGCAATGAAGATTACCTTGCTCTTCAACCTGATTGCTTTCTTTAGAAATTGAGGAATTAATGGAAATGGGGGAAAGGCATACAGGTGTCTGGGGGGCCAGTTGCGCAGGAGAGCATCTGTTGGTGACTCCCCTAGAGGGAGGACCATGACAAAGTAGCTGCTGCACTTGTGGTTCAGGAGCGATGCACAAAGTTGCAGCAAGGCTGGCCCCAGCAACAAAAAATAATTTTTCGCCTCTCTGGGATTGAGAGACCACTCGTGAAGCAGAAGAATGCATCTGCTCAGTTTTTTCTATCACATTGGAACTCCCCAGAGCATGGGTTGCTATCAGAAAGCAGTTGGAACAGATCACTCACTGTTAGACTCTGAGATCTTTTTGACAAAGGGAGTATGTCTTGGTTCCTCTCTGTTTGTTGATGTATCAGACTATTGCCATATTGTCTGTTTGAATCTCAATCGTTCCCAAGGGGAGAGCAGTTTGAAAGGCATGCAAAGCTAAAAGCACTGCCCTCAACTCCAGGGCATTGATTTGTAAACTGGCCTCCTTGGGTGAGCAAGTGCCTTGGACTGGTTTGCCCAGATAATGCCTCCTAATCCCATCTGGGAGGTGTACTTGGTCACTATGGCTTGGACCTGACATGAGACAAAGTGGTGGACCAAGTGAATTTCCTCCGATTGAATGCACCAAGCTAGATCTTTCTTGCAACAGTTGGTAATCAAAATCTGGTCTGACATTGGTTGATACAGAATGAACCACTGAGATGCTAGAAGCTATTGTAGAGCTCTCATGTGAAATCTCGCCAGGGGAAGTAACATGATGGCCACTGCCATTGAACATAGAACTTGTAGAACTAGTCATGCAGCTACTCTCTTGCTGCTGACAGTCTTTCCCACTTGAGCTTTGATCTTTTGCAATCTCAGATAAGGTAGGGAGGCTATGCAAGTATTGTTATTTAGTACCGCTCCTATAAACTCTAAAGTTTGTGTTGAAGTCATTTTTGATTTTTTTGTAATTTACAGTAATCCCCCGGTTGGCTCACGTTTGGAGAATGTAATCTCTTGCTTGTTCTAGTAGATGCCTGGTGGGAGCAGTAATGGGCCAGTCGTCTAAGTACAGAAACACCCGGAATCCATGCAGTCTCAAGTGAGCTGCTACTGCTGCCATGCATTTAATGAACCCCCTGGAGGCTGTAGTGAGACCAAAGGGTAGAGCTCTGAAGTGATAATGACCGGCCCGCAACCGAAAGCAGACAAATCTCCTGGAGCACTTGTCCATTTTTGTATGGTAATATGCACCCTGGAGATCTGTTGAGCACATCCAATAATCTTTCCCTAGAAATGGAAGAAGAGACTGAACTGTGACCATCTAGAAGTTTATCTGTTGAACCGACTTGTTCAAAATACTTAGATCCAAAATTGGTCTCCAGTCCCCTGTCTTCCTTGGCACTAAAAAGAATCTTGAGTAAATCCCAGAATGTGAAGTTGTTCTATCTCGCCGTTCATTCTTTACTGATGGGTTCAGAGCTGATCCCTCAGCTCCGAGTCAGCACCTACTGCAAAGTTCGAGGATTTCAAGTAGCTCGAGGCCAAGTCCCTACCCTATGATGCACCTTGAGTTACTTCAGATCTAGCTTGCCGCTGCAACTGATCAGTGGTTCCTGATAGCTCAGGCCAGTAAAACTTTAAATACTTTTCTATTTCAAAAATTATTGTTAGTTTTTCATTATAGTAATTAGATATTTAGGTTAGACAAGCTCTTAAAGTTTTATCTACAGTTACCTTCACTGTGTGCTGTTTCTTAGCTATATATTTGGCCTCATTTTTCTTTATAGGCCTATTTAAATTTTCTGACAAAAAAATTGTTTATTCAGTGACCTTTTGTCACATATATTGTTAAAATAGTATTGTGTGATTACTTAGAGTTAACTTACTTGTTAAAATTCTGTGTGTGTGTGTGCTTGTTAGCTTTAACTTTAGGCTTGTGTGCATATATTTACCCTGATGTTCATCGTGTTTCACTGTTGCAGTCATAACTGTAGGGTGCTCCTGCCGGCAGGCAGCCCGAGGTCGGCCAGAATCCCAAAGTCTGGGTCCGGCGTCGGCTGTACAGGCCAGTACTCTGACGTCAGTACGCTCTGGTACATAGCCCTCAGCCGACGCCATCTTCTCCAGTCTTTCTTGCCGTGCGGTGGAAAGCAGCTCGCAAGTCGTTGGTTGGCAATTTTCGTACAGCGTTTTTTTTGGTGTTGTCAGTCCAAAGTTCTTACTTCTCTTCTCAAAGCTAAGTACCCCGTTGGGGAATCTTTTTCTTGTTCCTCCGATGTCAGAAAAAGTTAATAATTGTATTACGTGTGGTAAACAAATACCTCATAAAGATTTCCACTCTTACTGTCTACCTTGCTTAGGCCCTGACCACGACGTTTCTTGTTGTCAGTTCTGTGCCAGGTTTAATTCTCGTACTATCAAACGCAGGTACGACTGGGCTTTGAATTATTTTGGCAGACGCTTCAATTACAGAATGTTGTTGGACACTACCGGAATTCAAAAGAAGCGCAAAGACAAGGACAGGCCTCCGAGGTCCAAACAGGGCTCGTTGCAGCTGGAGCCGGCGTCCGGTTCGGCTGTCGTCAGTGAGGCGCTTTTGCAGCCCCTGTCGTCCGCCACTTCTGAACCGATGGCCGATACGGACTCCCATGGGGAGCCATCAAGGCCTTCTATTTTACCTGCTGCAGGACCTTCGGACGTCGCTCCCTCGGATGGGTCCGGAACCGCTGTGCAGGTACCGGCTTCTGAGGGGGTATTCAGGCCTACTCACATCACTATTTCAAAGGCAAAGTCAAAGACTCCTGTTAAGTCTAAAGCTCCTGCTCAAGCTTCTTCTGAATCTACTCCCAGGACACAGAAGCAATTGTTAAGGATGGCTGAAGATTTGCTTTCTATGATTAGGGGTTCTCACCCCCCCCCCCCCCGAGAAAAGGCCTCGACAGGATGTTCCTATGGATTCCTCTGACCAGGCTTCTATATCTTCTGTCTCTTCCTCTGATCAGGAATATTCTTTTCCTCCTTATGAGGATTCGGATGCTGAGGACTCCTTGCCCTCTGCCTCTCCACCTGAAGATTTTTCTTTTGGGGAAACCTTGCATGAGATGAGGGAACATTTTCATTGGGAAGGTCAGGATCATTCTGCTTCCAAGAAGAGGCTTAGAGAATTTCTTCTTCTTCCTCAACATAGGCCTTTAGCTATCCCTCCTGTTCTTGACATTGTGGATGATGCCTTTTCCGAGGCTAATTTGAATCCTGATTCCATGCCTCCTGTTCTTTCTAAGCCTGATAGGTTTTATAGGGTTCCTGAGTCTCATTTGTTCTTATTTAAGAATCCTTCTGCGGATCCTGAAACTATCTCTCAGGGTTCTAAGGCTGCTAAAGTTGCTTCTTCTAAGAATCCTATTCCCTCTGAGAAGGATTCTCGTGCCTTAGACAGGTGGGGCAAAAAGGTATACACTTCTGCTACCCTTTCTGTTAGGGCTTTAAATTGCCAATTTCATATGTTTAAGTATCAGCAATTTCTTTTGTCTGTTTTAAAGCAAAAGCTTGCTTCCCTTCCTGCATGTGCTGAAGATAAGGAACTACAGGATGTCTTGCATGCAACTGAACAACTGAACAAACATAGCTTGCATTGTGGTTTTGATGCTTTGGATGCTTCTTGCAGGGTCGCAGCCTCTGGTACTGTTATCAGGAGACATGCTTGGCTTCGTGAACAAAGTTTACCTGAACAGGTTAAGGCTAAATTGTTAGATGCCCCTGTTCAGCATGATGTTCTTTTTGGATCCAAGGCTGACGAGGTTATTAAAAAGATGGAAGAAAAGGCAAAATCTATGCAAACTTTGAAAGATTTCTTGCAAGTTCAGCCTCCTAGATTTTCCAGGAATTGGCCCTCCAAAAATTGGTCCTTTCCCACATCTGACAGGCCTCAAAGGGGAAGATATAGACGCTCCAGAGGTCGTGGCCAAGCTCAGGCCTCCTACAGATCGAGACAATGGACTGCTTCTTCACCTAGAAGGGGAGAAGACAGATCCCAATCTCAAAGAAAGCAAACTCAATGACTCTCTAGGTTGGGCTACAGGACCTCTTTACCTGGATGCCCCTCTCGGAGGAAAACTTTCTCTTTTTTACAGACATTGGACTCATATTACCCAGGACAAATGGGTATTGGACGTGATTTTAAAAGGCTACAACTTCCACTTTCATACCTTGCCAAGAGCTTTCGGTTGGCCAGATCTGCCAAAACATCAATGGTTAGAGGCCTTAAATCAAGTGGATGCTCTTCTGGCCATGAGAGCCATAGAGCCTGTTCCACTCTCAGAGATGGGAAAAGGGTTTTATTCGAGACTGTTTCTGGTTCCGAGAAAACAAAGCTCATGGAGACCTATTCTGGACCTTTCTGTGTTAAACACCTTTTTGGAAATTCCAAAATTCAAGATGCTTACTCTGCAGCAGCTGATTCCAATGCTCTCTCAGGACGCCTGGATGGTGACATTGGACCTAAAGGAAGCTTATTTACACATTCCCATCAGGCAGGAACGCAGGAAATTCCTCAGGTTCAAGGCAGGTTCGAGACACTATCAATTCTCTGTACTGCCCTTTGGTTTATCTACTGCGCCCAGAGTCTTTACCAAGTGCCTGGCACCAGTAGTGGCTTATTGCAGACTCCAGGGGATTCAGATTTACCCTTATTTGGACGACTGCCTTATTCAGGCAGACAGCAAGGATCTGTTACTTCAACATCTGGATTTTGTTCAACGTCTTCTCCTCCTGTTGGGATTTTCAGTGAACACAAAAAAGTCACATCTGATCCCTTCTCAACAAAGGGTATTCCTGGGAGCCCTTTTAAACACAACCTTACAAAGGGCCTTCCTCACTACGGAAAAACAAATACAGCTGGCTTCAATTTTCAAGACTTTGGCAACTCTACCTCAGCTCACTGCAAGGAAATTCCTGCAGGCTCTGGGCTACATGGCTTCCTGCATTCTGTTGATTCCAAATGCAAGGCTTCATATGAGAAAGCTTCAATGGTATCTGAAAAGTGTGTGGTCGCAGCATTACCACTATCTGGACACTCTAATTCCTCTGATCCCCTGCCTCCAAAAGGAGTTCCTTTGGTGGTCCAGGGTGTGTGCTTTAAACGAAGGAAAGCCTTTCCGTCTTCCTCAACCTTCTCAAATCATAACCACGGACGCCTCAGATTATGCTTGGGGAGCACATTTTCTAGGCAATTGCCAGCAGAGAACCTGGACAAAGGATCATCTTCACTGGTACATCAATCTGAAGGAAATGTTGGCAGTGCAATATGCTCTTCTAGCCTTCAAGCACCTTTTGCATCCAGGGCCTCTTTTGATTTGCACAGACAACACCACAGTCATGTGGTACATAAACAAGCAGGGGGGCTCTCATTCGTACCCCCTTTGCAGACTAGCTATGGCTTTATGGGACACAGCTCTAAATCTGAATCTACATCTCCAGGCCCAATTCATACCAGGAGAACAGAATCTCTTAGCAGACAGCCTGAGCAGGAACATTGTGGATCCTCACGAATGGATGCTAGACACCAACTTATTCAACAGGATTACTGCAGTTTGGGGATGCCCCCAGATAGATCTGTTTGCATCCCATCTCAATCATCAGCTGCCTCACTTTTGCACCAGGTCATTCCACAAAACAGCTTGGAAAGTGGATGCCCTGTCCTTCAGTTGGAAAAACCTTTCGGGTTATGCCTTCCCTCCTCTTCCTCTACTTCCTCGGGTATTACTAAAGATAAAACAGGACAAGCCCAAGTTCCTCATCTTGATTGCTCTGAATTGGCCTCGACAGTTTTGGTATCCAACTTTAAGGCACCTGTTCTTGGAGCCTCCTTGGATTCTCCCTCTGAAACCTTCTCTTCTCTCCCAGCATCAGGGTCAGTTGCTACATTCCAATCTCAAGACCCTTTGCCTGGCAGCTTGGCTCTTCAAAGGAATTTGATTTCTTCTAGTCTTCCCAAACAAGTTTTGGATGTTCTTTTGGAAGCTAGACGGCCTAGCACTAGGAAATCCTATGCCTCTAAATGGAAGAGATTTTGCATTTGGATGCAGGGCCGAGGTTTGGACCCTCTGGTACCTGATCTCTCTTCTATTTTGCTTTACCTTTCGGATCTTTTGTCTGATGGACTGTCTTTTTCTTCCATTAAGATTCATGCTTCTGCTATTTCTGCTCATTTCAATACTGATCCCCCTGTTTTTCTCATCCTTTGGTGAGACAATTCTTGAGAGGGGCTAAGAATTTAAGGCCTCCCAGGACCCTCCTGTTCCTGCTTGGGATCTTAATTATGTTTTAGAAAAACTTACTTTGCCTCCTTTTGAGCCTGCTGCTTCTTCAGATATTAAGTTTTTATCTTGGAAGACAGTTCTTTTGTTAGCTTTGACTTCTGCCAGAAGGGTCTCAGAGTTGCAAGCTCTCATGGCTGTGGAACCATTCCTTATTTTCCACCAGGACAGAGTATCCTTGAGGACAAATCCTACTTTCATGCCTAAGGTGATTTCGAAAGTGGCTTTAAATCAAACAATTCACCTTCCTACCTTCTTTCCTAATCCTCAGAATAAAGGGGAAAGGATTTTGCATTCCTTGGACATGCACAGACAGTTACGATTTAATTTGGACAAGACTAAAGAGTTCAGAAAATCTAACCAATTGTTTGTTTCTTTTGCCTCCAGTTCTCTTGGTAAGGCTATTTCCAAACAAACTATTTCCAAATGGATTTCTTATGGAATAAGATTTTGTTACACTCATCATGGGAAACAGTTTCCAGGTACTGTGAGAAGTCATTCTACTAGAGCAGCTGCTACTTCTACAGCTTTTCTCAGGGAAGTTCCTACCAAGGATATTTTGGAAGCTGCCACTTGGAGTTCTGTGCATACTTTTTCCAAACATTACAGTCTCCCTTTGAATTCTAAGACCAGGGCAGGCTTTGCCTCTGCTGTTTTGCAGGGTCTTCTTGCTGCCCCTTCTTCTGTCTAAACCTCCCCCCTTTTTCCTCTGCTTTGGGATTCCACCCTACAGTTATGACTGCAACAGTGAAACATGATGAACATAGTACAGTTGTGTACACCTACCATAAATGTAGATGTTCGAGTGTCTTCACTGTTGCAGTCGGTGTTTCCCTCCCTCCTATCCCCTCTTTTTCTCTCCTTTGTGGTGTATTTCTGTTTCCTTGGTGGATTCATTTTGTTTTGATTTATTGGGGGACTTCTGACATCTAGGGCAAGAAAGGCTGGAGAAGATGGCGTCGGCTGAGGGCTATGTACCAGAGCGTACTGACGTCAGAGTACTGGCCTGTACAGCCGACGCCGGACCCAGACTTTGGGGTTCTGGCCGACCTCGGGCTGCCTGCCGGCAGGAGCACCCTACAGTTATGACTGCAACAGTGAAGACACTCGAACATCTACATTTATGGTAGGTGTACACAACTGTACTTTTTTTATAAGGCTTATTAGTAGTTATAGTTAGCCTTAGTTTAAAAGGCTTGTGTGTGTCTGTGCTGATAGTTAGCCTGTTTTTTATTACAAGGCTTATAAGTACTTATAGTTAGCCTTAGTTTAAAGAGCTTGTGTGTGTATCTGTGTGCTTATTGTTAGCCTGTTTTTTTATTAGAAGGCTAATTTATATTGCTGTTGTTGGGTGTGTCCATTTCTGTCATGGCTGATGACAAGGACAAACACCCTAAGTCAGGGTTTAAAAAATGCCCTAAATGTGGACAGAAGATGTCTGTTACTGACTGCCATGTGAATTTTGTCTACTGCTTGGGTGCCTTGCACTTTCAAGAAACATGTTCTATATGCCATTCTTTTTCCTCTAGAGTCCTCCTAGAGAGAAAAAGAAAGCTTATTGACAGAGGTTTGTTGAAACCTTCTTTCCAGGAGGCTTTGAGTGACCAGGATGGATCAAGTAAGTCTTCAAAGTCCTCCAGGACTTCTGTGGATTCAAAAAAAAAATAAAAAAAAAACAAAAGAATCTGTGACATCGGCTCCACAGGTCTTCGAGCCGACTGTCTTTTCCTTTCGAAGCCAGTCCCCAGTTTTGGAACCGGTATCCGAAATTCCTAAATCACCACTACTCCAGTCGGTACCATCAGTCTGATCATCTCGATCTTCTGTTAGCCTATCTGATTTGGATGTGGATCGGGTGGTGCAGAAGCTTCTACAGGCACCGGCCTTTACCAAATTATTATTGGCTCTGACCCAGGCAGCTTCGGAGCGAAGACCTGTATACCAGCTATATCTCTTCCTCCTCCAAGCCATACCGGTCCTTCAGAGTTGGAGGAGTCAAACCTGCTGATTGTGGAGCCTTCGGAGCCGATGCCTGCTCCAGTGTCTTCGGCTCCGTTCACTCTGACGTCCTCAGTGCCGATTGAGGACTCTAGGAGCTGACACTCTCTGGTCGGGTCCAGGGAGGATAGTCAAACTGACTTGTTGGTTCTGACTTTGCCTCTCGGGGCTTTGGCTCGGATGAGCTCGGCTCCTACCTCGGGCATTTCCTCGGATCCATCAGTCCCTTCGCATCGGAGCAGAGGTGCCTTCGAAGCCATGAAGAGAGTTATGTCTTCCAAGACATCCTCAACTTAGGGTCTGGCTTCATTACCCCCTAAAGTGCCTGTGTCTGCTTCTGCCTCAAAAATCCTTGCTAAGCCCAGAGACCCAGAGCCTCAGGAAGCCCCATTGGGTGGCCCATGCTCTTCCGAGACCTCCCCAGAAGCTCCCACTGATGAGGTTCTCCGGAAGAGTGTGTGTAAGAGGAAACATTTGGACTCCCCTCAGGAGTCACTAACATTTGACACTGACTTGGATGAATCAGAAGGGTCCCCCTCTGAGGATATCTCAGTTACTGAGATACTGGAAATCCATAGGCAGAGGGGTGACTGGCAGTCCAGCAACCCTACTGAGGGTGAGTCGGTCCTCCTGAAGGCTTTTGGGTCTCAGCCCTCCACCTCTTGGGTGTCTCCGCCTTTTGATGAGCTTATGCAGCTCGTCTCACGAAGGGCGTGGGAGTCTCCAGATACCATGGAGCCTGTCGCTAGGAGGCCTAATAAGTTAATATCTGCCCCCTAGATAAATCCTTCTTGACCAAAGGTGTGCCAGTTGATGCCATGGTGGTGGCAGTAGCCGCCAAAAAGGAAATGTCTGAAACTTCCTCGTCTATCCATCTTCCTAACGGAGACTCTAAGTTCATGGATAGATATGGGAAACGCATGTTTAGTTCAGCGACTTTTGCACTTCGTTAGCTTAACTATTTACCCCATTTTTACGAGACTACAAAGAGATCTCCTTAAAGAGCTGGCAGATACTCTTCAGGGTACAGTAGCTGCAGGAGCTACAGACAAAGTTGCCGCCCAGCTTGCTAAACTCAGTTCCATTGTGAACTCATCCATGCACCTCATTTCATATGCAGTTGATGGAACGAGTAGGGCAGCGGGTACAGGAATTGCTCTGAGGAGACACTCCTGGATGCGATTGTGATCCTTCGCGGAGACCTTCAAGTCATCCTTCGTGAATACCCCCTTTGATGGCTCATCCCTTTTCGGGCCCAAAGTCAAGGAAACTCTAACCAGGTGTAAGCAGGATGGAAAGACTCTGTCTGCCATCAGGGTCCATTTTTCCACCCCTACCAGACCCTACCCCAAGGGTCAAAGGGGAAGTAAAATGTGGTTCCGAAAAGCTCAAGGAGCCTTTTAGGACACACGTGGTGAACCCCCCCTCCAGGGCAGAGGAGGGGGCAATAATGGAAGACACTGCCCTCATGGCAGAGGAGGTTCGGAACACCAGGGTGACAGAGATCACTTCTTTGCGAAGCCCTACCAGCGCTCCTGAAATGAGGCCTGACTGTCCTGCTCTGGGGGCAGTCGGGGGTCGCTTATCTTTGTACCTAGACCTGGTTCAAATTAACAAACGACAACCAGGTACAAAGTATCATTTCCAGTGGATACTTCATCCCATTCGCCACACCCCCCTCCACTGACAAGAAAAATCCCGGACGTTCCACCCTGTTACAGGGAACAAGCAACAGTAGAGGGCCAGATGTTGCTAAGAAAAAGAGTCATCCAACCAGTCCCAGCAGATCAGACAGGATCCAGAACTTACTCAAGATTCCTTTTAGTTCCAAAAAAGACAGGGGACTGGAGACCTATATTGGACCTCAGCAGACTAAACAAATCTATAAAGAAAGAGAAGTTTTGGATGGTCACGCTTCAGTCAATACTTCCCTTCTTAGGGAAAGACAATTGGATGTGCTCTATAGATCTCCAGAATGCATACTACCACATAAAAATGGCCAGGCCATCCAGGGATCATCTGCGCTTCCAGCTGGGAGCCAATAATTACCAGTTTCGAGCCCTGCCCTTTGGTCTCACTACAGCCCCCAGAGTGTTTACCAAATGCATGGCAGTGGTCATGGCTCACCTGAGACATTTAGGATTCCAGGTGTTTCGTACCTAGACGATTGGCTCCTTACCACCACCACCAGGCATCAACTCATTCAGGCCAGGGAGTCCACTCTGTCACTCTGCAATCAGCTGGGCATTACAATAAACTCAGAAAAATCGGCCTTGTCGCCTCGCAACATATTGTTTTTATCGGAGCAGAACTGGACACCACCACCACACTAAGACTTCCAGTAGAAAGAGTCTTACTTCTCCGTCAGCATGTCCACATTCGAATACTGTTAATACTGTGTTACTAAAATTTAATAAATTGTTTTTCTAGTCCTGAGGAGCTTTTCTCCCCAGGTCCCTGCTGAAAATGAACCAAAAGCTCAGCCAGACTAACCCAGTTAACAAATGTAAAATAAATAAGTAAATAAATAAAAAAATAAATAAATAATATCCAAAAACAAAGCACCAGCATCAGAAGTTCTGAAAATGTTAGGTATGATGGCAGCAGCAATTCTAGCCATACCACTGGGTCGTATGCACATGCAGATACTACAATGGCTGTTGCTCACTCAGTGGTCTTACCAAGAGCTCCCCATGTCTCACATGACGTTGTTGTCTTTCGGCTTTTTCCAGTTAGGGCTCGCCACAGCAGAACTCTGGTCCGCTAATGATAGGCAGTGGATTTTCACGGTGCCGAGTTGCCAGCTCAACGCCCAACCTTAAACGAAGGCACATCCATTCACGCATGTCTTTCAGAATGCCACTCGACCCACGGGGAGGACATGCAGACTCCACACAGAAGGCACTCCCCGCACACTAGCTGAGAATCAAATGGGAGAACCTCTTGCTGTGAGGCAACAAAGCTACCGCTGCACCACGATAATGATCACAAATTCCTGCAAAAAGGATCTTCAGTGGTGGTTGACCTCACTTCATGTTACAATAGGATGCCCATTTGTGCAACCCCCTTCCAGCGGCCACAGTGACCACGGATACTTCTCTGATAGGGTGGGCAGGCATTTTCACAAAAAGCCCAAGCATATGGACCGATCAAGAGACACATCTGCATATCAATGTCCTAGAGAAGAGTGCAGTACTTTTTGCGTTGCAGTACTTCCAGGACTCTCTTCCTCTGGGTACAATTGCGATTCAGACGGACAACATGTCAGTTGTCTGGTATTTGAACAAACAAGGAGGAACCAGATCATACCCCCTTTGTCGCGATGCCTTCAGAGTACGGCAGTGGGCTATTTCCACCCAGTGCTTTCTGTTAGCAACGCACATCCCGGGGAAATCCAACGTGATAGTCGACAAGTTGAACAGAGCTATTTTGTTGCCATACGAGTGGTCCCTCAAGACAGAAATAGCGGACAGGATATTCCACAGGTGGGGCCAGCCTTGCTGCGACCTTTTTGCCGGTCACATGAACACCAAATGCAGAAGCTACTTCGCCCTCATTTCTCCTCTGGGAGCAGCCCCAAGGGACGCACTCATTCATGATTGGCCCCTGGGTCTCCTTTATGCATTCCCACCAATCTCGTTGATACCCAAGGTATTACAGAAAGCCAAAGCCCTGGAAGGACCATCATTCTAATAGCTCCCTATTGGCTTTGTCAGATTTGGTTCCACTTCCTTCGATTTCATCTTTTGGAGGACCCCTGGATTCTGAACCCAGTTCCAGACCTTCTGACACACTCGTCGGGAAACTTCATCCCTCTCTGCAGTCCCTGAAGCTGACAGCTTGGCTGCTCCAATTACCATCATAAATAAACAAACAAACACAAAATTCACGGACTACACCAAGCCGCTTTAATGAAGAGCTAAAAAGGCTCCAAAATACTAAGCGCTTTCACCATCAAAACTAATGGCTTCTTCAGAGTAAAAGGAGCATACAATTACACTATTTAAATATAAAGTTCCACTTGCACATTAACCAATCACCTTTTTCGCTTGATTGTCAATCACATTAACATACATTATAGTGTTTGTTGCGCCATAAAACATGCATAAATAGCATACATAAAAAACATATATTTATATATACATGTTCCCCATAAACATTCCCTATATATATGCATGTTTTTTGTCTAATACTTTTACTAAAAACTGATATTAATTTTAATAAGCCTTACCCCCCCCCCCCAAAAAAAAAAAACAGAATGGTTTCAAACAACCATTGCCCTTTGTTTTAAAATGGGCTTAATACAGATATGGTCGTTGAGTCCAGGGTAAGTTGTTGCGTTTAATATCACCTGCCATTTTAGTTCTAAAAACTCATCTCTAACATTGTCATCACCACCTCTCTCACTTGTCAATACTCGGTCAACTACAAAAAATATAAACTTTTTAAAATTGACACAATTTTTAGAATGCAAATATAATGCGTTATGATTGTCTTTGTTTATTATAACTCTCTGATGTTCTGCTTTCCTTTCCCTTAACTTACGTATGGTTTTCCCCACGTAAAAACCTGCACATGATATACATGCTGCTAAGTAAACAACCTTCTTCGTATTGCAACTGCATTTGCCTGGGCATGAAATTATTCTATTGTTACCCCTTACAGTCACATAGGGCCCATCATTAATGTATCTACAATGCCTGCAGGATCCACATTTATACATTTGTGAAGTTGTAAATCTTACTTTTGATCTCTCTAATAAATTCTTTATATTTAAACCTCTTGAAAATATTATTTTTTGTTGTTTGACCTAACTCTTTTTTGATTTCCATATCAAAAGCTAAGTCCCAAGATTTTCCAAAAATATCTATGATATTGGATGTCTGAAAATTATATTTCAAAACAAGAGCTCTAGAATCAAACAAATTAGGACCAGAGGGTTCCATTCCTTCCTTTAAATCAATAATCCCACTTATTTCTGTCATAATAGGTTTAAATGATGTCCGCCTTCTTTTCATCACCTCTTTCTTAACTGAAATCAACAGTTTCAGCGGGTAACCTCTGTCAAGGAACATTCCTATTAGGTTATGCATCTCACCTTGATATATCATATCATTACTTACAAGGTGTGACAATCGAACTATCTGCCCTTTAATCACACTTCTACGTTGATGCAGTGGATGGCAATTTGAAAAATGTAACAGTGAATTACTATATGTCTCTTTTCTATAAATATTGCTTTCCAAACCTTCCAATGCTTTAGTAAGCTTTATATCCAAAAAATCTATTGTTTTGTTGTCCCACTTAAACGTAAAAGAGAAAAACAAGAGAAGTGGAATTGAGATATTCAACAAAAATCCTGGCTTCATCCTCATTTCCCCTCCAAAGAATCAGTATGTCATCTAAAAAACGATTGTATACTACAATACGTTCAAAAAAAGGGGTAGGGAAAAGAAATATTTCTTCCCAATGGAGAAGAACCAAGTTAGCAAAAATGGGGGCACATTTGGCCCCCATTGCCACCCCTGATATTTGATGGTAAATTTCTCCCTCAAATATCATATAATTGTTTTTAAGCACAAGTTCCATGAAATTAACTACATTGTTCAACTTTACAGCAGTCAGATGTTTATTTCTCAAAAGGTTTTCCCTAAAATATTCCAACCCCTCTTCTTGTGGTATTGTTGAAAATAAATTAACCATATCAATGGTAAGAAATGACCAGTTTAAATCACTTTTATCCAACCTATTCAGTCGCTGCAAACAGTGCCATGAATCCTTTAATATATGCCCAAAATTACTTAACAAACCCTGTGTATTCCTATCTACATATGCTGCTAATGATACAGTTTTGGACCCCTTTGCTGTCACTATTGGTCTAAAGGGGGGGGGGGTCATTCAAATTTTTATGGATTTTAGGAATACCAAACACTACAGTTGTAACTGGGTGTTCAACTAACAAAAATCTATATTCTTTTTCTTGAATCCGCCCTTCCAACAAAGTGTCCATTAGGAATACATTAATTTTATGGTATGCTATGTTCATCTCACATCTAGAAGCCCTCTGGTATGTGGTGTCGTCATCTAAAATAGCTTGCATTTTAGCTACATAATCAATTTGAGCCATGATGACTACCCCACCCCCTTTATTGGGCTTCATTATTCTGACTTCTTTATTTGTGGTCAATTCTTTCAATGCTAACATCTCATTCTCTGTAAGATTGCTCCCCAGATTTATTCCTTTCCAAATATGTTTGTATATTGTTGACAGATAATTTCTCAAATACTGCCACATCCTTATCTATGGGTGGAATAAAAGTAATTTTCCTAGTTAATGATGAAGAAATAAAAATTTCCTGTACATTTTGTCTTTTGAAATATAAAGCCAAGTTCAACTGCCTAGTATATATTTTCAAACTAGTAAACAAGTCCACAATGTTATAACAAAACACAGGTGCATACGTAAACCCCTTTGCTAGTAAGTCATGGTACATTTCCCATCATAGCCAGGTTCCATAACCTTTCCAATGAGACAAAACAAATTCTCCTATCCTCTCATAAATCCTCTACGAGGAAGCTGTACTTCAGCAAATGGAAGAAATTTTCTATATGGGCCTCTAAAAACAATATTGATCCTTACCAAGCCCCTATGGCCTCTATTCTAGAATTCTTAACCATGATATTCAATAAAGTAGCTGCAGCAGCAACAGTCCGTGTTCAACTTGCTGCCATTTCTAACTTTCATCTGGGATTTGAGGGACTGAATATTATCCAAAGCCTTTCTCAAAGGGACCTTTCATATTAGACAACCTGTGAAATTTCCTATTCTCCATGGAATCTAAATTTTATACTTTCCCACATAATTCTTTCACCATTTGAATCAGCTTCCTCATCTGACCTCAAATGTTTGTCATGGAAAACCATCTTTTTAGTGGCTATTACTTCTGCCCGCAGAGTGTTAGAGCTTCAGGCCTTATCCATCAAGCCTCCTTATTTAATTTTCCAGGCTGACAGTCTCACTTCGAACAAACCCCTCTTTCTTACCCAAAGTTTGCACTGAAACTAATCTTAACCAAATTATTGATTTGCCAGTTTTCTTCCCCAACCATTCCAGCAATTTAGAGTACATGCTGCAAAACTTGATGTTCACAGACAGCTCAGATTTTATTTGGATAGAACAAAAGATTTCAGGAAATCAGACCAGCTTTTTGTTTCAATTTCAGATTCCAGGAAGGGTATGCCAGTGGCTAAAACAACTCTGTCTAAATGGTTATCTGAGTGTATCACCTTTGCTTATTCAGCTGCCAATATGCCCTTGCATAAAATTAAAGCTCACACAACCAGAGCAGTTTCTATGTCATCTGCTTTTTCTGCCAGACGTCCTATTGGTAACATTTGCGCAGCAGCCACTTGGTCAAAACCTTATACCTTTATCACTCATTACAAGGTTGACAGGGCCTCTAGGGACAGGACCTCCTTTGGATCCACGGTCCTGAGAACTATACTCCTGTGAGCCACCCGAGGTTGGTGGTGCAAATGAACGTCGAGATAGAACAACTTCACATAAAGAAGTTATGTACTTACCATAACGTTCCATGTGAGTTGTTCATCTTGCCTTCATTCTTACATCCCTCCCTCCTACCCCCTCCTGGTCTCTCAGAAGACCTAGATGCTAGATCCTTCCTGGTCACTCAACCCTTCTACTCTCTCTCTCTCTCTCTCTCTCTCTCTCTCTATGGAGTTATAGAATGACATATTGTATTATTATACGCAGCAAACAAGATCTGATGTAACTCAAGGTGCATCATGGGATAGGGACTTGACCTCGAGCTACTTGAAATCCTCGAGCTTTGCAGTAGGTGCCGACTCAGAGCCGAGGGATCGGCTCTGAACCCACCATTAAAGTATGAAGGTGAGATGAACAACTCACATGGAATGTTATGGTAAGTACATAACTTCATTTTCTATCTTGTCTGGCAGGCCCTCTTGGATGACTGTTTTTTCTAGAAGTTTTAAAATTTCTAATGCTGCTGGTTCCCTCTGACTGGGTGGAACTTTGGGGATCTTGCTGGAGTTGAGGGGCGTGAAGGATATGGTGTATCCTCTGGTTATGATCCTGTTCACCCAAGTATTCGAAGTTATCTGAAGCTAGGTGTGTTGGTGCAAGGATAAATGCTCCCAGATTGCTTCCAGAGGAAAGCAATCAGGCCCCCTTTTCAGGAGTACTGGTAGGGTTTGCCAGGAAGCGTATCAATGGAACCCTGAATGTTAAGTTGTCAATCTCGCCTTCATTCTTGCTGGATGGGTTCGGAGCCGAACCTCGGCTCCGACTCGGCCTGTACTAAAGCTCGAGAGCTAATTTTACTGGCTCGAGGCAACCCTATATCCCATGATGCTAGGCGGTAACTACCCAGATCTCGTTTGCCGCTTACGCTAGCGAGGTTGCTCTTTTTACCGGCTCAGGTTAGTGACTGTTTTTTCTCACAAAAATCCTAGTATTTCCTTAGTTTTTTCCCCTAGTATACCTTTTAGTCCTTTATAGGCTATTTTCTGTTAAATCTTAAGTTTAGTCTCTAATTTTTATCCCTTATCCCTGTCATACTCCCTCTCCCTAGGTTAGGCCTTAGGCCCTTCTGTTTTGTTTTAATTCCCTCACAGGGATTCTTTGCTGTTTGTGTGTTCCCCAGTATCCCTATTTGTTAGGGTGTGTGTGTGTGTGTTTTTTTTTTTTTGTTCTTCTAACTGTGGTTTTCCTTTCGACTCCTCAATGTCGAAGTAGACAAAGGTCTCAGGCTTCAAGAAGTGTGACTCGTGCTGTCAGAAGATGTCTCTGACAGATGGTCACACTTCTTGTGTTTATTGCCTGGGACCCCTGCACCTGCAGGACTCTTGCTCAGTGTGCCATGCTTTTAGCCGTAGAGTCCTGCAGGAGCGCAGGAATAAATTGATATTAAGGGGCTTGTTAAAGCCCGAAGGTTCCCCGGCTAAGTCTGTGCCGGGGAAGCCTTTGAAACCACCTAAACCGTCGGCTCCGAGTTTTATGCCCTCGGATGGTGGTTCATCATCTGCGACATTATCGGCTCCGGCTGGAGCCGATACCTCAGTATCACAGCTACCTGCATCGGCTCCAGCCGGAGCCGATACCTCTATGACTCTGTCTTCAAAGTCGGCTCCGGCTGGAGCCGACGTGTCTACGGCTCCATCGGCTCCATTAACCCTGATGCCCTCCACACGAAAGAAGTCCAGATCTCCATCATTGGAGTCCATACATTCGTCTCCGAAGTCACCGTTACTCTCAGAGCGGAGCCATCGGAGCCATTCCTCTCGGTCGTCCAGACTTTCCGATCATGACCTTGAGAGAGTGGTAAGTAGACTATTAAAGTCTCAGGCACTGGCCCAAATGCTTCATAGCCCGTCTCATCAGACAGCGGCTACGTCCATACAACAGACTGTTCCTCCTTCGACTCTACCCCAGTGTTCGGAGGCGGAGCTCCTCGGAGCCATGACCGTTTTGACGTCGGAGCTGATACCTCCCCCTTCGGCTCCGTCATCTGCTCCGATCTCGTCCATGGTGGAGGGATTCAGGTGCTTGGACTCTCTCGCCGGCTCCGAGGGGGCGAGTGGCATTGGACCCTTGTCCGACCCTGTTCTCCCTCTCGGAGCATCGGCGTTGGTGAGTTCGGCCCCGACATCGGCTTCGGAGCCGTCCTTGTTGGTGCCGGCTGGGGTTCCTAGCTCTTCAGAGCGGGAGCTCTCTAGCCTACCTGACAGGGGCGCCTTCGAGGTCATGAGGAGCGTACTGGCCCCAGTGCCTGCTCTACGGTCAGCTCCATCAGCTCCTCCCACAGTAGTGTCTGCTGATGTCTCTTCCTACTCTCTCGCCCCCGGCCATCGAGACCCAACGCCTCAGGTTTCCCCATTGGAAATATCCTCCTCTTCCGAGGTTTCCCCTGATCTGTCAGGTGAACCCCCGCGTAAGAGGACATGTAAGAGGAAACATGTGGATTCCCCCGAGTCCGTCACATCTGATACCGACTTGGATGAGTCGGAAGGATCCCCAAGGTCCCCCTCTGAGGATGTCTCCTTCTCTGACATCCTTGAAATCCTTAAACAGAGGGGGAACTGGTCTTCCCTTAATCCTTCCGAGGATGAGTCGGTTTACCTGGAGGCTTTTGGTTCTCGACCCTCCACCTCCTGGGTGTCTCCGCCCTTCGACCCCCCCTATGGATGTGGTGGCACGGAAGGCGTGGACGGCCCCTGACTCATTGGACCCCCACCCCACGGAGGCCTTCTAAATTTATAACAGCCCCTTCTGATAAACAATTGTTATCCAAAGGTGTCCCAGTTGATGCCATGGTGGTGGCGGTGGCCACTAAGAAGGAACTGGCTGATCCTTCAGTACCTATCCATCTGCCTAACAAGGAATCTAGGACAATGGATAGGTACGGCAAGCGGATGTTCTCCTCAGCGACCTTTGCCATGCGGTAGCTGAACTACTTACGCCACTTTACCCGTCTTCAAAGAGACATTCTTAAAGAAATGGGTGAGGTCCTACAGGATCCATCAGCTGCTGGGTCTCAGGAAAAAATTAACTCGCAGCTAGGAACCCTGAATTCTAGTGTCAACTCTTCCATGTGGCTTATTTCATATGCAGCCGATGGAGTGAGTAGGGCCGCAGGCACAGGTGTGGCTTTGAGGCGTCACGCCTGGATGCGGCTTTGTAACTTCGCAGACCCCTTCAAGGCGTCTTTCACTAACTCCCCCTTTGATGGTTCAGCGTTGTTTGGACCTCAAGTGAAAGATACTTTGACCAGATGCGAACAAGATGGCAAGACTCTTTCTGCCGTAGGAGTCCGTTTTTCTACCCCATCTTGACCATATCCTAAGGGTCAATAGGGTGGAAAAATGTGGTTCTGTAAATCACAAGGAGTCACGCCTGACGCAAGAGGTCAGTTCACCCCTAGAGGCAGAGGGGGAAACTACAACAACAGATGCCGCCCAAGAGGCAGAGGGGTCCGCAGAACCAGGGTAGCAGAGAAACCCTCTCTGACAAGCCCTTCCAGCATCCCTGAGGTGTTGCCCGACTGTCCACCTTCGGATGCAGTCGGGGTAAGATTAGCGCTGTACCCACAAGCCTGGCTCTCCCTCACTCAAGACAATTGGGTGCAGTCGATCATATCCGAGGGTTACAAAATCCCCTTTTTCCAAACCCCAATGATTCAAATGGGGTCTCTTCCAGATGTTCCACCCAGTCTAAGGGAACAAGCAGCACTAGAAATATCAAAGCTGCTAAAAAAGAGAGCCATCCAGCCAGTCCCAGCAGACCAGCTAGGATCCGGAGTCTACTCAAAGTTCTTTTTGGTACCAAAAAAAACAGGGGCTGGAGACCAATATTGGATCTCAGCAATCTAAACAAGTTTGTAAAAAGAACAAGGTTCTGGATGGTCACGCTACAGTCCATTTTACCCCTTCTGGGCAAGGACAATTGGATGTGCTCAGTAGACCTTCAGGATGCGTACTATTATATCAAAATGCACAGGCGCTCCAGAAGGTTTCTTCGCTTCAGGCTGGGAGCCAGTCACTACCAGTTCAGAGCCCTGCCCTTTGGTCTCACTACAGCCCCCCGAGATTTCACCAAATGTATGGCAGTGGTTACGGCTCACCTGAGACGTCAAGGATTCCAGGTGTTTCCATATCTAGACGACTGGCTCCTCACTGCCACCACCAGGCATCAACTTCTTTTAGCCAGAGACTACACCATCCACATTTGCAAAGAGCTAGGTATCTCTCTAAATTTTGAAAAATCTGCCTTGTCGCCTTGTCAGTCTATCACCTTCATAGGCACCACCTTGTTCAGCTCTCAGCAAAGTTAACGGAGCAGAGGGTCTTAGATATTCAAAGTCATGTTCACGTCCTTCTTCAGAACAACAAAGTTCGGGCCAGGTATGCTCTGAAGGTGTTAGGTCTCATGGCAGCAGCCATCACGCTCCTTCCCCTTGCTCGCTTTTACATGCGGCTTCTTCAATGGATGCTTTTCTCCCAGTGGTCCTTCCAACAGCTCCCTATGACACACAAGATCCTAATAACTCTATCTTGCAGAAAACATCTGTCTTGGTAGATGGTCTCCCCACAAGTCCATCAAGGCAGACCTTTTACTCCTCCCCCCCTGGTCGCCACAGTCACAACGGACGCCTCCCTGATTGGGTGGGGGGGCATTTTCAGGGCAGGACGGTCCATGGCACATGGCAACCCTTCGAATGCCACTTGCACATAAACGTCCTGGAGATGAGAGCAGTGCTTTTGACGTTGCAAGCCCTTCAAGACTCTCTTCCCCTGGGGACGATTGCAATTCAGACGGACAATATTTCCGTAGTATGGTATATCAACAAGCAGGGCGGAACCAGGTCATATCCCCTGTGTCGAGAAGCACTCAGACTCTGGCAATGGGCGATCTCTTCTCAGCGGTTTATGATAGCAACGCACATCCCCGGGAAGTCCAACGTCATAGCGGACAGGTTGAGCAGAGCTGTTCTCATGCCTCACGAGTGGTCTCTCAATCAATCGGTGACGGACAAAATATTTCGGAAGTGGGGGTTTCCTTGCTGCAATCTTTTTGCAACACCACAAAACAGCAAGTGCCTCGACTTCTTCACACTCTTCCCCCTTCCAGGCCATCCCCCCAGAGACGCTCTAGTCCACGATTGGCCTCGGGGACTTCTTTATGCCTTTCCCCCCTTTCCATTAATCACACAAACAATTCAGAAAGCTACCGCCTTGAGGGCCAAGATGATCCTCATTGCCCCTTATTGGCCTCGACAGATATGGTTCCCTTTCCTGCATCGCTACCTTTTGGAGCAGCCTTGGCATCTGGATCCAGTGCCAGATCTTTTGACCCATCAGTCAGGGCAGCTGCACCAATCCCTCCAATCTCTCAACCTCACAGCTTGGTTGCTCCACTTCCGTCCCTAGCCAGGCTTCCAATGATTTCAAATTCTGTCCGCGATATTATCGTAGCTTCCCTTAAATCTTCCACCAGAAGGATCTATGCTAGTAAATGGCAACGTTTTTCCTTTTGGGCAAAGGCTAGGAACATAGATCCCTTCACTGCTCCAATACACTCGGTCTTGGATTTCTTAGCCGAAATCTTTCACTCAGGATCTTCTTCCTCCACAGTGAAAGTTCAACTAGCAGCCATCTCAAGTATTCACATAGGCTTGTTGGACTCCAGCATCATGTCTCATAAGCTTTGCAAGGCATTCCTCAGAGGTATCTTTTTACTCAGGCCTCCGATCAAAGACCCCCCACCACAGTGGGATTTAAACTTAGTTTTAGCATCCTTGATTCTCCCTCCCTTCGAACCTGCGGCCATCTGTTCCTTGAAGTTACTTTCCTGGAAGACACTATTCCTAGCCGCCATTACGTCGGCTAGGAGAGTATCTGAACTTCATGCCCTCTGCATTCGCCCTCCTTATTTACTGTTCCACAAAGACAGGGTTTCTCTAAGAACTAACCTGTGTTTTTTACCCAATGTGGCTTCTCAGACCAATTTAAATCAATCTATTGATCTTCCGGTTCTCTTTCCTAATTATTCAAACAGGGCGGAGCAAAAACTACATTGTCTGGACGTACATCGTCAGCTCCGCTTCTATCTGGACAGAACTAAACAATTCAGAAAATCTGATCAACTTTTTTTCTCTTATGCTGAGAGTAAAAAGGGTCTTCCGGTATCTAAAGTAACCCTGTCTAGGTGTCTGTCTTCTGTGATTACCTGTATTTATCAACTCAGAGGTAAAGAATTGCCTTCTAGGCCAAGAGCCCATTCAACCAGAGCGTTGGCTACATCTACAGCCTTTCAAGCTAGATTACCAATAGACGCTATCTGTGCGGCAGCTACACGGGCCTCTCCTCAAACTTTCGTTACACATTACAAATTGGACATGGCCTCCAGAAACAGGGCAAATTTTGGTTCCACTGTTCTCAAGAGTCTGTTCCAATGAGCCACCCAGGATAAAGGTGCTAGGGACGCGGTCCCATCCAGCAAGAATGAAGTCGAGATTGCCAGCTTAACATTGAGAAGTTATGTACCTACCATAACGTTCCATGTTAGTTGTCTTCTCTCGCCTTCTTTCTTGCGTCCCGCCCACCATCCCCCTAGCCTGGACAGACCGAGAGGTTCTTCCCCTTCTTACAGGGGACCTTATCTTGCACTATTCCTAGCTCAGACAGTTGGTCCTGGGGTAGATTCAGCTTCAGGTAGTGATATTTTGGGAGTTCTTCCTTCTCCTCCTCCACCTCAGAGGGGAGACTGAATTGGCTATGGTTTCTTAGCTACCAAACGAGATCTGGGTAGTTACCGCCTAGCATCATGGGATATAGCGTTGCCTCGAGCCGGTAAAATTAGCTCTCAAGCTTTAGTATAGGCCGAGTCGGAGCCGAGGTTTGGCTCCGAACCCATCCAGCAAGAAAGAAGCCGAGAGAAGACAACTAACATGGAACGTTATGGTAGGTACATAACTTCTCATTTTGTGGGCCATCTCTGCCACATGGACGGTGCCTTCCAGTAAAGCTCCCCCTCTACCCCTGGGTGAGCCACTGTCTTGTAAAGGCCCTTGAGACTTTTTGAACCACATTTTCCCGCTCCTCTGGTTCGTAGAATAGGACCATTGAGGAGTAGAAAAAACACACGCCCACTGCAGAAAGGGTCTTTTCATCCTTTTCATACCTGGACAAAGTTTCTCAAACTTTAGGGCCAAAAATGGATGATCTGTCAAAGGATGCATTGACAAATTAAGACTTGAATAGGTCCGCAAATTCACAGAAGCACATCCAGGTATATCTCTTTATGGCTACGCCCAATCCCACTGCTCTAGTCCTCCCTTTGGCTGCATATGCTATGAGACTCTTGGACGAATTTGAAATGGACTCTAGGGAGGCCAACTGAAAAGCAACCTTATCTTGGACTTCTTCAGATATAGCTCTTGTGAGGGTATCTGATAGCTCGTTAATCAGATCTCTTTGATGTCTGGTGAAGTGTGCCATAAATTTCAAAGACCATAAAGCAAAGGTCAGTGAAGCATAAACCTGCTTGTCAAACCTATCCATCATCTGAGATTGTCTATTGGGAGGATGGATAGTAGAATTTTCCTCTGCCAATTCCTTTTTTGTTGTCACCGATACCACCATGGCATCTACTGCCAGTCCCTTTGCCCAAAACTGATAGTCCTCGGGTGGAGCTAGAAATCTGTCTGGCCTCTTGGGGATGGGTTCTATGGTGTCAGGAACCTTCCACACTCACTGCGAGATCAACTTAGTGAGCTTGTCAGTGGGCAGAGTTACCCAAGAGGTATATGATCAAGCGCAGAAAATCTGCAGGTACACTGACTCCGCCAAAGAGGGCTTTTGGGACATCCAGCCACCCCCTGTTTAAGGATCTCAAGGATGTCTCCAAAGGATACATCTTCAGGGGGTGACCATGGAGAACTAACCCCTTCATCAAAATCAGCGTCCTCTGTGATGGATTCCTCCAGGAAATTTAGGTGTTTCCTCTTATACTTCCTTATCTGAGAAATCTTCTCAGTGGGATATTCTGGGGAGGTATCCAAAGAGGACAAAACCTGAACAGGTGATTCCTGCAGTTTCGGCACTCGCTGTGCAGGTGTTGGGATTGGTTGAAGCTCTGAATGAGAGGAAGGATCGGGGAACTGCTCCAATAGGGAGTAGCTGACTGAATGCCCACAGTGGACAGGGCCCTCTCCGTGGCCTGGAAAGATGGTCCCCCTGAAGAGGGAAGGGAGCCCGGAACTGAGATAGACTGCCTTGCAATTGTGGTCCCTCCCTGCTCTGAAGAAACTGCTTCCGAAGCCATAGCCATGGAGCTAATGTGTGCCAAAGCCCCGAGGTCCTGAGATGGCTCAGAAAACACTGGAGTTGAGCCCCGCCCCCTCAGAACCAATAGCACAGTCACAACCCTGAGACTTCTCCAGATTTGAAAAAGCCGAAGAACTCAGGATAAAATTCAGAACCAGAGATGTAGATCTTGTCGCAACTGAAACAGTTGGCACTGGGAAACTTGGAAACAGGATCAGCAAAACGTCAGAGGAGGAAGACTAGGTGTAGTTGCAGAAGGATGGGTTTTGGTATCAGAAGTGGCTGGAACTGAGGACACACCTGAGAGTCCCCACACTGCAAGGAGCTGATCCACCAACTTCAACAAATCCATTTCTGTCAGAGCATTGGTGGAACGAACTGACTGGTTAGAGGGGGATTTCGGTCTTTCCAAATAGGAGCTAGGTAATTGACTTGCAAATGGATCTACGGATGGGGAGTAGGTCCTAGGGCAATCAATGAAAGAAAATTCAGTGTTTTCAGGTGGCACTGAAGACAACAATGATGTAATGGGAGACGGCACTGAGTCCATTGGTTCTATGGTCTGGACTTGGATCTGCACTGACAACTTTGGCACCAATGGAAGAGACTCTTGGTACTGATTTTGGCACTGAAATATCCTTTGAAGTAACTGTTATTCTGCACTGGTAGAGGGAAATGAAGTTTTAAATCTTTTGTTCGTCGGTGCCGAGGCAGAAGGTGGCACCGATCGACTCCTCTTTTTAGGTTTGTCATGTTTTGAAGATGAGGAAGACAAGGAAGGGGAAGAAACATCCATTTTATTTTTACTAAAATGACCAGATAAGGCCTCCTAAACAGAAGATTTTATCATCCTCTTTAGCGACAGTTTATTCTTCCTTTCCACCAGGGCCCAGTGACTGAAACCATGACAAATGGAGCAATCTTCTTGTAAATCAGAGGCGATCTCTGGTTAACATACAAGGCCATGTCAAACCCAGAGCTGTTGGACATGCTACACTTAAAGAAATCCCAATCCCTCAGAGCTACACGCTCCAGGGATCTAAACCTTGTCATCACAATAAACAAAACATGCTGGAGGGATAGGTTCCTGACCCAGAGACTCCCCAGACTCTGGAATAGATTGCCCATACATGTCAAGCAGAGTGCCTCTTTGGACCTCTTCAAGAGGAACCTTGACGATTGGATAGGAGAAAGGAAATTCACCCCAGGGATCATGTCAGTCGCCCTGCTAGACAGGGGTCCAGGAAAGTAAATAATGTGGGAAGAAATAGCCATGAAATTGTTATGGCTAGGCTTGTATAGGCCCTAGGGCTGATAGTCTAGTACCAACCTATGAACCTATGAACCTATGAAATTCACCGGGTCCAGGCAATAAACACAAAGCGAGTGCCTGTCAGAATTGAGCAGTTTATTTCTACACTCCATACATTTCTTAAAACCGGTGGTACATTTACCTTTATCTGCCATGATTCAAATAACAAGAATCATGCACACACATAGAAAGAAACACACTATAAGGCGAAAAAAACTAAAACAATTAAGTAGACAGAGATAGGGGAAAGAAAGGAGGCTAGCAACAGTGGTAGAAAGGAGTACCTGAAGGTACAAAAAGCAGTCAGCAGTGGTAGGTAAGACTACAGTGAAATGTAGAAAGAAAAAGCTTAAACTAGTACTACCTTTTTTTTTCTTTTTAACTAGAAGAGAAAAGGGAATAAAGGCTACCAATGATGGTAGCACAGAGTACACCCAAGTGTATAAGGGAAAACGGAGAGGAGATGTAAAAAGCTATCGGAAAGAGGGTAGGCTACAGAGAAAAAAACACAACAACGATGTTAAGCAAAAAACCTTATGACTATAAAAAAAACTAGAAATACAAAGGAGAAATAACACTTAGCTCGGGGGCTAGTTGGAGATGCATCTGTCACAGGAAAGCAGCAAACGAGATCCAAGGTAAACTGGAGAGGAGCATTCTAGGTAGGACTTAAACTTGAGAGTTTTTGGTTCTTGCAGGCTGTAGTAATGCCAAGTTGGTTCCAATGTTTGGAACCAAACCCATATGTCAAGGATAAATGAAGATTGACAACAACAGATCTAGATATTTGGTTAGGTGTTACTCTTCATAGGTTCGTAGATGTGTACTAGACTAATGACCGTAAGGGCCTTTTTAAGCATAGCCATGCAACCCAAATCTCTGACAACTTCTGGTACCCTTGATAAGTTCAAGCAGAGGCTTGGGAGGTGAAACATTTACAAGCAGGGGCCAGGGAGCTGAACTATTTACAGGCTGCCTTTGTCCATTAGAGATATAGGTGCCAAACCAGGGATGAATTTTCTTGTTCTCCATCCAGTTGTCCAAGTTACAGTTGAATTGGGTTAGAGTGGAACTCTGCTTCACATGGATGGGGAGCGTGTTCCAGAGAAGGGATAGTTTCTGGAATACATATGTGTCTCCAGCAGGCAGGTCCTATTTATATCACAGGCGAGGTTTAAGTCTTTCGCATGGGTAATTTTACTGCTGTTTGTTTTGCAGATGTGTAGGAGGTCCATCAGAATCGGGTCTGATAATGCCTAGTATGACAGACATAGATCTCCCCTCAACAGTCTGTAGGAGACAGAATACAGGAGATAGGCACTGAGGTGGTCTGCAAAAAACATGTTACTTACACCCTGTATTGTTTTAGTGAGGACCCTCTGTGGACGTTCCAAGTTTTGGATATGCCTGATTAGGTACATACCAAATGGGGCACTGTACTCAATGATTGGTCTGATGAATGTTGAATACAGTGGAAAAATGATTTCTTTGGACCGAGATGCTATACCTTTGATTATAAGTTGCACAACATAGAATAATTTCCTCACCACTGTAGACACGTCAAAGGCTAGATTACTTGTTGGCCTCCAAGTTCCTGACTATTAGATCAACTCTTAGGGGTGTGTTGTCAATATGGTATTCTCCAGGGGTTAATGACTTTCCGAAGAATACTATTATGCATTTCTTGGCATTTAGATCTGATGTTGTCAATTTTCATTCTATCCTCGACTGTTGGGCTCAGATCTGAACTTTGGATCCAATTCAGCTGTTACTAAAGCTTATGGTAACCAAAAAGCTCTTGAGCTTCTCCCTTATGCATAGTGCACCAACCTATACCCCAGATCTCGTTTGACGCTTTTCTCAAAAAGACGTGGTCAGCCTTAGCTCTCAGGTTT
Organism: Protopterus annectens; assembly: GCF_019279795.1. Taxonomy (NCBI): domain Eukaryota; kingdom Metazoa; phylum Chordata; order Ceratodontiformes; family Protopteridae; genus Protopterus; species Protopterus annectens. Next base: position 810,104,377 of record NC_056739.1, read on the forward strand.
CGTCTGAAAGGTGTATTTTTTTCTCTTAAAAATCTCTTTAATATCTTAGATTTCTATTGTATACTTTATTCCCTTACCTCCTACAGTATTGTATCTCTGTTATACCATTGTTGGTAGTTTTTTTCCCATTTTTCCAATTGTTTTCCCCTTTACCATTGTTGGTATTCTTTCTGACTTTCCTTTTTCTTATCTTTTCCTTTTTTATATATAAAAAAACGATGCCCATGCATTTTGTGTATATTGTTTAGGCCCACAGCATCTTCAAAAGGATTGCTCAATTTGCCGCAGTTTCAATCCCAGGACTCTTGTGGATAGAAAAAACAAGCTTATCCTGAAAAGTTTGTTGCCATCATCCTTTGGTGAAGCTATCCCTGGGGTTCAGTCCCAAAAGGTTAAAAATAAGGAGTCCAAATCTCAGTTTCTGAAGCCTTCCACCTCCTTAACTCCGACTTTGGAGCCTTTTAGGAAGAGATCAAAATCAGATCCGAGAAGATCTCAAAGCTCCTCCCCTTCGGATACAAAGAAAGAGAATCTGATGGATCCTACTTCCTAGGATCCGGCAATGAAACCTACAGATCCAACTGTTTTGGGCCCTACTGTTCTTCCAAGACCTAGGTATTCTCCTTCTTTTGATCCTGTGATTTCCAGGGTCCCTTCCTTATTTATGGAAACATGCCAATCAAAGTCACCTTCCCTTGCCTTGTCTCATTCATCCAAGAGTTTGATTGAGGAAGATGTGGACAGAATGATGCAGAAGTTTCTCTTGGCGCAGATCCAACTCCTACCACCTCAGGTCAGGAGGCCTGTCCATTTGCCGCACCACCACTTCACACTCCTTCTCTGATCACCTTTAGTTGCTTCAGAGTCCCAGGATCTGAGCCTTCTGGGTCTGTCTGGCTTGGATCTGAAGATAACCTTGTCTTCAGATCTGAAGCTAACTCTGAGTGCTCTGGCCCTGACATCTTCAGATCCAGACAACTCACGGAGATGAAGCTTCCTTGTCAGATCCAACACGTTGGAGTCAACTTTAAAGGTTTCAGAGCCAACTCTGCCCTATGGTGCTTTGGCACTGGATAGCTCAGCTCTGACTTCTGCTTGGGGAGATTGCTTTCGGGGCAGGAAGAGACAGCTGCTCAGAAGCCTGCTTTCTTGGTGCCGAGGTTTTCCTTCTCTCCAGAGAGTCTGCCTTCGAGGTAGTGAAGAGAGTATTTTCTGCTCTGACAGGACTGATGGACCCAAACCCCTTGGATCTACAGTTCAGCTCTCAGATGTCTCTGTGCTTGGAAACTCATCAATCTGAAGTAGGAGATTCATTTGTCTGCAACCTGTGGGTTATGGATCCGATATCGGATCCGAACCGGCATGGTTTTCTAGCTATGGATCCAAGCTCTCAGCTCCTCCCCTCACCCATAATGCCCTGCTCTACCCTCATGACCTCAGATCTCGTTTGCCGCGCATGGTGACTGGATTTGTTTCTCAAGCTCTCAAGCTAAGTGGTAGTTTTATTGTTAAATTTCAGAAATTTGAAGTTTGTATTGATTTTTTGTGTGAAAGTGTAGGTTTCCCCTTTGATATTTTTTCTTTTTAGAGTTAATCTAAAAGTTTTATCCCTCCCCTCGCTGTTGGCGTAGAGTGTGTGTGTTGGGCCTGTGTGTGTATTGGTTTTTTAGTTACTTTACTTTGGTAACTTCTTTGTTAGACTAGGATGGCAGACCAACCTAAGTCTATATTTTCTAAATGCTCCGAGTGTGGCCATAAGCTTTCCCCAGCTGATGGCCACACTCGGTGTGTTAGATGCCTGGGGGTAGAACACCTCACATCTGGATGTTCCATTTGTGCAGGGTTCAACCCCAGGGCATTGAAGGAGCGGAGGTCCAAGCTTGTTTTGGCGGGCCTTTTACCGCCGGACTCGGCTCCGACCTCCGCTCCTTCCGGAGTAACCGTGCCTGCGGTTACTCCTCTGCACCCTCCTCCTCCTGGGACTCAACCTCCCGTTTCTGGTTCGGAGGAGAGGGATGCTAAGAAAAGGGACCGGAGGGAGAAGCACCATAAGCGGCGGGCCGAGACCTCTGTTTCGGCCCCGCCAGCCAAGCGGGCTTCTCCCCCGGCTCCGTTGTCGGCTCGGTCTCCTCCTTCTCGGCTCCGGTCTCCTGTGTGTTTTTCACCGGGACCCGAGGAGGAGGAGACCCGATCTCCGTCGAGGCTATCGAGGAGGCACTCCAGGCCTACCTCGGTAGCCTCGTCGAGATCCACGTATAGCCTTTCAGATGCTGATCTGGACCGGATGATGCGAAGGTTCATCCAGGCCCAGATGCAGATGGGAGTGCTCTTGCCTCCCCCCCCTCTGGGGGGGAGCTCAACACCCTTTTTCAAACCGATTGCTCCTTCTCCGACCCGCTATCCGGGTTCGGAGCAGCTGGAGCCGAGCAGCTTCGGAGCCAGGGGTGGGTCGGCGCCGATAGTACTTTGTACTTCGGATCCGACCCTGCCCTCGAGTGCATCGGATCCGACCTCTCGGAGCCTGGATCCAAGCCTCGGATCCGGGGGGATCAGTGCTCCTTCGGCGCCGTCCGTGTCGGAGCGCACTGTCCCTTCGGATCCGAGCGCTTCGGCGCCGGCTCCGATCCACTCTTCGGATCCGAGGGGGAGCCGATTGTCGGATCCTTTGGTCGAGGTCGGCTCCCCTTCGGAGTTTGATGTAGTGGAGAGGGCCCTGTTGAGGGTCTCCGGACCCCCGGCACTTGTTTCGGCTCCGTCCCGCGCTCCCTCTGCACTGGGCCAGGCTTCCACCATCCGGCCCTTGGGACAGCCCGCTTCTGTGCCCCAAGTTGCTCCAATGGAACAAGTTGCTGCTTGCGAGGAGTCCTCTGACAGCCCCCCAGAGGATGTCCCTCGCAAGCATACGTGCAAAAGGAGGCACATTGACTCCCCCCGAGTCTCTCACGGAAGACACGGACTTGGAGGAAGGGAAGGCTCCCACGGTCACCCCGAGGATGTCTCATTTGGAGACATCATGGAAATGCTCCGTATAAGGGGGGGGTGGTCTGCCCCCAAGTCTTCCTCGGACGAGTCCGTGTTCTTGGAGGCATTTGAAGCGGGCCCATCTACCTCTTGGGTGTCCCCTCCTGCCGACCCCTGGTGGACCTCATTACCACCAGGGCGTGGAAGGAACCGGACACCGTGGAGCCAATTCCTAAGAGGCCCGATAGGATCCTTATCCCACCGTCCGACCGTACCCATTGGAGTAAGGGGCCTCCGGTAGATGCCATGTTGACGGCGGCGGCCACCAAGAGGGAACTTGCTCAGGAGAGTCCCTCAGTCCATCCCCCGAGCAAGGAGTCTCGAATGATGGACCGCTTGGGGAAGCGGATGTTTAGTTCAGCGACCTTCTCGGTAAGGGCGCTGAACTACTTGGCACATGTCATTAGGATGCAGCGAGATCTCATTAAAGAATACGCTGCATCTCCCCCAGAGTCCATGTCGGAGGAGGACAGGGTGCTGCACTCCACCCGCATGGCCACTCTTAGGTCAGTTACTAATACCTCTATGCGGCTACTCTCCCACGCTACGGAAGGCGCCGCTAGAGCCGCAGGGGCAGGCCTAGTCACTAGACGTCAGGCCTGGCTCCGTCACTGCGATTTTTCTGAGCCCTTCAAAGCGTCATTTGCGAACGCCTTTGATGGTTCTGCTCTCTTTGGCAAAACCATTCGCGAAACGTTGACCCAGAGCGAGAAGGACGGGAAGACGCTGTCTGCCGTCGGAATCTGCTTCTCTGCACCCCAAAGGCCCTACTCTAGGAACCAAAAGGGTCAGAAGAAGATGTGGTTCCGGAAGTCGCAGCAGTCCCAGCCTGCTCCGGACAACCAGTCCTTCCGTGGCAGAGGAGGACAGGGAGGACGCCGCCCTAGAGGCAGAGGGGCTCCCAGAAACTTCGGGTCCAGGGAACCTTTCTCTGAACGGCCCGCGCAGCAACCCTGAGGGGTTGCCCGGCTGCTCCACTCTGGAGGCAGTCGGTGGACGTTTTTCGGGGCACCTAGCGGCATGGGAGTACATAACATCAGACCGCTGGGTTCTCCAAATCATATCCAGAGGATATCGCATCCCCTTTCTTCACTTTCCAAAGTTGAAGTCCCTCCCAGACGTTCCACCCGGTCAACGGGAGGCCGCTTTGGCAGAAATTGGCCATCTGCTAAAGAAAAGAGCCATCCAGCCCGTCCCCCCAGACCAGATCGGATCAGGGTTCTACTCCAGGTTCTTTTTAGTGCCAAAGAAGACGGGGGAACTAAGACCAATTCTAGACCTTTCTCTCTTGAATCTGGCAGTCCCCAAAGAAAAATTCCGAATGGTCACTCTGCAATCTATTCTCCCCCTTCTGGGAGAAAATCACTGGATGTGCTCGATAGACCTCAAAGACGCGTACTACCACATCCTGATGGACAGGCTCTCCAGGAGGTTCCTCCGCTTCCGGCTGGGAGCCAGTCACTACCAGTTCGGGTCCTTCCCTTTGGTCTCACCACAGCCCCCAGGGTGTTCACCAAAGTATTAGCAGTGGTAGCGGCCCACCTGAGGCTTCAGGGGGTGCAGGTCTTTCCCTACCTGGACGACTGGCTTCTTACCGCCCCAACAAGGCATCTACTATTATTGGCGAGACTCCTTTCTCCATCTTGCTCCTTTCTGGGCATTACAATAAATACAAAGAAATCCAACCTGGCGCCCACTCAGCTCTTAGATTTTATAGGGGCCAGGCTAGACACAAGGAGTTTACGAGCCTTCCTCACTGCGGACAGAGTTCAAAATCTGCAGCTCCAGGTGCGGGCCATTCTCCACTCAAGTTCTGTTCTGGCAGAGTTGGTCCTGAGGGCTCTAGGGTCCATGGCGTCTGCTATAGCACTTCTCCCTCTTGCCAGGCTCAATATGCGCATCCTACAGTGGACTCTCTTAGTACAGTGGTCTTACCTTGCTCTCCCTATGCATCATCCCATTGCGATCAGCAAGGCTTGCAAGCGGTCCCTCTTGTGGTGGCTTCACTCCCCAGTACTCCACGAGGGCCGCCCATTTTGTGCTTCTCCCCCTCTCGCCACGGTGACCACGGACACCTCCCGCCTCGGGTGGGGGCATTTTATGGCCGGACCATCCAAGGCACGTGGAACGATTCAGAGACCTTACTGCATATCAACGTTCTAGAGATGAGAGCAGTGCTCTTAGCGTTGCTAGCACTTCAGGACTTTCTTCCCTTGGGAACAATTGCGATTCAATCGGACAACATGTCTGTGGTCTGGTACATCAACAAGCAAGGGGAACAAGGTCTTACCCTCTTTGTCGAGAAGCCATGAGAGTTTGGGAATGGGCAATCTCCACCAACCGCTTTCTAATAGCAACGCACATTCCGGGCCGGTCCAACATCCTAGCGGACAAGCTCAGTCGCACCATTCTGACCCCTTACGAGTGGTCTCTCAATTGTCGAGTAGCAGAACGCATATTCGCACGGTGGGGAACTCCTTCATGCGATCTTTTTGCCTCTACCTCAAACACCAAGTGCGACAGTTTTTCGCTCTGATACCTCCTCCGGAGGTTCCCAAGAGACGCTCTGGTGCATGCTTGGCCACCCGGTCTTCTGTATGCTTATCCACCCTTGCCTCTGATGCTCCAAGTTCTTCAGAAAGCCTCTCGGGTGGGTTGCAGAATGATTCTCATTGCTCGCTTTGGCCTCGACAGATCTGGTTCCCCTTTCTAAGGTCTCACTCGGTGAATCCTCCTTGGATTCTAGATCCCATTCCGGATCTGATACCCCATCCATCCTGCATACCTCCTCCGAATCTGGACAACCTGAAGCTGACCGCTTGGCTGCTCCAGTTCCACTCTTGATCAGGACTCCCGGTATTTCGTCACCTGTTAAGGCAATTCTGGTGGCAGCTCATAAACCGTCCACTAGAAAGGTCTACCGCAGCAAGTGGAAACGGTTTTCTTTGTGGGCGGAGCGGCAAGGCCTGAATCCCTTCACGGTTCCTCTCCCTTTAGTGCTTGACTTTCTAACCACTCTTTTTAACGATAGTGCCAGCAGTTCCACAGTCAAAGTACAACTGGCGGCAATTTCTCATTATCACATTGGCCATGACTCTAATCCTCTTATGTCAGCCAAATTGTGTAAAATTTTCCTTAAAGGTACTTTTCTTCTCAGGCCCCCTGTAAAACAAGCGGTTCCTCCTTGGGACCTCTCTTTGGTTCTCCAGGCCTTGACCGCCTTCGAACCAGCGGCTACGGTGGATCTCAGATTCTTGTCTTACAAGACAGCCTTTTTGGTAGCCATTACATCGGCCAAGAGAGTTTCAGAGCTTCAAGCATTATCAGCTAAACCTCCTTACTTGGTATTTCATCCGGACCGTGTCTACCTCAGGACCAACCCGTCCTTTCTTCCTAAAGTTGCTTCTGAAGCAAACATTAACCAGTCCATTAACCTCCCTGTTTTCTTCCCTAAATATGAGAACAAAGGTGAATATAAGCTTCACTCATTAGATGTCCACAGGCAACTTAGATTTTATCTAAACAGGACGGCTGGTCATAGGCAATCCGACCAGTTGTTTATTTCCTTTGCAAAATTTAATTTGGGCAAGCCAATCTCTAAAGTTTCTCTGTCCCGCTGGATTTCACAGTGCATCTTATTGGCTTATCAAGCTTCAGGAAGGCCGCACCGGAGGGTGTTCATGCCCATTCAACCCGGTCAGTATCTACCTCGGCAGCCTTCAAGGCTAGGATTCCTCTAGATGATATTTGTGCAGCAGCCATGTGGGCTTCATCTCATACTTTTATCTCCCACTATAAGTTGGATCTTGCATCTAGGGGTAGAGCATCCTTTGGCTCCGGTGCTCGAATATCCTTCCATGATGGCCGCCCAAGATTCAGGTAGCTGGGGACTCTGTCCCACAGGTTGCAGACAAATGAATCTCCTACTTCAGATTTAGAAGTTATGTACTCACCATAACGTTCCATCTGAGTAGGTGTATTCATTTGTCTGCAACCATCCCGCCCTCCTATCCCCCTGGCCTTTCAGTTTCCTGCATATTATCTGTTACCCTTTTCAGGGTGTTGTTGCTGTTGGCAAACTCGATCTGAGGTCATGAGGGTAGAGCAGGGCATTATGGGTGAGGGGAGGAGCTGAGAGCTTGGATCCATAGCTGGAAAACCATGCCGGTTCGGATCCGATATCGGATCCATAACCCACAGGTTGCAGACAAATGAATACACGTACTCAGATGGAACGTTATGGTGAGTACATAACTTCTAATTCTACACTACATGGACAGCCAGCTCAAGACTTCCAGACCACCCACCAGGGTGTATTAGTCTCTTATGACACTTTCCTGGAGCACCCCACTGAGGAAGTCCCTAGGAAAAGAAAGTGCAAGAGAAGGCACTTGGATTCTCCACAAGAGTCAGTCACTGAGGATACCGATTTTGACGAGGGTAAAGGGTCCCCATGATCACCCCCAGAACATGTCTCACTTGGAGACATCCTTGAGATCCTTAAAAAGAGAGGTGGTTGGACCCACAGTAACGCTTCACCAGAGAAGTCTGTATTTCTGGAGACCTTTGGAACTGGCCCATCTACCTCCTGGGTTATTCTACCTGCCAAAGAGCTTATTGATTTGGTCTCTCAGCAGGAGTGGAAGGAGTCTGCTTCATTTGAGCCAGATAGGCTTCTGGCTGTGCCTATGGGAAGGAATTTTGAAGTAAGGGAGTGACCATGGATGTCATGATCATGACGGTTGCCATCAAGAAGGAACTTGCCAAACAAAGTTCCTCTGGTCATCCCTTAACAAGAAGTCTAGGGTGATGGACAGGTTTGGGAAGTCTGTCTGTGCTTCAGCGACCTTTGTGCTTTTGCCACTGAAGTATTTGGCAAATTTTACTAGGTTGCAAAAGGACTTGATCAAAGAACTTTCAAAGTCTCATTCAGGGACTGTTTCTGCTTAGGCCCAATCATTTGTGGCCTGTCAGATGGCTACCCTCCAATCCTTCTCGATTTCATCTGTGAGGCTTATTTTGCATACAAACAAAGGTGCCTCAAGGACAGCTGGTGCAGGCATATCCATTAGGAGGCATGCCTGGGTGCACATTCGTGATTTTGCTGAGCCATTCACATCCTCGTTGGTCAATACTCCCTTTGACATCAGTTCATTGTTTGGCCCAAAAGTATCCAGGTGTGAGAAGGATGGAAAGACCCTCTGTTCAGTGGGCATACGTTTTTTCGATGCCTCAAAGATCCTTTTCTAGGAATAAATGAGATGGTCAAAAAATGTGGTTCAGAAAGTCCCAGGGTCCTTTCCAGGACAGACATGGAGAAAGTTCCCCTAGGGGTTGAGGAGGGAACTCTTATGGACGACAACACCCCCATGCAGAGGAGGCCCACAAAACCAGGTAATTCTAGCAATATTGAATAAGAGCTTGAGCAAGTTTACATTAGAAATTCATTTCTGACCTGTTTTTTGCAGATTATACATCTAGTTTCTAGCAGTAGCTAGATGCCTCTCGAAGTCAAAGTAGAGAAACTGCAGTTTTTTCTGGCCATTAGACATGCCGCTTCTGACACCATGTCACTCGTCCCTCTACACTTAGAAGAAAAGCAAGGTGGGGTAGTTCATTTAAGATGCTTTATTATATAAAAACACAACAGGATGGATAACAGCTTCAGTAAAAATAAACAAACTGATTAACAGACAGAGCTTACACACATGCATGCTTACATCAAAACAGCTAACTACAAAATGGCATTCTGTCCCTGCATGTGCTCTGTTATCAATACACTTAGTACATGCCCACATGAGGTTTCTTAAAGAGTGATGTACACTGATCTACATTCGTCCTCTTAAAGAAAAGAAAGCAGCTAGGCATGCATCAATATACACATTTAGAAAAATAAACACAATGCTCAAATGATTCATATTGTCATGTCTCAGTCATTGTATATCTGGAATATGGTCTCGACACTCCACCAGATCTTGTGACATAAACATCAGGACTGGACTTAGCAACAGGAACGGGTTTCTGTGAACAGCTCATCTCGGGATTCATCACAGGAATGAAAATTGCTTCTGGAACTTCTTCTGGAACTGGAACACCGGACAACTCACTCTGAGATAAAGAGTCTTTCTCACAGGCTATATGCTGTGGTACAGCCTCAGACACTGATATCAAATGCTTCTAATTCTGCCCAAAAACTACTCACTGTGATTTCACAGTGTATGATCTCAGCTGTGGGCAGATGTTCTTCACGACTCTAATCCGATCATAACCTTTGGACCTTTTGGATTGATCAGTTTGCTGGTCTTATCGTAATAAGACTTCTGGGTTTGGCATTTCTTCAACAGATTTTCTTTCACTGACCTGTTGTTCTTGAGACATGGAACCAACAGTTGATTACTGAAGGGTAATGTGATTCTAGTTTGTCTCGACAGAAGTCTCTAAGCAGGTGAACCAAGATGTTTATCACGAGGAATGTTTCTGAGATTCAAGAGATTCAGGAAAATGTCACTATTGTCTTGTTTATTCTTCTCTAGCAACTGCTTTGCACTATGAACTGCGCGTTTTGCCAAACTATTTGACTGTAGATACTCTGAGCTACTTGTGACATGAGTCAAGTCCCACTCCTCGGCAAAACTTTTGAACTGTTGCCTTGTAAACTGCGTGCCATTGTCAGAAATAACTGTGTGGAGACCCATGAGTTGCAAAATGATGCTTCATCTTAGTAATAACAGTACTGGATGCTAGATTGGGAAGTAGGTCAGTCTTGAACCAATTGGAGTAAGAGTCTACTAACACCAAGTAATGCTGACCATTCCACTCGAAAATGTCGGTAGCTACTGTCGAACAAGGTAGTTCCGGAATCTGGTTTAGCTGAAGTGGTTCTTTCTGTTGATGTGGCTTTGTACTATTACATACTGAACAAGATGAAAGTACTTTCTCAATGTTTTGTGACGTAGAAGGCCAAAATACTAGTTCTCTCGCCCTTCTTTTGGTAGAGTCTGGTCCTGGGTGACCTCGGTGTAAGACAGTGATGTACTCATATTGCTAAGGCTTTGGAACAATAACTTTAGGGCCTTTCATGATGATACCATTGTCTGACAAAATCTCATATCTGTATGCACTTCTGGAGGTAAACTAGATTGCTTTGACAGCCATCCTTTTTTGAGAAAGTGGTTGAGCTTCTGTAAAACTTGATCTACAGCTGTTTGATCTCTGAGCTCATCAAGACATGTGGAAGAAAAATTTCTCAATTCCATGACTTCAAAATCAAATTGCTCATTCTCATGCTGTTTAGTGGTACTTCTGGGTGTTCTGGATAATGTGTCAGCAAGATAAAGAAGTTTGCCTTTCTTGTAAACAATATTGAAATGATACTTTTGCAATCTCAGCATTATGGGTTGCAATCTTGCTGGGGCTGTATGCATAGGCTTTCTCAGGACAGTGACTAGAGGTTGATGATCTGTTTTGATCTGGGTAGGTGATCATGGAACTTGGAGCATGCAAACACAATTGCCAAAAGTTCTTACTCTATCTGGGCATACTGCATTTCAGCTTGGGTAAGAGTTCTGGATGCATAAGCAACAAGTTGACCCTCTTGTGTAATGACTGCACCAAGACCAAATTTCGAAGCATCACATAAAAGAGTAACTGGCTTGTGGATGTCATAGTATCTGAGAGTAGGTAGACCAGCAATTCTCTGTTTCAGGACATCAGGTGCTCTCTGGTGCTGTTCTACCCAAGACCAAGATACATCTTTACGTGTTAGCTTTGAGTAGTGCTGATATTTGACTCAAGTCTGGAATGAACTTGATTAGATAGCTATGCCAAGAAACCATTGCAGGGCTTGAACATTATCTGGTGCTGGCATCTTGAGAATGGCTATTTGCTTAGAAGGGTCTGGTTGTAGGCCTGAACTGGTGAACAAATGACCAGCATAAGTGACTTCTTGTGGCCTGAATTTGCATTTCTGTGGATTGAGCTTAAGATTCACTTGATGTGCCCTTTCCAAAACTTTTCTGAGGTTTCTGTCATTCTCATCTTCACCATTACCTCCTACCAGTATGCCGTCTACTATAATAGCGCAAGTATACACAGAAAAAATTTGCTCCATTGCACATTTAAAGACTTCATTTGCAGAATTTATCCCAAATGGCTTTTTCAGAAATCTGTATCTTCTAAACGGAGTACTGAAAGTAGTGAGCAATGAGGATTTCTTGTCAAGCAAAATTGGCCATCTATTTGTATCTAAGGCAGAAAAAACAGTGGCATTTGGCATCAAGGCTACAACTTTTTCGACTGTGCACATTGGATGATGAGGTCTTTTTAGTGCCTTGTTCAAATCTTGTGGGTCAGTACAAATTCTGATGTTGTCTGAGCTTTTCTTATGAGCTATCGCCATAGAAGATACCCACTCAGTTAGTTGGTTTTGTGACTTGACCAATTACACCTTGTCGCACCATTTTATCTAATTCAGCTTTGACTCTTGTCTGCATAGCTATTGGAACTTTTCTGACTGGCCTGACAACTGGACTGACATCTGAGTCTGACTTCATGGAGTACACAGCTGGAAGCTTGTCTTTGATTAGATCAGCATAGGTAGAAAAAATAGACTGGGCAAAATTAGAGTAGTGGTCTTTTAAGCTAACATGATGAACTTCCTTATTAAATGAAAGCAATCCTTTTTCAAAGAGTCTCTGAGGCCTAATAATGACCTGACATGCCTCTTGACCACATAAAACAGTAAGTTATAACTTCTACCTGCAGAGTAGCATAAAAGCATTACTGAGCCTTCAGTTTGAATCTCTTCACCACCATAAGCAACAAGCTTCACACACTTTATTAAATCAAGGCTTTCACCAGCATATACTCTGGCAAATGTTTAAGCCGACATTAACATTGCACTTTGAGGCAGTACCAACTTTGAGCTGTATGGGTTTGACGTTTATCTGAACAGTACAAAATGCTTCATTTTTGGCCCATAAATCTACTCATTGACTGTTTCATTAAGCACTGACACACCATCAACATAAAAAGAATGAAACTCTGGGCCATGGCTTTCTGATTGATCAACTTGTTTCATAAATGATCCCTTCTAGTAAAAGAATGTGGGCCTTTTGATTTACAAAATCTTTTGAAGTGATTCCATTTATTACATTTGTGGCATTGTTGACCAAAAGCTAATCACTTTTCTCTCTTATATTCATGTCTATTACCACAGTTGCAACAGTTAGCAATGAAATTTGGTTGGGGTCCATGCTTTGAGTTTGCTGACTCACTCTCATGCTTCACTGAGGCTGTGCGAACTCTGGAACATGCTAGAAAGCTCTGAGGTTTACCAGTGGGTGTGGCAGAGAATACAGTTGCTGCCATGTGACTGGGCCTGTTTCTTTTAATAACATGCTACATACTATCAATGTGAGCTTTGCTGCAGTAACTTCTAAGGCTATTTTCATTTTTAGCATATCTGTGTGCTTTTCTATGAGCTCATATATCTGACAATTCTCAATGGCCTTATTCAAAATTAAATCACTTTCATGAAGCAAAATCTTTCTCACAGCATCATCTTTAATACCACACACAAGTCTATCCTTTATTAACTCATCTCTTAAATCACCAAATCTGCACATTTTAGCTTTATTTCTCAGGTCAGTTAAATATGCTACAAAAGTTTCACCTGGCTTTTGATCCCTTGTGCAAAATAAGTGCCTCTCCATTGTAACATTCATCTGGGGGTTACACATTTCTGTAAATGTACAATGTTAAGTTGTCAATCTCGCCTTCATTCTTGCTTGATGGGTTCGGAGCCGATCCTCGGCTCCGACTCGGCACTTTGCTAAGCTCGAGAGTCACTTTTACCAGCTCGAGGCAGCCCCATATCCCATGATGCAAGGCGGTAAGTACCCAGATCTCGTTTGCCGCTTCGCTGATGAGGTTCTCCTTTTACCAGCTCCTGGTAAGTATTTAAATTTAAACTGCTTTTAGCCCCTTTTCACCTTTAAACTATTTTTTCTTAGAAATCTTTCATTTTTAGTTAATTGTAAGCCCCTTTTTGACTAAAATTATCCTTCCTCCTTAATTTTTTTAGTCAGGCCTTCCTTCCCTCCCATTCCCCCCCTGTCAGGGTGTGTGTGTGTGTGAGGTTTTTACTGCTTATACTTTAATTTTAATTGTTTGTTTGGGACTGTGTGTGTTCTGTTTTTGTGTCCAGTATGTCCAAAGAGCAGAGGGTCTCAGGCTTTAAGAAGTGTGACTCGTGCTGTCAAAAGATGTCTCTGACAGACGGTCACACTTCTTGTTTATACTGCCTGGGACGTCTCCACCTGCAGGACTCCTGTGCAATATGTCATTCTTTTAGCCAGAGAGTCCTGCAGGAAAGGAGAAACAAACTTATTTTAAGGGGACTCCTTAAACCGGAGGGCTCCCCGGCCAAATCGGCTCCGGGAAAGCCTTCCAAGTCTAAGGCCCAGGCTTCTGTACCAAAGCCTTCGGCCTTGGCTCCGACTATGTCGGAGTCGAGATCGGCTCCGGCTGGAGCCGATCCGACCTTGACTAAATCTTCAGCACCGATGGCTATCGGTGCTGATACTTCTATGGTCACTTTGGTGTCGGTTCCGAGTACTGGCTCCGACCACCATGTGGCCCAGGCTGCAGTCGGCGCGGTCGCCGACACCGCTATTTCGATGCCTGCATCGGCTCCGGCTGGAGCCGATGCATCTAGATCTTCTCGAGCAAAGTTATCGGCTCGACTGGATCAGTGGGTTTGTCGGCTCCGATGGTTCCTTCGAGAAAGAGGTCCAGGTCCCCCTCTTTGGAACCGATTCTGTCGGCTCCGGCCTCACCTCTTCTTCGAACGGAGCCATCGGAGCCGATCATCTAGGTCGTCAGGTTATCTGACCATGATTTAGAGAGGGTGGTAAGCAGATTATTAAAATCACAGGCACTGGCCCAGATGCTTCATAGTCCGTCTCAACAGACGACTATTAGTCCACACCCCCTTCAAGTTCCTCCTTCGACTCTACCACAGAGTTTGGAGCTGGAGTCTACGGGAATAGTTACGGCTATGGCTGAGGGCAGATACCCCTCCTTCTGCACCTTCAGCATCTACTCTTATCTCCTCCTCGAGACCTTCCTTGGAGGGATTCGGTGGTCGGGCTTCCCTGGTCTCCTCCGAGGGGGTGAGTGGCATCGGACCCTTGTCCGACCCCACTCTTCCCCTTGGAGCTTCGGCCTTGGTGAGCTCGGCTCTGACATCTGCCTCGGAGCCTTCCCTTTCGGTGGGCCCGGAGTCCCAGTTTCTTCGGAACGGGTTCTCTCGGATCTCCCTGGGAGGGGGGCCTTCGAGGTGATGAAGAGTGTGCTGGCCACTGGGCTCAGTCATAGGTTCATAGGTTCATACTAGGCTATCTGCCCGAGGGCATTTATAAGCCTAGCCCATTGTTTTGTGGCTTACGCCACCCCTTTAGTATGGGGAACTATACCCATTATTTTGCTGTGCCTCTGTCGAGCAGTGACACTGAGGTAATTCCTGGGGTATATCTGCGATCTCCCATCCATTGGTCAAGATTTCTCTTGAACAAGGCCAGCGAGGTGCTCTGCCTCACATGTACCGGGATTTTGTTCCACAGCATAGGGAGTCTTTGGGTGATGAATCTATCTCTCCAGTACGTCCTATTAATAGCCGTGTCGAGGTTTAAGTCTCCCGCCCTTGTGGCTCTGATGGATCTAGATTTTTTGAGGTGAAGCATATTCATCAAATCTGGGTTTGACATGGCCTTGTATGTTAGGCAAAGGTCACCTCTGAGCAAGCGTGGCGACTGAATAGAGCTGGAGTTCTTTCAGTCGGGCAGCATAGGACAGATTTTGAGACCCTTTATCCTTTTGGTGAGGAACTTTGTGGCCTCTCCAGCTGCTGCAAGTGTCGGGTCAGATACATTCGAATGGGGCATTGTACCCAATCATTGGTCTGGTGAATGATGAGTAAAAGGAGACTATGACCTCCCTTGATCTAGATGAGAATCCCTTCATGATAAGGTGGGCAATGAAGAAGGACTTCCTAACTACTTTAGCTACATGGGTGTCGAATGACAGACTACTATCAACCTGGGTCCCCAGGTCCCTGATAACTTCTTCTGTGCTCAGTGGATTGCCACCTATTTGGTAGCTAGGGGTAACCTTGTTTTTCCAAGGGTATGACTATGCATTTTTGGCATTTAACTTTAGGCCGTGGCTCTGGCACCAGTTATCCGTTTCTGTGAGACCCTTCTGAAGGATATCTGTGTCAGATGTGTTTTCTACTATGGCCCAGTTTGCAGTCATCTGCAAACTTTGTCAGCCATAACCCTCCTGTGTTTGCTTGTACTTCGAAAAGTAGATGCCAAACAAGAGTGGGCCCAGGACTGAGCCCTGTGGGACACCACTTGTGACAGGCTTTGAGTCTGACATGGCGCCAGCAACTCTGACCCTGTGGGTTCTGTCACTCAGCCAGTTTGCAACCCATCTTGTGATGTATGGGTTAACATTTAAGCTGATGAGTTTTTCAATGATACCCGAGTGGGGTATTGTATCGAAGGCCTTAGCCAGATCGAGGTAGGCTGTATGGACTGCCTTTCCTCATCAATGGCTTTGGTGACTGTTTCAAAAGTCAACCAAGTTTAAAAGGCATGATCTGCCTTTGACAAAGCCAAACTGGGTTGGATCCAAAGTCTGCAAATTCCTATGTCTTTATTTATGAGGTCCATTATGATCCTCTCCATGGCTTTGCAGATAAGGCTTGTCAAGCTAATGGGCGGTAATTTCCAGGGTCTGTGGAGGCACCGCCTTTGTGAAGTGGGACCACAGTTGCAGTGCGCCACTCCTGGGTACGGATCCAGAGGTAAGACTTTGATTAAACAGCTGTCCTAGCTGTGGGTTTAATTCCTCATTGAGTTCGTGGAGCACACAGCCGGGGACACCATCGGGTCCCATGGATGCTGTGTTTTTGCTTTGGAGAGAGCAGTTCTCACTTGGGCTGGAGATGTTTGGGGGCTGCACTCTTTTGGTATAGATATCTCTCCTTTGGGGAGGGGAGAAGTTTGCACTGAACCTGTCAGCCAGTATGTTGGCAATGTCTGTAGGATCAGTAATCTTCACATCATTTTGAACTAGTTCTGAGCATATCTGGGAGTTTCCTCCTAGGTTTCTAACATAGCTAAAGAAGGCCTTATGATTGTCTTTTGAGTCTTTAGCTATTTTTCTCTCGAAATTTGCTTTGGATGATTTTATGAGAGCTCTTAGTTTTTTACTTATAGTGATCAAGGGTGTCTTACCTTTTAAGGATTTTGCTCTATCTTGTAGTAGCTTCCTCCTTTTGTTGTAGAGTTTGTTTATGGCTGGGGTCCACCAGACTGGACGCTTGCCTTTGGTACAAAGAGTCTTTGTTTTGCTTGGGATTGCCTTATCCATGCAGTCCTGCAGGTGCTGGTAGAAGGCGTTTGTAAGTGATTCAGCGGCTTGAGTATTGTTTTCCGCCGGCTCGGGGGCCTGAAAGGAGACCACACTAGTCTTTAGAAGTGTGAAGTCGGCTTTTGAGAATTTTTTTATTGTGGTTTTTTTTATTTCAGGTGGGGGTGGGATGAGGACCTCCAGCGAGATTAGTTTGTGATCTGATCTCACCAGTGAGGGGTATACTTCCGGTGTTGAACATTGTGCTCCCATGTTCGTGATGATGAGATCAAGTATGTTATCTCCTCTTGTGGGGATGGTGACTAGTTGTTCCATGGCATTTGAGTTTATGAATTCCAGGAACTTTTGGGCTAGGGTGTTTGGGCTTGAGTAGTGTTCCCAGTCTATATTAGGGTAATTGAAGTCACCTAGTATGATGGTGTTTGGTGATACATTTATCCCTCTAGTGTTTTCAGGAAGGCCATGTGAGTTTCCTGAGTTTGTGAGGGTGGCCTGTAACATGCTACAATTTGCAGAGCAGTCTTGCCTATGGTTAATTGCACCTGGATGGTCTCCGATGCATCGTGCATTGCCACCAGTCTTGAGGTGTGGGTGTCCTTGATGAATATGGATACCCCCTCCTTTCTTGGTATTGTCCGGATTTTGGGGCCGGAACGCATGATATGAGGTAAAACCTGATAGCGCTGGGGTGCTCTCAGGAGCCTTGAACCAGGTTTCTGTCACAGCACAGACATCAATGTTCTCCATACTGAGAAGGGCCTCGAGTCGTGCATTTTGAGATTTAGATTTCTGGCATTGAACAGCATTACCCTTAGTTTTTTTCTTTTTTTGTGTTCTAGGGTGGTAGGTTTAGAATTTGAGCCTTGCCTAAAAAAGGCACTATGGGGTGGCAAGAGCCTTTGCCAATATCCGGAATCCCAGGGGTGACAGGTGCAAGCCGTCCCTTGAAGCAGCGTGGCTTGTCCAGCATGTCATCCCAGGCAGACAGATACTGGATCCCCTTTGAATGACACCAGTGTTTAAGCCAATTGTTAAAGCTGATCATCTTATCTCTGTATTGTGGCATCATTCTTGGTGAAGGTAGGATACTGCTCAAGGTCAGGGTCATACCTGCCTGGGCTACATAATCAGAGAGCTCCTCAATGTCTCTTTTCATGTAGTCCAAGGAGGTACGTCTCAGGTCGTTTACACCAGCGTGGACAATGACTGAGTCATATTTGTACCTGCTGTTGAGAGACCTGAGTGCTTGCGTTATGTGGCGGATTCTAGCGCCCGACAGGCAGCTTACTGTGACCTTCTCCTTACTCAGTCTGGTGAGCGGGACATCAGTGTGTCTGACTATGGAGTCACCAATGACTAGTGTGTCTGGCATTGTGTTTGGCCTTAAGGGCTGTGACTGTTTGACACTCTGACTGTGAGGTCTATGTGTTGCGGGTGTTGTGTTCTGAGGTGGTGGTTGTTTGGGTGTCTGCTTTGGTGGCCTCTGCTGTTTTGGTAGATTTTTGATCAGAGCCTCCGAGTATGTCTTTGTGTGTTTATGTGTATGATTTGAGGTTGTAATGGTACTATGTGAGACTGGGTCTATAGTGTGTGTGGTAACCTTCTCCTCCTGACTGGTCTTGCCAGTCCTATGTTGAGAGAGCTCAGCCTCCAGTTTGGCCGTATAGTTGCATCTCTCGCATGTATTTGTGTTTTGTGGGAGGAGGAAAGGGTTGTCTGTGTACATGAGGCAATTGAAACATTGCCTCAATATTCCCAGGTTCACCAGCTGAGCAGGAGAGGACACTAGCAACTGATCCTCGACATGCTAGAAGGGTAGACAAAAACTTCAAAAAAGATTCGGGGGACGTGGGTGACCGAGAAATGGGGGTTGCCTTTTGGGGTACTATCTATGACAAGAGTGCCGTATCAAGGTAATAAGTACTGTAGGAGCAAGTGCTAGGTTTAATAGATAGAGAATAGTCTACTTGGAGTCAAGTAGAGTTGATCTTTTAGTTATAGGATACGCTGATTTGATCAGTAGTATAGTTCGAGGAAGGTAGTTTTAAGGGAAAATTTGAAGAGTGGACTTTAGGTAGCCGAATAGTTTAAACCTGCTTAACCGGCACTGCCCTAGTGTGCAACAGTGGCAGCTCCGCTTAAATCAGCTTAACGCTTAGCTGCTTTATACCAGGGGCTGGAAAAAGCTAGAAACTGGCCCAAACGACCAATAAACTACTAGTTACTGGCTGAAACCTCACAAAACTGGACAAAGGCAGCTCAATGCTTCCCACTCCCACTGGTAAGCAAGGTAGCTTCCCTTCCCCAAATAAGGCAAGGAAACAGTACACAGGAACTACAACCAAAGCCCAGGAATCAGCAACTCTGAAACTGGACTAAACTAGTAAAGCAGGAAAGCAAGGTAGCTTCCCTTCCCCAAATAAGGCAAGGAAACAGTACACAGGAACTACAACCAAAGCCCAGGAATCAGCAACTCTGAAACTGGACTAAACTAGTAAAGCAGGAAAAACAAGAGATATTTTTTCTTTTTTCTTTTTTCACAAAACAGGCAGAAACAGGTACAGCAAACACTTATAAATGCTATGAATCAGCTACTACAGCTTACACAGAAGAATTTGCTACAAATACAGTCAAATAGTAACAAACAAGGATTCCAAGTGCAATATTAAGTTAAATGCAGTAAAACAGCTTCAATGTAACAGAAAGGCAGGCGAAATACAGTTGCTAGGTATTCAGATGTGGAAAGCAACAAAAAATATACTTAGTATCAAGAAAAGTCGCTTATTCAGCTCTCTGCAGCCTGGATTACTCTGCTTACCCACGTGGAGTCTGTGCTGAGTAGGTACAAGCTGAAAGTTTTATACCAGGGGGCTGGAAAAAGCTAGAAACTGGCCCAAAACGACCAATAAACTACTAGTTACTGGCTGAAACCTCAGTCAGCTATTCCCTTAGCTCCTCCCTCTACAGTGCCTGTCGATATCTCTTCCATCTCTCTTGCTCCCGGACCTAGAGATCCACCGCCTTAGGTTTCCCCACTGGGAAGAACCCCCTCTTCCGAGGATTCTCCTAAGGAGATCCTCCGCACAAGAGGACTTGTAAGAGGAAACACCTGGACTCCCCTGAGTCTACCACTTCAGATACCGACTTAGATGAGTCGGAGGGATCCCCAAGATCCCCCTCTGAGGATGTCTCCTTTTCAGACATCCTAGAACTCCTAAAACAGAGGGGAAACTGGCCCTCCATAAATCCCTCCGAGGATGAGTCGGTATACCTAGAGGCGTTTGGATCTCGACCCTCCACCTCCTGGGTGTCTCCACCTTTCGACCCCCTTATGGAGGTTATTGCTCGAAAGGCTTGGGCTGCTCCTGATTCTGTAGAGCCAGTTCCTAGGAGGCCGTCTAAATTTATTACAGCCCCTTCTGAAAAGCAATTCCTTACAAAAGGTGTCCCTGTTGATGCCATGGTGGTGGAGGCCGCCACTAAGAAGGAACTTGCAGATCCTTCTGTACCAGTCCATCCTCCTAATAAGGATTCTAGGACCATGGATAGGTATGGTAAGCGGATGTTCTCCTCAGCGACATTTGCCATGCGTTCGCTGAACTATTTATGTCACTTCACCAGACTCCAAAGGGACATCTTTAAGGAACTAGGGGTGAAGTAGTGCAGGATCCTACGGCTGCAGGGGCTCAAGAAAAGATTGCTTCTCAGCTAGGAATCCTTAATTCTATAGCTAACTCCTCCATGCGACTGATCTCGTATGCAGCAGATGGAGCGAGTAGAGCCGCGGGTACAGGAGTGTCTCTTAGACGTCAATCCTGGATGCGGCTCTGTAATTTTGCAGATCCCTTTAAGGCGTCCTTCACGAATTCTCCCTTTGATGGGTCAGCATTGTTTGGCCCTCAAGTGAAGGATACATTGACCAGGTGTGAACAGGACGGCAAGACTCTTTCTGCCGTAGGGGTCCGTTTTTCTACCCCCTCTAGACCTTACCCCAAAGGTCAGAAGGGCGGAAAATGTGGTTCCGTAAATCCCAGGAGTCACGCCAGACGACGTGGTCAGTTTACCCCTAGAGGCAGGGGGTAATAATAACAGACGCGCTCTAGAGGCAGAGGGGTCCACAAAACCAGGGAAGCAGAGAGCCTCTCTGACAAGCCCTTCCAGCATCCCTGAGATGTTGCCCGACTGTCCATCCTTGGAGGCAGTCGGGGGAAGACTATCGCTGTACCCAGAAGCCTGGCGTTCCCTCTCTCAAGACAGATGGGTACAGTCGATCATATCCGAGGGTTACAAGATTCCTTTCGAGGAAAGTCCTTTCACTCACAAAAATTCCCTTCCAGATGTGCCACCCGGTCTAAGGGAAATTGCAAAGTTAGAAGTATCAAAGCTTCTACAAAAAAGGGCCATTAAGCCAGTTACAACAGACCATTCAGAGCCCGGAATCTACTCAAGATTCTTTTGGTCCCCAAAAAGACGGGAGACTGGAGACCAATATTGGATCCCAGCAGACTCAACAAGTCTGTGAGAAAGACAAGATTTCGAATGGTCACACTTCAATCAATTTTGCCCTTCCTAGAAAAGGACAACTGGATGTGCTCAATAGACCTTCAGGACGCGTACTATCACATAAAAATTCACAGACGCTCCAGAAGGTTTCTCCGCTTTCGGCTGGGGTCCAGTCAATTTCAATTCAGAGCCCTGCCCTTTGGTCTCACTACAGCCCCCAGAGTGTTCACCAAATGTATGGCAGTGGTCACGGCTCACCTGAGATGTCAAGGATTCCAGGTGTTTCCGTATCTCGACAACTGGCTTCTTTCAGCCACCACCAGGCATCAACTTCTTCAAGCCAGGGATTACACCCTAAATCTCTGCACTCAATTAGGAATTTCGATCAACTACGAAAAATCCTCCTTATTGCCCTGCCAGTCTATTACTTTCATAGGCGCAAACTTAAACACTGTTCGGATGTCAGCAACCCTCACAGACCAAAGAATCTCAGATATCCAAAGTCACGTGAGGATCATCCTTGCCTGCA
Organism: Protopterus annectens; assembly: GCF_019279795.1. NCBI lineage: Eukaryota > Metazoa > Chordata > Ceratodontiformes > Protopteridae > Protopterus > Protopterus annectens. The sequence continues at coordinate 810,125,870 of NC_056739.1, forward strand.
AAAAGGTGCAAGCCAGAATGGTTCTGAAGGTGTTGGGTCTCATGGCTGCGGCCATTACCCTTCTTCCCCTGGCCCGCTTCTACATGCGTCTTCTTCAATGGATGTTGTTCACCCAGTGGTCTTACTAACAACTTCCCATGCGTCACCAAATCCTGGTGACACAAATTTGCAAGAATCATCTATCATGGTGGATTTCTTCTCCCCAGATTCATCAAGGCAGACCCTTTGTATCCCCGGCCCCGGTAGCCACAGTCACTACGGACGCCTCCCTGATCGGGTGGGGGGTCATTATCAGGGCAGGATGGTTCATGGGACGTGGCAACCGTTCGAATACCACCTGCACATAAATGTCCTAGAGATGAGAGCAGTGCTTTTAACGTTGCAAGCCCTCAACGACTTTCTTCCCTTGGGAACAATTGCAGTTCACACAGACAACATGTCTGTAGTATGGTATATCAACAAACAGGGCGGAACCAAGTCCTACCCCTTGTGTCGAAGCTCTCAGACTTTGGCAATGGGCGATCTCCTCTCATCGGTTTCTGGTAGCAACGCATATCCCTGGGAAAACCAACATTCTAGCGGACAGATTGAGCAGAGCTATTCTCATGCCTCATGAGTGGTCTCTCAAACAATCTATAGTGGAGGAGATTTTTCTAGAATGGGGCCGCCCATGTTGCGATCTTTTTGCTACTCCCCAAAACAGCAAATGCCCAGACTTCTTTTCTCTCTTCCCACTGCCAGGCCATCCCCCCAGAGACGCTCTAACCCAGGATTGGCCCCAGGGACTTCTTTATGCCTTTCCTCCCTTTCCGTTGATTCCCCAAGTACTCCAGAAAGCCACCGTTTTGAGAGCCAAAATGATTCTCATTGCTCCCTATTGGCCTCGACAAATTTGGTTTCCGTTCCTCCATCGTCACCTATTGGTGCAGCCGTGGCATCTGGACCCAGTGCCAGACCTTCTGATTCACCAATCGGGTCAGCTGCATCGGCCTATTCCTTCTCTCAACCTCACAGCTTGGTTGCTCCACTTCCTTCCTTAGCCAGGCTTCCTATGATCTCTAATCCTGTTAGGGATATCATAGTGGCTTCCCTTAATTCCTCTACTAGAAGGATTTATACCAGCAAGTGGAAACGCTTCTCTTGTTGGGCAAAAGCTAAAAATATAGATCCCTTTACTGCCCCTGTTCAAGCAGTTTTGGATTTCTTAGCGGAAATCTTTCACTCGGGCTCTTCATCTTTCACGGTCAAAGTTCAGTTGGCTGCTATCTCGAACTTTCATGTCGGGTTTGCAGATCACAACATTATGTCCCACAGGCTTTGTAGAGCCTTTCTAAAAGGAATTTTTCTCCTGAAACCTCCAGTCAGGAGTCCTCCTCCTCAATGGGACCTAAATCTAGTGCTGACATCCTTAATTCTTCCTCCCTTCGAGCCAGCTGTTTCATGTTCCCTGAAATTTCTTTCATGAAAAACACTCTTCCTTGTTGCTATTACCTCGGCAAGGAGAGTGTCAGAACTTCATGCTCTCTCTGTTCGTCCCCCTTATTTGGTCTTCCACAAAGACAGGGTATCCTTGAGAACTAATCCAACCTTTTTGCCTAAGGTGGCCTCGAAAATAATTTGAACCAATCTATTGACCTCCTGTATTTTTCCTAATTACTCAAACAGATCGGAACAAAAATTACATTATCTTGATGTTCACCGCCAACTCAGATATTATTTGGACAGAACAAAACAATTCAGGAAATCTGATCAGCTCTTTCTTTCTTATGCTGAAAACAAGAAAGGCCTTCCTGTCTCCAAAGTGACCTTATCTAGATGGCTTTCTTCCACCATCTCCGAAATCTATCAGCTCAGGGGAAAACAGCTGTGCTCAAAACCTAAAGCGCATTCAACCAGAAGCTTAGCCACTTCCACAGCTTTTCAGGCTAGACTTCCATTAGACACTATTTGTGCAGCAGCCACTTGGGCCACTCCTCATACCTTTGTTTCTCATTACAAATTGGATTTGGCCTCCAGGGATAGAGCCAGTTTTGGCTCTACAGTTCTCAAGAGTCTGTTCCATTGAGCCACCCAGGATAGAGGTGCTAGGGACGCGGTCCCATCAAGCAAGAATGAAGGCGAGATTGACAACTTAACATTGAGAAGTTATGTACCTACCATAACGTTCCATGTTAGTTGTCTTCCCTCGCCTTCTTTCTTGCGACCCTCCCTCCTGCCCCCTGGCCTGGACAGACCTTTTTCTCCCTATATGGAAGAATGCTTCTTAAGACCAGCTAGTTCTGGTCTACCTTATAGCCCATCCTTTAGGCTTTTTGCCTTTCTTTCCTTCTGGGAAGTTTTTTGTGCTAGGTGTTATTGCCTATAGGTACCAAACGAGATCTGGGTACTTACTGCCTTGCATCATGGGATATGGGGCTGCCTCGAGCTGGTAAAAGTGACTCTCGAGCTTAGCAAAGTGCCGAGTCGAAGCCGAGGATCGGCTCCGAACCCATCAAGCAAGAAAGAAGGCGAGAGAAGACAACTAACATGGAATGTTATGGTAGGTACATAACTTCTCATTTTAAGCACTCGGGGTCCTCCCTTGACTCAGCCTGTACAACAATATGACGGTTTCCCCCCTGTCCAGCATAGATAGCAGGTGCAAACAGAAATGAACGTTCCCTTTCTATGGCTTCTGACCCAGCTAAATTAAATAGAATAAATGCCTTTGTACAGTCATCTTTATCAGAAAGCACAGCCTGTATGAAAATGTTGTACTCTTGCTCAAACACTCTCCAGTTCTCAGCAATATTAATGTCAAACATTAGTGGACCTGATTTTCAAAATCCTTCAGTGTTTGCGCATACACTGAAAATATGGCCCTTGTAATCATATATGAATAAGTTGCCTCTCTGCAGCTTTCAGTAACACACAAATGCACAATAAACTCTTTGAAATACTGTACTTTGCGAAATATGCTCTGAAATGACTGTATTCTTCAAAATAAATGTTACTGTAACACTGCACAAACATGCAAATACTTCATACACTTCTGATAACTCAGATGGCCTTAGTTAATACGAAAAATACAGCATTTCATGCAATTTGGACTTTATTTCAAACATTTTATGTAGTAATTTGAATAATTCTAGCAATATCGGACATTTTGACTTCTTTTAATATCATTTATTGAGGTCTGTATGCTTCGTTTCATATTTAGCAAATAAGAAATAGTTTGAACACGTTTAACATTAGAAATTCATTTCTGAACTGTTTTTTGCAGATTATACATGTAGTTTCTAAGAGTAGCTAGATGTTTCTTGAAGTCAAAGTAGAAAAACTGCAGTTCTTTCTGGCCATTAGACATGCCACTTCTGACACCATGTCACTCGTCCCTCTACTCTTTGAAGACAAGCAAGGCAGGGTAATTCATTTAAGATGTTTTATTATATAAAAACACATCAGGATGGATAACAGCTTCAATAAAAGTAAACAAACTGATTAGCAGAGAGAGCTTACACACATGCATGCTTACATCAAAACAGCTAACTACAAAATGGCAGTTTGTCCCTGTACATGCTCCATAATCAATACATTAAGTACATGCCCACAGGAGGATTTTTAAAGAGATATGTACACTAATCTACAAGGCTCATTTCACATGTAGCTGACGGTGCCTCAAGAGCAAGTGGGTTCAGGCATATCCAGTAGGAGGCATGCTTGGATGCACTTAAGTGATTTTGTGGAGCCCTTCAAGTTTTCTTTTGTCAGTGCTCCTTTTGATGGCACTTATTTGTTTGTCTCCAAAGTGAAGAACGCATTATCCAGGTGTGAGATGGATGGAAAGACCCTCTCCGTAATGGGCGTACATTTTCGACTCCTCAAAGATCCTTTTCTAGGAATCAATGAGGAGGTCGGAAGGTGTGGTTCAGGAAGTCCCAGGGTTCTTTTCAGAACCCACATGCAAAAAGTTCCCCTAGGGGCAGAGGGTGGAACTGTAATGGTTAGCCCCTCCCCCGCAGCAGAGAAGGCACACAAAACCAGGGGTCCAGAGATTCTTTCTCTGACAGACCCTAATAAGTTCATGAAAGGAGACCCGATTGTCCACCTCTGGAGGCAATCGGTGGTCGACTATCCTTGCACCAAAGATCCTGGCTAAACATAACAATATATACTTGGGTGCAGAGGATTATTTCCAGAGGTTATTTAATACCCTTTTCCTTTCCACCCTCAAATCCATGAAAAATTCCCAACATTCCACCTAGTCAGAGGAAAGAAGCAACAATACAAATATAAAAGCTGCTAGAAAAAAAGAGTCAAAGAGGTTGCGCCAGACTAGATAGAATCTGGAACTTACTGAAGATTCTTTTTCATGTCAAAGAAAACAGGGGACTGGAGACGGATTTTGGATCTCAGCAACTTGGACAATTCAGTTTGATACACAAAGTTTTGGATGGTCACGGTTCAGTCCATTATCCATTTTCTAGGAAAGGATGACTGGATGTGCTCAACAGACCTTCAGGATACATACTATCACATAAAGATGAACAGTCATACCCTTCGGGAAAAATAAGGTTACCCCTAGCTACCATATAGGTGGCAATCCCCTGAACACAGAAGAAGTTATTAGGGACCTGGGAACCCAGGTTGACAGTAGCCTTTCATTTGACACTCATATTGCTAAAGTAGTTAGGAAGACCTTCTACATTGCCCACCTTATCATGAAGGGATTCACATCTAGATCAAGGGAAGTCATAGTCTCCCTATACTCATCACTCATCAGACCAATGATCGAGTACAATGCCCAATTCGGAATGTATCTGACCCGACACTTGCAGCAGCTGGAGAGGCCACAAAAGTTCCTCACCAAAAGGATAAAGGGTCTCAAAAATCTGTCTTATGCTGCCCGACTGAAAGAACTCCAGTTATATTCAGTTGCCTACCGCTTGCTCAGAGGTGACCTATGCCTGACATACAAGGCCATGTCAAACCCAGATTTGATGAACATGCTTCATCTCAAAAATCTAGATCCCTCAGAGCCACAAGGGCGGAGACTTAAACCTCAACACGGTTATTAATAGGACGTGCTGGAGGGATAGATTCATCACCCAAAGACTCCCTATGCTGTGGAACAAAATCCCGGTTTATGTGAGGCAGAGCACCTCGCTGGCCTTGTTCAAGAGGAATCTTGACCAATGGATGGGAGATCGCAGATTCACCCCAGGGGTTACCTCAGTGTCACTGCTCGACAGAGGCACAGCAAAATAATGGGCATAGTTTCTCCAAACTAAAGGGGTGGCGTAAGCCACAAAACTATGGGCTAGGCTTATAAATGCCCTCGGGCAGATAGCCTAGTATGAACCTATGAACCTATGACAATCCAGAAAGTATTTATGTTTCCAGCTGGCAGGCAGTTATTACCAGTTCAGAGCTCTGCCCTTTGGCCTCACCACAGCCCCCAGGGTGTTTACCAAATGTACAGCGGTAGTAGCGGCTCACTTGAGACTGCAGGGATTCCATGTGTTTCCATCTCTAGGTGACTGGCTTGTTACCACCCCAACCAAGCACCTGTTAATAAGGGCAAGAAGTCAGGTACTCCAGATTTGCTCTCATCTGGGAATAACCATAAATTACAAGTCTCACCTACAACCAACTGAAAATTTGGAATTCACAGCAGCAGTTTTCAACACGAAGTCAGTGATAGCTTCTCTTCCTCTCTCAAAAGTACAGACTATCAGATTGCAGGTCAGAAAAATAATTTGCAGTACCAAGATTTCAGCCTCCTTCATTCTTCAAGCTCTAGGATCAATGTCAGCAGCAGTAACCTTAGTGCCGTTAACCAGATTTCGTATGAGAATTCTTCAATGAATGTTAACAATACAGTGGTCAATTCTTTACCAACCCATGTCAGCACAAGTAAGAATCACTCAGGAATGCAAGAGAGATCTCAAGTGGTAGATTCAATTGGGCCAGGTTCTACAAGGCCATCCATTCATTCTCTCTCAGCCCAAGGCCATAGTGACCACGGACGCCTCCCAGTTGGAGGGAACACTTTTTAGGAAAAATGGTCCAAGGCACTTGATCCCCCGAAGTGGCCAGATTGTAATTAAATGTCCTGGTGATGAGAACAGTGCTCTTAGCATTGTAGGCCCTCCAGTATGCTATCTCTACAGAGACAATTGCTATTCAAACAGAAAATATGTCAGTCGTTTGGTACATAAACAAACAAGATGGGACCAAATCATACCCCTTGTGTCAAGAAGCACTCCGAGTGTGGCAGTGGGCGATCTCATCCAACTGTTTTCTCATAGCAATGCACATTCCGGGAAGTCCAACGTGATAGCAGATAAATTGAGCAGATCCATTCTTCTACCTCACAAGTGGTCTCTCAACAAGAAAGTGACAGAAATAATCTTTCGTCAATGGGGCCAGCCTTGCTGCAATCTTTTTGCTTCTCCCCTAAACAAATGCAGTGGCTACTTTGCCCTGATCTCCCCACAGGGGGGAATCACCGAGGGATGCTCTACTTCATGATTGGCCTTCCGATCTGCTTTATGCTTACCCGCTGATTCCGTTAATTCTAAATTTCTGCAGAAAGCTGCCAGACTGAAGAGCAAGGTAATCTTCATTGCACCTTACTGGCCTTGACAGGTTTGGTTCCCCTTCCTGTGCCTCATCTACTTTACCAACCTCAGATTCTGGATCCAATTCCAGACCTTCTGTCTCATCCAACAAGCATGATTCACCCAGACATCCCATACCTCAAATTTACAGGCTGGTTTCTCCAGTTCTATTAGTAGCCAGACAACATATGCTATCTTCCCCTGTGTGCTATATCCTTTTATCTTCCCATAAACCCTCAACACGAAAACTCTATTCAGGTAAATGGAAAAGATTTTTTTTACTGGGCCCAAAAAAATTATATTGATCCCTTTTCAGTTCCGATACATAACATACTTGAATTTTTAGCTTTACTCTTTAAAGAAGAGTTGAGCTCCTCTACCATTAAGGTTCAATTAGCAGCAATATCTACTTTTCTTAGTGGATTTAAACATTCTTCTGTGGCCTCTTCTATACTTTTTAAAGTATTCTGGAGAGGCACTCTCCTATTGAAACCCCCATTTAAAGACTCTACTCCACCATGGGATCTGAACTTGGCACTGCAAGCATTAATACATTCCGCCTTTGAAACAGCAGGTAAACGTGACCATAAGTTTCTTACTTGGAAAACTGTCTTTTTAGTAGCCATTACCTCAGCTAGAAGAATTTCAGAAATTCAAGCCTTGTCTTCAAAATTACCCTGCTTGATTTTCATAAGATAGATTTACATTACGAACCAATGCATCTTTCCTTCCCAAGGTGGTGTCAGAATCCAATATCAGTCAGGCCATAAATATGCCAGTATTTTTTCCTAAATTTGCAAACAAAGGTCAAAATATATATATATATATATATATATATATATATATATTTGGATGTTCACAGACAGTTACATTTTTTTCTGCATAGGACAAAACAAATCAGAAAGACAGACCAATTGTTTGTTTCCTTTGCAGATTTGAAATTGGGTAAATCAGTCGCAAAAGTAACTTTAGCCAGATGGCTGACTAATTGTATTTCCTTTATCTATAACAAATTGGGTTTTACCATAACTACACCTGCAAGAGCCCATTCAGCTAGGTCCAAGGAAACTTTTTTAGTATTTCTATTTAGGCTTTCCATGGACAATATTGGTGCAGCAGCAACTTGGGCAAGACCTCATACCTTTATCACTCTTTACAAATTAGATCTGACCTCAAGGGACAAAGTATCTTTTGGTTCAGCTGTGCTCAGGAATATCCTTCCTTTGAGTACACCCGAGGTTTTAGGTAGCTGGGGACTCTGTCTCAACAGTTGAGGATAGAATGAAAATTGACAATATCAGATAAAGAAGTTATGTACTAACTGTCGCTCATCTTGTGTGGCTAGTTAAGATGAAGAGGCTCGGGTGTTCATTTGTGTACTTTATTACATACAAACACATCAGGATTGATAGCAGAAACATAAAATACAAACAAACTAATTGGCTGACTACTACACATACACACATGCTTACACCTCTGCAGCTCACTACAAAATGGCAGTCTTGCTTGCACGTGCTCAGTATTTATACACATGTGCTAGCTCACTGGAAGGCTTCTTAAAGGTACATACACACTGATCTACACTAACCATAATATTCCATCTGTCTTGTCCATTTTCATTCTTCCTCAACTTCCCAACTTCCCACCTACCAACCCCCATCCTTTATTTCTACAAACTTATGGATAAATGATATATTATAAGGGCACACTCTCCTTTTGATTGAGCTTCTGATATGTTTTCCTCTATAGAACACATAATTTTTTTAAGTATCCTTTGGTATATGCATGTTAATAGATACCACTTCTGGTAAAATCAGCAAACAAGATATGAGATATGTTAGGGGTTGGTGCATTATTGGTAAGGAAGAAGCTCGAGAGCTTTTTAGTTACCATGAGCTTTAGTAACAGCCTTGTCAGAGTCAGGGATCAGATCCAAACCCAACAGTTGAGGAAGAATGAAAATAGACAACAGAGATGGAACGTTATGGTGAGTACATAACTCCCTTTTTTTTTAGTCCATGGCTCTGGCACCAGTTGTTTGTCTGTGTCAGCCCTTCCTGGAAAACGTTTGTGTCAGTGGGCGATTCGATGACAGCTCCTAATTTGCAATCATCTGCAAATTTAATTAGCCAGAGGCCATTGACATTGGCCTTGACTTCAGAGAAGTAAATGCCAAAAAGGAGCAGTCCGTGAACTGATCCTTAAGGGACTCCACTTGTGACTGGCCTCTTTGTAGCGGTGGACTCCCCTTTTGCACGTAAATGAGATGGAGTGCAGAATAAGCGAGATCTAAATATACTGACATCACAAATGCATGCTGTCTAATTCTGCTGGCCTCTGCTTTACATACACCGTCTTTCCAAGGCATACAGACTTCTTTTTTTTCAGTATATCGATCCCAATTAATCTAAAACATCAAAAATAAGAAAAATAATAAGAAAACTGCCTTACCCCCTGCTAATTATATATTCCAACTCCAAGATTGTACTTTAGTAGGGAAATAGCAAGCTCCTATAAACTACTGTGTGGAGCTTCAGACAAATCACCCCAAAGAACAGCATACAACAGTTTTTCATTAGATTCACATACACTGCTAATTGCACTTACACAAGTATTACCAAAGTAAATGCATATGGCTGAATAAAACATATAACTCATTGAAATTAGCATTGATGTAATGTTAAAATCTAAAATTCAAGTAAGTAGCTTTAGATCATATAAACAGAACCATTGTGTCCATCTTCAAGATGATGCAACTTCAGAGTGAGAATAACAAAGAAGATGGAGTGGAGACAGAGACTCACCCCCACACACACATGCACAAACATTGATGAGGCAAGGGGACTGATGTAAACTTGGACGTATGTCTTATTAGACATAAAAATTCATCTTATGTTTAGTCAACGTTTGTCTTGTAGAGTACTGTTTCTCATAATGTTTCACTTTTGTACATCATACCAGTTAAATTTTTATTTAGCTTTACAATTCACTGAGAAGAACAGTTTTATTCTTTCAATTTTGATTTGCACTGTGTTTGGTTTTGTTGAAGATACATGCTTCCATGTTTAAATTTATAATCTGATGTTATTTTCATTCGTTCCTCAACCTATGGGTTCAGATCTGAACCTCAGATCCGATTCAGATGCTTTTATAGCTTAGGATCTGACTCTCAAGCTCATCCCTTACCCATAATACCCATGTCCTCCAAATTACCCCAGATCTCGTTTGCTGCGCTTCAAGCAAATTGTGATTTTTTTTTCTCTCATAATTCCTTGTGGGATGTGACTGAATTTAAAGCTTAATTGTAATATTTTTGTCCTCCTTTATTTTCGGGTGTCTCTATTTGTCTATATGCAACTTTATATACCATCCTGTATAGCCTGTGGGGTTCACAAATTGTACTTCCTGTGGGCACAAGATTCCTCAGTCTGATGCCCACAGGCAGTGTGTTTACTGCTTAGGCCCTAATCATTTGGATGTGAGTTGTGAAATTTGTGCAGGTTTCAATGCCTGAGCACTTGATGACTGCCTCAACAAGTTAATTTTAAAGGGTGTTCTTCCACAGTTTGTTTCTGTTGCTGGACTGTCTACAGAATCAGGGGCTTAAACCCCTACAAAAAAGCATAAGGAGCCCAGAGAGCACAGAAAACCCTGTCCTGCCCAGTCTTCAAAAAAAGCTACTTCTGAGCCACCGGCCAAAACTTTAAAACTGTCAGACCCAAATCCTTTGGATCCGACACAGACGTTATTGTCACCTACTCTGTGCCAAACTCCTAGTTCCTTCCTGGAGGTCATATCTCCAGCCTTGAGGTCTCCCTTTCTTCAGGGACCCCCAAAAATGTCTTCCAGACCTCCCTCCATGTCATCCTGTGTTAGATCTTCCCAGAGTCTTTCTGAAGCGAAGGTGGACAGGATGGTAAGATTCCTCAGGATGCAAATACAGATGGGTTTTTGCTTGCTCTGTCCCCTTTCATATCAGTGAGCCACAATCCTACCTTTGTGCTTTTGATTACTCCATCTCTGATCCGACCTCCTGTTTTGGAGCTGTTGGATCCTGAGGAAACCAGAGTTGATAAGTCAGATCCGATGGCCCTTCCATCCTTGTCTCCGATGACTTCTCTCATCTGATCAGCTTTGACTCTTTTGGAGCACGACTGATCTCTGAGCCAAAACATCACCTTCAGATCAGAAGTGATGTCCTTGTCTCTTAAGTGCTAGGAGCCATTGCTGTCCCTCAGAACCTCAGCACTCAACAGCTCACCTCCAACTCCCCCTTCCGAGCAGGAGATCTGTGAGAGTTTGGAGTTGTCTGCTGTGAGAGCTATGGTTCAGGAGAGAGTGTGCTGACCTCTCCTGGTACTTCTGCATTTGAAGTGATGGAGAGAGTGTTTTTCCAACCCAGAGTTATTTCGACTCTACCTCCTTTGGATCTTACTCCTATTCTGACTTCTGCACCTGTCCCTGCTCATCCTCCACTTCACGGACAGCCAAACCCTAAGAGCTTCTGAGCAGCTTCCCCTGCGGAGCATCCCATCTTTTCTGACATCTCCCCAGAACATCCAACAGAGGAGGTCCCTTGAAAGAGACGGTGGAAGAGGAGGCACCTGGATTCCTTTCAGGAATCATTGACAGAAGACACAGTCTTTGATGAAGGGGAAGGGTCCCCAAGATCTCTACCTGATTTCTCCTTTGAAGACATCCCTGAAATCCTATGCCAAAGAGGTGGATTGTCTACCCAAAGCCCTTCCTCAGAGGAGTCAGTGTTTCTGGAGGCCTTCTGGTCTGGCCCATCTACATCTTGGGTGACCCCCCCCCCTAGATGACCTTGTAGACCTCATCTCCTGCAGGGCATGGAATGAGCTGGACATTGTGGAACCCATGCCAAAAAGAGCTGACAAACTCCATAGAGCCCCTTCAGATAAACACCACTGAACAAAAGGTTCCCCAGTAGATGCCATGGTTGTTGCACCAGCCACTAAGAAGGAGCTAGCCGAACAGAGCTCCTCTATCCATCCCCCTAACAGGGAGTCTAGGGCTTTGGACAGATTTGGGAAGTAGGTGTACATGTCAGTGATCTTCGCAATGCGATAGCTGAACTATCTAGCACACTTCACCAGACTACAGAGGGATGTAATTAAGGAACTCTTTAGCTCTGCCCCAGGGTCCATGTCTGCAGAGGAACAGAAAACCCATTCTTCCAGATTGGCCACCCTACAGTCTATCTCTAATGTGTCCATGAGGCTAATCTCACATGCCTGAAAAGGTACCTCAAGGGCTGCCAGTTCAGGTATTGCTATAAGGCGTCATGCCTGGATGCAGCTTTGTGACTTTGTGGAACCTTTCATGGCATCCTTCATCAGTGCTCCTTTTGATGGATCATCAGTGTTTAGTCCCACTGTTAAAGAAAAGCTCTTCTGTAGTGAGAAAGATGGAAAGACCTTGTCTGCCATCAGAATCCATTTTTCTATCCCACAAAAAGTACTCCCCTTTGTTTCCATCACAGACCTCAGGGTGTTCACCAAATGCATGTTGGTAGTAGCAGCTCACTTGAGACTGCATGTAGTCAACCTGTTTCCTTATCTAGACAACTGCCTCTTGACTGCATTAACCAGGCATCTACTCCTACGGGCCAGGGACTATCTACTACACATAACCCCTACCTTGGGCATCATGACCAACATGCAGAAATCACAGCTACATCCCTTACAGCTGATAGACTTTATAGGAGCATGTCTAGACACAGCCAATTTCCTAGCTTATCTGATTCTGGACAGAATATCTACCTTAAAAATCGCATGTCAGACAAATTCTGGCCATTCCCAACCCCCCAGCAAGTCTAGTCCTCAGAGCATTCGGTTCAATGGCTGTCATGATATCATTGATTCCAACAGCATGCTTACATATGAGAATCCTTCAATGGATGCTGGCGGTTCAATGGTCTTTACACTTCTTTCCACTAATCACCCAATCAAATTGTCCTGAGTGTGCAAGGACTTGCTTCTATGGTGGCTCCATTCGGAAGAATTTGAACAGGAACTTCCTTTTTTTCTTCCTCCTTCCAGTTTACATTGACCACAGACACTTCCCAGTTAGGGTGGGAGGGATGGTCCAAGGCCACGGGGTCTACACAAGAAACCAATTTTCTTATGAATGTCCTAGAGAAGTCAGCAGTGCTTCTAGCATTTCAAGCACTTCAGAGCTTTCTCTCTATTGTGATACAAATGGACGATATGATTGTGGTATAGTACATCAACAAGCAGGGAGGAAGCAGATCTTACCCCTATGTCAAGAAGCAATGAGGGTTTGGCAATGGGTGACCCCTTCCAACCACTTCCTAGTCGCAATGCACATTCTGGGGAAGTCCAACATTCTGGTGGACAGGCTTAGTAGCGTTATCCTGATGCCTTACGAGTGGTCTCTAAACCAGTCAGTGGCAAACACGATTTTCAACAGGTGGGGTCAACCCTGCTGCGACCTCTTTGCTTCACCCCTCAGCAACAAATACAGCAGGTTCTTTCCCTGATCCCTTCTCAGAGACAATCACCGAGAGATGCTCTAATCCATGTTTGGTCCTCTAGTCTTCTTTATGCTTACCCTCCGCTACCCATCATACCCAAGTTTCTTCTGAAAGCACAGAGGTTGAAGAGAAAAGTAATCTTAATTGCGCCTGTTTGACCTTGACAGCTCTGGTTCCCCTTTCTTTGGTCTCGGTTAATATGCCCTCTGTGGATGCTGGAACCGCATCCAGATCTTCTGTTCCACCCATCATGGTAGATTCACCCAAATCTTCCAAGACTAAAATTAATTGCATGGCTTCTCCAATTTCAATGATGGCTAGAAACAGCAAGCTTTCTTCACTCATTCAGAGGATTTTAATATCCTCACATAAAGCTTCTGCCAGAAAAATTTATAATAGTAAATGGAAGAGATTTTTGATATGGGCTCACCAAAATAATTTAGACCCTTTTACAGCTCCTATCCATAAAGGTTTAGACTTTTTTGCTTCAATTTTCCAAAACGGGGCAAATTTTTCTACTATTAAAGTGCAACTGGCAGCCGTCTCATATTATCATACTGGGGAAAATTCATCTTCTCTTCCTTCATCTAAACTGTGTAATACCTTCCTCAGTGGTACCTTTTTACTTAGCTCTCCTATAAAGGACCCCTGTCCTCCTTGAGAGATCTTACAAGCCCTTGTCCAACCACACTTTGAACCTTTACCCAAGTTTGACTTAAAATATATTTCCTGGAAAACTGCATTTTTGGTAGCATCACTTTGGCTAGAAAGGTATCTGAATTACTGTCATCCAAACCCCCATATTTGATTTTTCATAAAGATAGGGTGACCTTGCATACCAACCCTTCCTTTTTGCCCAGAGTTGTCTCTGAAAATAGTATCAATCAGTTCATCAGATTACCAGTTTTCTTCTCCAATTTCCAAAAACAAGGATGAATATACTCTTCAACTTCTAGATGTTCATAGACAGCTATGTTTTTATCTAGACAGAACAAAATCTTTTTGAAAAACTGACCAGCTGTTTGTCTCTATCTCAAATGTTAGAATGGGAAGCCAGTGTCCAAAATCACTTTGGCCAAATGGATTACAGATTGTATATTTCATGTATAGTCTTCTGAAGGCATCCTTCTACTTAGGCACGTCAAAGCTTCTCTTTCTACTAGATCTATGTCTACATCTCAAGCCTTCTGGTTCAGAGTTTCGATAGGGGATATTTGTGCGGTTGCTACTTGGTCAAACTCCCATACCTTTTTCACACATTACAGATTGCATATTGTTTCTAGAAGTAGAGCTGCTTTTGGTTCCTCAGTGCTCCGGAATATCCTTCCATGAAGGCTACCCTAGGTTACTGTAGCTGGGAACTCTGTCCCACAGGTTGAGGAACAAATGAAAATGACAACATCAGGTAAAGAAGTTATGTACTCACCATAACATTCCATTTGTGTTGTCCATTTTCATTCTTCCTCAACCTTCCTCCTCCCCTCCATCCCCCTGTTTCTTATGGTAAGACTTCAGCAGTGTTCCAGGAACCACTGATGTTAAGTTGTCATTCTCGCCTTCATTCTTGCTGGATGGGTTCGGAGCCGATCCTCGGCTCCGACTCGGCCTATACTATAGCTCGAGAGCTACTTTTACTGGCCCGAGGCAGCCCTATAACCCACAATACCATGCGCTAACTCCCCAGATCTCATTTGCCGCTTCACTGCGAGGTTGCCTTTTTTACCGGCTCAGGTCAGTAAAGAGAATTCTTTTCTATAGAACTAATTTTCAGGTAGTTTTTCCAGTTAGATACCCTTTGTTAGGTCCCTACTGATTCTTTTATTCATTACAGCCCTTTTGTAGCCCTTCTTCCCTTCTTTACTTAATTTTTATCTTTGGGCCTACGGGCTTTACCTTAGTTTTCCCCACCCCTTACAGTGTCTGTGTGTGGGTTTAGTCAGTTCCCTTAACTTTTTCTAGTTTTAAGTTGAGTGTGTGTGGGGACTGACTGTGATTACTGTGTTTACTGTTGTTAGGACTATGTCCAAGACACTAAGGTCTCGGGATTCAAGAAGTGTGACTCGTGCTGTCAGAAAATGTCTCTGACAGACGGTCACACTTCTTGTGTCTACTGCTTAGGGCCTTTACACCTGCAGGACTCTTGTTCCGTCTGTCACGGGTTTAGTTCAAGAGTCCTGCAGGAGCATCGTAATAAGCTCATCTTAAGGGGCTTATTAAAGCCCGATGACTTCCCATCCAAGTCTGGCTCGGGGAAGTCTTCAAAAACCGCCAAACCCTCAGCTCCAGCTTCTGAGTCGAGGGCTGGCGCTATTGAGATGGCTCCGACATCGGTTCCAATCGGACCTGAGGTGGGCAAAGTGGTATCCGCTCTGAAACCTGCATCGGAGCCGACCCCAGCGCGCAAGCACTCTAGATCCCCCTCACTAGAATTCGTCCGATCGGCTCCGAGATCCCCTCTCCTATCGGAGTGGAGTCATAGGACTCACTCATCTAGGTCATCCAGGCTTTCCGACCACGACATTGAGAGGGTGGTCAGTAGGCTTATAAAATCTCAGGCACTAGCCCAAATGCTCCAAAGCCCGTCTCACCAGACTGTGGCTCCTTCGGTACCGCTATTGATTCCTCCTCCGATTCACCTCTCGAGTTCGGAGCCGGAGTTTGTCGGAACCGTAACCTTGCCTACGTCGGAGCCAATACTTCCACCTTCGGCTCCGGTGTCGTTGGCTCCGACTTCTTTATTGGTTCCGTCCGTGGAGAGGTCTGGGCGCCGGGACTCCACTGTCGGCTTCGAGGGGGCGAGTGGCATCGGACCCTTGTCCGACCCCGCTCTCCCTCTCGGAGCTTCGGCTCTGGTTAGTTCAGCCCCGACATCATTCTCGGAGCCTTCTCTGTCAGTGCCGGGAGCGGTTCGGGTCTCTTCGGAGCCGGGACTACCCTTGGTACCTGATAGGGGAGCCTTCGAGGTGATGAGGAGCGTGCTGGACCCAGTGTCCACTCCAAGGTTAAGTTCTGCAGCTCCTCCCTCTACAGTGCCTGTTACGGTCTCTGGCCATCCTCCTGCATCTGACAGCAGAGATCCAAAGCGTGGGGTACCCACTTTGGGTGTCTCCTCCTCTTCCGAGGCCTCCCCTGAAGCTTCAGGGGAACCCCCTAGGAAAAGAAAGTGCAAGAGGAAGCACATAGACTCCCCGAGTCTGTCACGTCGGACACCGACTTGGATGAGTCGGAGAGTTCCCTGAGATCCCCCTCTGAGGATGTCTCTTTTTCAGACATCCTAGAGATCCTAAAACAGAGGGGAAATTGGTCCACTCTCAAACCCTCCAAGGACAAGTCGGTTTACCTTGACGCTTTTGGATCTCGCCCTTCCACCTCCTGGGTGTCTCCCCCTTTCGACCCACTAATGGAGGTAGTGGCTAGAAAGGCGTGGGCAGCTCCTGATTCAATGGAACCTACCCCTAGGAGGCCCTCTAAATTTATTTCTGCTCCAGAGGACAAATCCTTTCTCACCAAAGGTGTTTCAGTTGATGCTATGGTGGTAGCAGCAGCCACTATGAAGGAATTGGCTGATCCTTCTGTACTTATTCATCCTCCTAACAAAGAGTCCAGGACTATGGACAGGTACGGCAAGCGGACATTTGCTTCAGCGACCTTTACTATGCGATCGCTGAACTATTTATGTCATTTCACCCGCCTTCAGAGAGACTTGCTCAAAGAACTGGGTGAAACTGTACAGGATCCTTCTGCTGCGGGGTATCAGGACAAGAGGAGCTCCCAGCTGGCCACCCTGAACTCCATTGTTAACTCTTCCATGCGGCTTATCTCCAATGCAGCCGATGGAGCGACTAGGACTGCAGGCTCAGGTGTTGCGTTGAGACGTCACGCTTGGATGCGACTCTGTAACTTTGCCGATCCCTTCAAGGCGTCCTTCACCAACACCCCCTTTGATGGTTCAGAATTGTTTGGACCTCAGATGAAGAATACCCTCACCAGATGCGAGAAAGATGGTAAGACTCTCTCTGCCGTGGGAGTCCATTTTTCCACACCTTCTAGACCTTATCCTAAGGGACAGAGGGGTGGAAAGATGTGGTTCCGCAAACCACAGGGAGTCGCGCCTGCCACACGTGGTGAGTTTCCCTCCAGAGGCAGAGGGGGGGAACAATAACAGACGCCACCCCAGGGGCAGAGGGGGTCCACAGAACCAGGATTCCAGGGAATCTTTCCCTGACCAACCCTTTCAGCATCCCTGAGAAGCTGCCCGACTGTCCGCCTTCGGAGGCAGTCGGGGGAAGATTATCTCTGTACCCGGAAGCCTGGCAATCCCTCTCCCAAGACACATGGGTACAGAAGATCATATCCGAGGGTTACAAAATTCTCTTCACTTCCCCTCTGGTACAACCGCCAAGACCCCTACCAGACGTACCACCCGCACAAAGGGGTCAGGCACAGCTAGAAATAAAAAAGCTGTTAGAAAAAAGAGTCATCCAGGCAGTCCCAGCAAATCAGCTAGGATCCGGAATCTACTCAAGATTCTTTTTGGTACCAAAAAAGACTGGAGACTGGAGACCCATTTTGGACCTCAGCAGATTGAACAACTCTGTACAAAAGACAAAATTTCGGATGGTAACACTGCAGTCCATTCTACCCTTTTTGGGCAGAGACAACTGGATGTGCTCGTTAGACCTCCAGGACGCGTACTATCATATAAATATACACAGATGCTCCAGGAGGTTTCTCTGCTTCCGGCTGGGAGCCAGTCATTATCAATTCAGAACCCTGCCCTTTGGTCTCACCACAGCCACCCGGGTGTTCACCAAATGCTTGGCAGTGGTTATGGCTCACCTCAGACAAAAAGGATTCCAGGTGTTTCCATATCTAGACGACTGGCTCATTTCCGCTACCACCAAGCAGCATCTTATAATGGCCAGGGATTACACTATTCAACTTTGCAACAATCTAGGTATTTCTATAAATTTTGCAAAATCCTCCTTGTCGCCTTGTCAATGTATAAACTTTATAGGCACCGTATTAAACACCACAGAAATGTCTGCAACATTACCACCTCAGAGGGTGACAGACATAAGGCGGAATGTTCAGTCCCTGTTTCAGTCCAACAGAGTTCAAGTCAAGCTAGTATTGAAAGCGTTAGGCCTCATGGCAGCGGCGATTCTTCTACTCCCATTAGCCCGCTTCCACATGAGGCTCCTCCAGTGGATGCTGTTGTCTCAGTGGTCCTTTCAACAGCTCCCAATGACTCACAACATCTTGATAACCCCATCATGCAAGAATCATCTCTCCTGGTGGATGGTTTCCCCTCAGCTTTTTCTGGGCAGACCCTTTGTCCCCCCCCCCCAGTTGCCACGGTGACAACGGATGCCTCCCTGATAGGGTGGGGGGGCACTATCAGGGCAGGATGGTCCAGGGCACATGGCAACAATTAGAACGCCACCTGCACATAAATGTCCTGGAGATGAGGGCGGTGCTTTTAACGTTGCAAGCCCTTCAGAGCACTCTTCCCACAGGGACTATAGCAATTCAAACGGACAATATGTCTGTGGTGTGGTACATAAACAAGCAGGGCGGAACAAAGTCCTACCCCCTATGTCGAGAAGCACTCAGACTTTGGCAATTGGTGATTTCCTCTCAACGGTTTCTGATAGCAACGCACATCCCCGGGAAGTCCAACGTCATAGCGGACAGATTGAGCAGAACTATCCTCATGCCTCACGAGTGGTCTCTACATCAAGCGGTAGCAGACAGAATATTTCAGAAGTGGGGCGAGCCTTGCTGCGATCTTTTCGCAACTCCTCAAAACAGCAAGTGCCTCGACTTCTTCAGACTCTTTCCTCTACCAGGCCATCCCCCCAGAGACGCTCTTGTTCACGATTGGCCCCGGGGTCTTCTATATCCCTTTCCTCCCTTACCATCGATCTCGCAATTAATTCAGAAAGCAACCGCATTGAGATCCAAAATGATCCTCATTGCTCCATTTTGGCCTCGACAAGTATGGTTTCCGTTTCTGCACAGTTACCTACTGGAACAGCCTTGGCATCTGGAACCCCTTCCGGATCTGTTGACCCATCTCATGGGCAAGCTGCATCAGTCTCTTCATTCCCTCAACCTCACAGCTTGGTTGCTCCACTTCCAGCCATAGCCAGGCTTCCCCTTATTTCTCCTCCTGTCTGTGATATCATTCTGGCTTCCCATAAGTCCAATACTAGAAAGACGTATGCGAGTAAATGGAAGCGTTTTTCGCTCTGGGCACAAGCTAGGTCCTTAGATCCTTTCCATGCACCCATTCATAAGGTTCTAGACTTTCTGGCGGAACTCTTTCATTCAGGGTCATCGTCAGCCACTATCAGGGTACAATTAGCGGCCATTGCTAATTTTCATGTGGGGCTCTCAGAAGCAAATATTATGTCCCACAAACTCTGTAAAGCCTTTCTCAAGGGCATCTTTTTGCTTAGACCTCCAGTTAAGGATCCGCCCCCACAATGGGATTTGAATTTGGTTCTAACCTCATTGATTCTGCCTCCCTTTGAACCTGCAGCCTCTTGCTCCCTCAAGCTTCTTTCTTGGAAAACTCTGTTTGTAGTAGCCATAACATCTGCCAGAAGGGTATCGGAACTTCAAGCCTTGTCTGTCCATCCCCCTTATTTGGTCTTTCACAAAGACAGGGTAACTCTCAGAACAAATCCTTCCTTCCTACCGAAAGTGTCCTCTGAAGCAAATCTAAACCACTCCATTGACTTGCCTGTCTTCTTCCCAGACTATTCCAACAGGGCTGAACAGAAATTACATTCATTGGATGTTCATCTCCAACTACGGTATTATCTAGACAGGACAAAACAACTCAGAAAGTCAGACCAGCTCTTTCTCTGTTATGCTGCAGGAAAGAAAGGGCTTCCAGTATCAAAGGTTACTCTTTCCAGATGGTTGACATCTATTATTACCTTTGTCTATGAGTTGAGACACAGGCAACTTCCGTCTAGGCCTAAGGCTCATTCAACCAGGGCACTATCAACATCAATGGCCTTTCAAGCAAGGTTACCATTAGATGCCATATGTGCAGCAGCTAAATGGGCTTCTCAACATACCTTTATTGCCCATTACAAACTTGATATAGCCTCCAGAAATAGAGCTGACTTTGGTTCCACTGTACTCAGGAGTCTGTTCCATTGAGCCACCCAGGACTAAAGTGCTAGGGACGCTGTCCCATCCAGCAAGAATGAAGGCGAGAATGACAACTTAACATTAAGAAGTTATGTTCTTACCATAATGTTCCATGTTAGTTGTCTTCTTCTCGCCTTCTTTCTTGCGTCCCTCCCTCCTGCCCCCTAGCCTGGACAGACTTGAGGTCTCTGAGTCCTTCCATTTCTTGAGATACAACATGTTACGGTTTCCCCGTATCTTTAGTGTTACTAGCAGGGAGTCCATACTTGCAAATGAGGATTATAATAATATATTTATACTATGTCTTAGCTTCCAAACGAGATCTGGGGAGTTAGCGCATGGTATTGTGGGTTATAGGGCTGCCTTGAGCCGGTAAAAATAGCTCTCGAGCTATAGTATAGGCCGAGTCGGAGCTGAGGATCGGCTCCAAACCCATCCAGCAAGAAAGAAGGCGAGAAGAAGACAACTAACATGGAACGTTATGGTAAGAACATAACTTCTTATTCTTTTTGAGCTCCTGATTCTCTCTTTCTTATGATAATGTTCTATTTATACATTTATGTGTTAGGCATATACAGCTGCCGCAAACTCGATTCCAGGGAATTTGGAGAACAGGGACATTATGGGTAAGGGAGGAGCTCGAGAGTTGGATCCTAGGCTATAAAAGCGGCTGAGTCGGATCTAAAGTTTGGATGTAAACCCATAGGTTGGGGACAAAACAGATGGAACATTATGGCAATTACATAACTTCTTTTTTTCATATATACTCACAATTTATTTACATATATGCATGTGTTTAAGTTTGCATCTATATTTATAAGTTTATGTTTGCATCTGTATTGTGGAGTACTCCGCAAAAAATCTGAGGTAAAAGTGTGGCAGTGTGTTCTGAATTTGCTGGTGGCAGTATGTGTGTGCCATGTGTGTACGTGTCTGTGTGTCTGTGTCTTTATATGCATATGGATTTGTGTGTGCTTGTTTATTTAAGTGATTTAAGTGTATGCACCTGTTTATATGTAAGCGTGTGTACATGTGCGTGGATGCCTTTATGGCTCTCTACCACTTAATATTTTCTAAACAGTATGGCAGATACTGAAAAAATGGTGTTAAATGTCTGTTGACAGCAAGAAAGTTATAGACTGCCATTTTAAATTATTGCTGATTTTCCTCTTGAAAAGATCTGATTAAGATAATCTGCTGTTCTTTTCTATAGGTGGCCTGGAATGGTAGAATCAGATCCTAACACTGGACTTTACTTCCTATTCAGAACTCAACTTGATAATCGTCCTGTAAGTATTTTTCAGAGCAACAAGTTGAAGAAATGCACCTTGTCTGTACAGTACTGTAGATGTTATATGTGAGGATCAATCCTGTAGGATTTTATGATGTGAATGTGAATTAGTCAGTGATATAACTCAGTAACCTGGTCTGAGCTTTTTCAGCAGTTAAACGGCTGCTCCATTTTTGCATTTCTGAGCCATGGACTTGAGAGACAGTAAAAAAAAAAACTGAGTACATTGCTTCCCCACTCATAGTTGCCTCTTGCTACCTAAAGTAAATGGTCATTCTGCTGTACTTCACTAATTTGTACCTCACTTGTAGGCCTTAATCTTTAATATTCAAGAGCACACATTCCTTTTTATCTTTATACTTGGAGAGATTTAGTATGTATGCTTTTGTACTTTTTATAACAATGTCCCAAGTAAGAGTTTCAGCACATGCTGTGAGGGCCCACCACTGGCTCAGTAATCAAGGAGCTTCAATCCTCACCTCTGGCAACAGTTGGAGACATATGTTGGGAGGATGACAGGTACACGCACAGTATTTCTAGATGCAACTCTCTGCATCAAGCACAATTTCCCTTAAGAGCACACAGAGACCACAGTCAGTTCGGGGCTGGTTTCTCCCTCTCCCTCTTCCTCCAGATCCCCAGTAAGACTCCCCGCTGGCACAGTTATTTATTTATTTATTTGTTGACAATTGTTGACCGGGAAAGTCCACTGGGCCATTGACCCATTTTCAGGGGAGGCCTGGGGAGAAAAGATCCACGGTAATACATTCAAAAATATAGAACATTAAGACATTAAAAAAAATTTGCACATTGTATACCATTGTGGTAGTACATTCAACATAGAACATTTAAAATGAACATAGTTATAATTCCTTATTCAGAAAAAAAAATCAGTAGGTTTAGAAGCAAAAAAGAGAGTAAAGTCAAGCAGTAATGGGCAGAAGTATGTAATGAGGTAATAGGTGAGTGTCACTTGGGATAGTTTAACATGAGGTAGGGAGAAGGAAAGGAAAGTTAGGCAGTAAAGGGCAGAAGAATATAATGAGGTAAATTGTGAGTGTCACTTAGGATAGTTTAGCATGAGGTAGGAAAGCTATGGGGGTCTGATTGTTGTGCAGTGACAGGATAAGTTTTTTTTTGGTAATGTAGCTTGAGTAATGATTTAAAGAGTTTTGAAGATTCCATTAGTTATATGGGAGGGTAATGTGTTCCAAAGTTTGGCTATATTACAGGAGTACAGACATTGTCCATCTCTTTTGTTTGGTTTTGTAACCTTTATTAGTTGTTTCTGAGATGATCTAAGTGACCGAGTAGGAGTGTAAGTTTGCAGGACTGAGTAAAGTGCTGGGCAGAGATGGGGTTTGACAATTAGTTTATGTGCTAGTGTTAGTTGGGTATAAGAAAGATGGCTTGAGAATTCGAGCCAGTTGAGTTCTGCAATTGCTTCACATTGGTGTGTGCGGTTAGATTTTCCTGAGGCAAATTTAGCTATTTTATAATAGCAGGATTGCAGTTTATTACTAAGGGATGAAAGTAGATTGGTAAAGATAGCACTTCCATATAGGAGGGAAGGGAGGTGTAGGGTATTTGCTAGTTTAGCTTTGATTTGCTTGTTGAGGTATAATTTGTGCCTATATAGTTTGTCTAATTTAAAGTGTACTTTTTTATTATGTTATGAATATGTGTCTCAAAGGTAAGTTTGTTACCTATTGTCATACCTAGTAGTTCAGCAGTTTTAGCTAGTTCTATTTCAGTGCCATCTTTAGAAAAAATCTTAAAGTTTATGCTTGGTGGTTTTGAAGTGAATATGTATAGTTTTGGTTTTTTTTTTGTTTCTTTTTTTTTTGGCATTTATCAACAGTTGAGAATTATTTAGCCAGGTTTCTATAGAAGTAAAAGCTTTTTGGGTTATTTTGAGAAGGTCAGAGAAATTGTCGGCGAAAGATATAATTGTTGAATCATCAGCATATTATAGGTTCATAGGTTAGTACTAGGCTAACTGCCCTTATGGGCCATTTTAAGCCTAGCCAATTACCCCATGTCAGAATCAAACCCTGCACCTTGTGTTTCTAAGGTAAGCACCTTAACCATTACACCAACCTCCCACCCTTGGATCAAGTTTCCTATTTGAGAGACTTTGTGAAGGTCATTGATAAAATATTGAAGAGTAGTGGCCCTAGAATGGAGCCCTGAGGGACTTCTATGTTGTTTTTTGATAGGTAGATTGCGCATTTTGCCATTTTACTGATTGCTGTCTGTTACTGAGGTAGGAGGTAAACCATTTGACAGAATTGGGGGAACATCCTAGTTTTGATATTTGGTGTAGTAGTTTGTTATGTGATACTGTGTCGAACGCCTTTGACAGATCTAGTAGGAGTACTGAGGTATAGAGACTAGTGTCAAGTGCTTTGTTAACAGTATCAGTGAAAGAGAGCAGGGCTGTAATTGTGCTATGCCCTGGATGGAAGCCATGTTGTGTGGGAGAGAGGTGTTTAAGTAATTGAGTGTGTACACATTTCTCTAATATTTTTGATAGCGGTGAAAGTATTGAGATAGGGTGGTAGTTTGACAGATCATGGGAAGTTCCACCTTTATGTAGTGGGGTGATGATAGATTTTTTCCATACGTCTGGGACATAGCATTCAGAGAGAGACCGATTTATTAGAATACTGACTGGGTATGCAATTATGCTTGATGCTAGCTTTAAATATTCAGGGAGGGGGGTTGTCAGCAGAGAGAGAGAGAGCATGGTTTAAGTTTATTTAGAAGTTTGCATATTTGTGAGGTTGGAATTGGTTGGATGGAGAATGAAGGTGCTGTTAGATTATTAATGCAGGCGTCTAGAGTAGAAGAGTTTTATTAATATGTGAGGAATTTGTTGTAGGGTCTTTGATTTAGTTTTGAATAGTAGTAATGAAATGGGTGTTAAAATCATGAGAGATTTGCTGTGGGCTTTTATCAGTTGTGGGGGATGGATTTTGTAAAATGCCAGGATTAAGTAATGTGGAGACTGATTTCCAAAATTTTTTTGCATTGTTGTTTGCGGTGGATAGCTGCAAGGTATAGTAGTTTTTCTTATCCTGCATGACTAGTTTTTTGGAATTATTTCGGAGTTGCTTATAAGTAAGTTTGGTTTGTTTAGTTTTAGATTTTTGCCAATATTTCCATGCTTTATCTCTATAGAGGAGGCATTGTTTTGTTGATTTGGTTAGCCAAGGGGTGTGGTTGGCCTTTGTACGTTTGGTTCGTGTTGGGGCTAAGCTTAGTGTGTCCAGAAAAAGTTTGTTGAAATAGTTAACAGCTTCATCTAGGGGGAGAGGTTTTAGTGGGAGCCAATTTGGGGTTTTTAGGATGCTTACAAATTTGTCTGGATCAAAGTGGGTGAGATTTCTGAATGTTTTGTAGATGTGTGTTTTTGATATTTGAGGGTGGGTCCTATGGGTGAATGCTGGGAGGTAATCACTTAGTATGTTAGGTAAGGTGCAAGAGTTGGAATAATTTTGTGGGTGAGATACTAATATCCAGTCAAGAGTGGATTCTGAGCTAGTGGATAGGCCATGGGTAGGAGTTGTAATAAGCTGTGTGAAACTGTGTAGGTTTATGCTGTTGACTGGAGAGTTGGTTGTTAGGTTTAGCCAATCAATGTTTGTATCTCCTAGAATAATGGTTTCCTGTGAGATGTTCTGGTTTGCCCAAGATAAAACATCCTCTAGGAGGGGGATATTTTGCCCTGGTAGGATGTAGATTACTGCTATAATTATTTGTTTGTTATTAATGATGTGAAGGGAAGTTAGTAAGATTTCTGGATTGCCAAAAGTGGGGAGTTGTTTGGGATAGATTTTTAAGTTAAGGCTGTTTTTGTAGATTAGTGCTACGTCACCACCTTTTTTGTGGAGTCTATCAGCACGAATAATGTTGTACCCTGGAGGAAGAATTTCAGTATCAGCAATATGAGGTTTTAGCCATGTTTCTGTTACTGTTACAATATTTGAGGTGTGAGTAGATAGCCATGCGTTGAGCTCAGAAATTTTGTTACATATGCTATGTGTGTTTATTGTTACAAGTTGAAGCTGTAGGCTTTTTGAGTTAGTTGAAGATTTAGGGCCAGGGTTGGGGTGGATGTCACCACATTGTGTGAGAGAGAGGAGAAGAATAATAGCATTGGTGTTATTTTTATGTGAAAGTAGTTTGGGAAGATAAAAATTGCATATTTTGAGTTTGGAATGGGTAGGGAAAATTTTTGTTTTATCTAGGTTATAAGTGTTGTGTAGGAATAAGGAGGGTGAGATGTTTGAGTAACTATTTCTGCTAAGAGGCTATGGAAAGGTTTGTGTACTAGATGTTTGAGTTAATGTGAGCAAGGTGGAATATGTAGTGGTAGTTATGGTTAATAGAGTTAGAGATATAAAGAGACTAGGAATGAGAATAATGTATGTTGTGTGACTGTGTGTGTTTGTGTGGGAGGGCATCTTATTATGGAGAGTAGGTATCAATTAAATGTGATTTGAAATTGGGGTGGAGTTTGAGAGTGTAAGCTGATTGGTTTGCAATTAATGAGGTAGTTTGGGGAGGGGTTTATGGATATATAAATATAATTAGATAAGGGGGTGGGTGGAAATGGGGGTAGGGTAGGGGAGCGGAGTGAGCCCGAGCAAAGTGAAGGGCGAATGGAGCGGATTGTGCCAGTTCCACGTAGAAGAGCAAAGCTAGAATTCCACAAAAAACTATCAGTAGGAGGAATTCCGTCTGCAGGTCAGTGAAAGCCTGTAATTAAGTTTAAAATAGAAAACAGCGTGGGTCCTACACCTGGATGTTAGCAAAGTAGTATGGCAGCTAACATCCACTAAGCAACTTTATGTGTTTGTGCCCTTAAATATAAGTATTACAGAATGGTCGCTATTAAGAGTGGGCTACCTTATTGTATGTGGCTGGTGGTTTACCACTGGAAACTGTTAAACACAAATAGAGGTATTCAATTACTGGTTAAGTGAACACTGTATCTCTTAGGTTAAAACAAACGGAAGGGGAAGAAAGAGCTAAAAATGTATCCGCTCTCTCCAGTTAGTGTGCACACTGCAAGGTTAACCCAAGTTTCACAAAACTTAGTGAATAAAAATGTAGCACATAGAATAAACATAAATTACATTAGACATACTCTGCAGTCGCTACTTTGTTTTGCAGAAATGGGGCCGGTGTTTGTTTAATTTGCTGGTTGAGCTGGTGTAGTTCAGGTTAGTAAGGGATGCAGTCCGATGTGGTTAGGGCTGATTGAACTGCAAGAAAAATGTAGGAGATATAGGTTCAGGGGACACAGAATGTTAACAAGAGAACTTACATAGACAAAAACATCATATTAGGTATAAAATACTGCCTAATAGCCTAACGAGCAGCAACATTACTGTGAGACCAATAACAGATAATACAGATGGCGTTTTGCCAAAGCAAAGCCCAGTTTTCAGTTACAGTACAGTTTGTGACTTTGTTATGTTGATTTGTCTTTAGTTGGGCTATGACTAAACTCTACAGGGCGCTTACTGTAAAGCAGTGGTATAGGCACACAGATGTGGGTGTCTCAAGGCTGTATTCTACTTAGTCAAATAGATTGCAGTGTGCTTTGTACAGAGTCAAAATTATCTTGTACTAAATAGACACAAACTGGCACGCTTTATAAGCTAGGCCAACTATACCAAGCTCCATTCTATCAGGATATCTGTTAACAGGTAGAGCTATTACACTCCAATCATCAATGATGTATTTAATACACTAGAATAGAACAACCCCACTGGTGGAGCACTCTACACTGCTGTAGAAGTATGCAAGTTTGAGCCCATAATGTGGCTGTCTATTCCTTTATATTATTACAGCTTAGGCTCATGCAGGTTACAATGCTAAACAAGATAATGCCGTGAGATACATAAAATACAAAGCATGTAACTTCAGTTCAATCAAAATACTGCCTGATAATAAGCAATCTCTGTTTAGTTCCAAGTAGGTTACAAATGCAAAACAAAATACTGCTGTAAGCTACACAAATGTAGAGCAAGTAGCTTCAGTTCAATGCAAACATAATGACTTAATACAAGCAGTCTAAGTGAGCTGCAACACTAAATGGTCACAGTTAAATGTACAACAGACATCGACACACAATACTTTACAGCAGATGCTAGTTGCTGATGTTTCCATATACAACAAGCACAAACTATACAAATTCATACACAACTACAGGTTCTCTTTACAAAATAGTAGACAAACTACTTACATGATTCTCTATTTTTAGTTTTAAAAATGTGGTGAGCTCACTGTGCGGGGAGAGCGCTGAGGGATTAGCTACCTAGTAGAGAAGTTGGTTCTTTGAAAATGGCGCTTTGGAGCTTAGGGGTAGATATGACCTTGGGTAATTGGCTGGAGGTAGGGGGTGGTTACATGTACCGACGTAATTCCAGAAAGTCTAACATAGAACAAGTAATACTCAGATATGGGTAGAATTACAAACTGTGCCAGTTCCACGTGGCAGAGCAAAGGTAGAATTCCACAAAAAAATATCAATAGGAGGAATTCTGTCTGCAGGTCAGTGAAAGCCTGTAATTAAATTAAAAATAGAGAACAGCATAGGGTTGAGTTCTCAGCTGAGTGGCCAAGCTAAGACCTCCAGCACTCCTTCTGTCCAACCAGTGCTTCGTGTCCCTGCCCAAGTAGCTGACACACACACACTTTCAGGTTTGATTCACACACACACACACACACACACACACACACACACACACACACACACACACACACACACACACACACACACGGGCACACACACACACACACACACGGGCACACACACACACACACGCGCACACACACCTTTGAAAGGCTGGCACAGGTTTACTAGCTATGCCCCCTTCTGCCCAGACTACAAGGTAGTTATCACCGTCACCAGTCACGTCCCTATCAGCTACTTTAAGGCCCTTAAGTAAGGGTGCCCAATCTTACTGTGTAATGTTACTATCAATACAAATGGTAGTTTGACCAAGAGCAAGGATATTAGGAGTGGTCCATGCAGTGTCA
Source organism: Protopterus annectens (assembly GCF_019279795.1). Classification (NCBI taxonomy): domain Eukaryota; kingdom Metazoa; phylum Chordata; order Ceratodontiformes; family Protopteridae; genus Protopterus; species Protopterus annectens. Next base: position 810,154,506 of record NC_056739.1, read on the forward strand.
CAAAATAAATATGCAAGTACTCTCAGAACTTAAATACTTCTAGACAGATCAGCCACAATGAAAGGTTTAAGTATATCTAATAATAAATAATAAAGTAACAAGAAAATACTCAGTATATTATCACAGTAACATCAGAGTTCAAAATCACAGGAAATATTTAAAACAACATTGCAGGATAGTCTCAAATAAATAAAGAAAACATCCAAATTAAGCTTTGCTATATTTCTGACTATATCTAGAGAATTTTCATATCCTAGTTAACTTACTTACAGAGCAAGCAAGGCAGATGTGGTGAGTGGGTCTTCCAGCTGATGTTGTCAGGTCAAAAAAAAATACAGAATACTCAGTCTCTATCAAATAATTCTTAAATTAATATCTCAAATATTACTGTTGGGATTGCTTGCAGGATGACAGCACTTCTTGTCATCTGACTCCATCCCAGTTAAAACCCCCAAAGATACAGCTGGTAGCATTTGGCATCTACCTGTGAAAATACATAGACGAGGGTTTTCTTAGATCTAAGGTAGATCCTGGAAGTCATAAAACAATAAAAACACTTCCAAGACAATCCAGTGAACCTCTAGTTCTAGACATTGTGTCTGTTACTGCACTGAAACTGAAAGATAACATCCTTTTATTAGGGTCTGTATTATATCATTGAACGCTTAAAAAAGCGAATGATGAATAATCTACCCCATGTAAGTGAACGCTTACAATCTCAAAAGCTCAGAACAGTGATTTTTATTTTTCCAAGGGAAAGAAATCGCTGTTCCAAAAAAAAAATAATAAATTGAAAGAATACATAAAGTGGGGGGCTTTGCTCCCCACACCCCCCCCTACTTAAATATACCAACTCCGAGATCACACTACAGTGCTGAAAACGGTAAAGTAACGGAAGCGGCCAAGCAAATTCTTTCCCTGGGAAAGAATTTGCTTAAAAGCCGCTTCGCTATTTTGCCTTTTCGTTGTTTTAAGTTCGACCGAGACGCATTCGATAGAATGCGTTTTCGGTCATCTAATAGGAACCCTTTTACTACATGGCTATAATGTTATTTAATTTCAGCTGTCTTTCTGAAGTTAACCTCTGATGTTCCAGTTTCCATTGTTAAAATATATACACACACACACACACACACACACACACACACACGCGCGCACACACACCTTTGAAAGGCTGGCACAGGTTTACTAGCTATGCCCCCTTCTGCCCAGACTACAAGGTAGTTATCATCGTCACCAGCCACGTCCCTATCAGCTACTTTAAGGCCCTTAAGTAAGGGTGCCCAATCTTACTGTGTAATGTTACTATCAATACAAATGGTAGTTTGACCAAGAGCAAGGATATTAGGAGTGGTCCATGCAGTGTCACAAAATAAATATGCAAGTACTCTCAGAACTTAAATACTTCTAGACAGATCAGCCACAATGAAAGGTTTAAGTATATCTAATAATAAATAATAAAGTAACAAGAAAATACTCAGTATATTATCACAGTAACATCAGAGTTCAAAATCACAGGAAATATTTAAAACAACATTGCAGGATAGTCTCAAATAAATAAAGAAAACATCCAAATTAAGCTTTGCTATATTTCTGACTATATCTAGAGAATTTTCATATCCTAGTTAACTTACTTACAGAGCAAGCAAGGCAGATGTGGTAAGTGGGTCTTCCAGCTGATGTCAGGTCAAAAAAATACAGAATACTCAGTCTCTATCAAATAATTCTTAAATTAATATCTCAAATATTACTGCTGGGATTGCTTGCAGGATGACAGCACTTCTTGTCATCTGACTCCATCCCAGTTAAAACCCCCAAAGATACAGCTGGTAGTATTTGGCATCTACCTGTGAAAATACATAGACGAGGGTTTTCTTAGATCTAAGGTAGATCCTGGAAGTCATAAAACAATAAAAACACTTCCAAGGCAATCCAGTGAACCTCTAGTTCTAGACATTGTGTCTGTTACTGCACTGAAACTGAAAGATAACATCCTTTTATTAGGGTCTGTATTATATCATTGAACACTTAAAAAAGCGAATGATGAATAATCTACCCCATGTAAGTGAACGCTTACAATCTCAAAAGCTCAGAACAGTGATTTTTATTTTTCCAAGGGAAAGAAATCGCTGTTCCAAAAAAAAAAAAAAAAAATTGAAAGAATACATAAAGTGGGGGGCTTTGCTCCCCACACACCCCCTACTTAAATATACCAACTCCGAGATCACACTACAGTGCTGAAAATGGTAAAGTAACGGAAGCGGCTAAGCAAATTCTTTCCCTGGGAAAGAATTTGCTTAAAAGCCGCTTCGCTATTTTGCCTTTTCGTTGTTTTAAGTTCGACCGAGACGCATTCGATAGAATGCGTCTTCGGTCATCTAATAGGAACCCTTTTATTACATGGCTATAATGTTATTTAATTTCAGCTGTCTTTCTGAAGTTAACCTCTGATGTTCCAGTTTCCATTGTTAAAATATATACATCTAAACAGTTACAATAGTGCAGGTACATTTCTGTCCTAATCCAGTAGGGTACACTGTGGTTTTATCTTTTAGCTCAGTACTTTGTAAAATACCATCTGATGTTGTTAATCTTCTTTCCATTCATCATTGATGGGTTATCGGTTCCGTCTTCGGAACCGAGCCAGCCTTGTAGCAAGCTCGCGGTAGACAAAAAACTCTCTACCCAGAATGCCCCTCTCCTTGTTACCTCAGATCTCGTTTGCTGCATAGCTGTAAAGCTGCGTTTTAGAAGAGCTCAAGTACATTTTATTAATAATCTTTGGATATTTCCCCTTTTCTTTGATAAATAATTGCACTACCCTTGTTTACTCTGCCTATCTTTACTGTTAGTAATTTTTAAAAGTACCCTCGTTGGTACAGCCCTTTTCCCCTTTGGTTTTCTTTTCCTTACCTAAGTTGTTTCCCTCTTTTTCCGTTTAATTTTAGATCTTCTTAAGAATAACAAAAGAGTGGATTCCAAGTGATAGTTGGACATTTTTCCTCTTGGGTTTTGTTGGTACTCTCATGACTGTGTTTGAATGTTTTCTTTCTTGTGATATATCCCTGTCTAGATGTCTGAAAGAAGGGAACTTCAGGATTTAAATTTTATGTTTTATGAAAACGCAAAAATTACCTAATATGACTTACATGATGATTATGTGTTCTGTTTGGGTGTGTCACATCTTTGTGTGTAGCATCCATGCGACATTTGTCTGTGTTTCAACCAGTGCACTCTTAATGACCACAAAATGATTAATTCTGAAATGAGTACTAAGGTCTTCCTTTTCAGAGGCCATTTTTATTATGGAGGTCTCAACCCCTCCTATCAAAAGTAAAGAGCCACACTCTAATTCTTTTCACTACTGGGTGATAAGGACTAACCATTGCCTGCTCCGGCACAGATACTGTCTTTGGAACCGATCATCGAGCTCACTACTACTTTGGTTCCAGTAGCTACCTCAGCTCTGAGTCTTTCCTCAGCAACAAACATGTTGAAATCTTCAGAACCATTGCCAGCTTTGGCACAGATACAGCCTTTGGAACTGATCAAATTCACTACCACTTTGGTTCCAGTAGTGACCTCGGCTCTGAGTCTTCCTTCGGCACCAAGCATGTTGAAACCTTCGGAACCATTGCCAGCTTTGGCACAGATGCAGCCTTTGGAGCAGATCATCGAGCTCACTACCACTTTGGATCCAGTAGCTGCCTCGGCTCTGAGTCTTCCCTCAGCACCGAGCATGTTAAAACCTTCAGAACCATTGCCAGCTTCAGCACAGATGCAGGCTTTGGAACAGATCATTGAGCGCACTACCACTTTGGATCCAGTAGATACCTCGGTTCTGAGTCTTCATTCGGCACGAGCATGTTGAAACCTTCAGAACCATTGCCAGCTTTAGCACAGATACAGCCTTTGAAACCGATCATCAAGCTCACTACCACTTTGGGGTTCCAGTGGCTACCTTGGCTCTGACTCTTCCCTCGGCACCAAGCATGGTGAAACCTTCAGTGCCATTGCCAGCCTCGGCACCGACTCAGCCTTTGATCCCCCAAACCACCACTTTGTTTCCAGAAACTTCCTTGGCTCCAACTCTTCCTTCGGCACCAAGTATTGTATTCACAGCACCTTTAACATCATTCTTAAAGCTACAGGCTTCGGAATCAGCTGTCTTGACACCATGGACCCGATACCGTCCTCCTAAGACCCTTATCTAGGTCGAGTATAGAGTACATGGGACACCTCCTTTTCCCTTCCGGAATATCCACTTGATCAACCAGGAGCCTTTCCGAACATGTGCAGCTTCTTGTGTACCAGCTGTTGTCAGCCAGGGGGTTATCCACTCCTTCTGAGATCTATTCGGATCTGAGGTCTTCTGCTCTAACAAACTTCTGAAACCCATTATCTCGGCACAAATACTCATTCACTTGTCAGTCCTGACTTCATTCTTTTGGTCCACAGTTCCTGCGGAACCGACCCCTCCTCAATTTGGGAATTGGAGGCCAGGTGATTCGGGCCAGGCACGGAGCCATCGGCTCCTCCTTTCTGTCCTTGGTACGAGGAGTCCTTGACAGAAGACATGGGTTATGTTCATGGTCAAGAGTTCCCTTGGTCACCTCCTTCGGAGACGCCCTGGAAATCCTGAAGCAGCAGGTAATTAGAAACCCAACAACCCTCTGTCCGAGGAGCCATTTTCCTGCAGGCTTTCGTGCCCGGCCTTCTACCTCTTGGCTGACCCCACCTGCCACCGAGTTTGCCCAGCTCATCATGGCAGCACCCATGAAAGAGCCCTCATACCTGTGAAACTATTCCCCAGACCTGGCAAATTCTTTCTCCCCTGAAGACAGCCCGCATTGGTCCAAAGGGTTACCAGTTGATACTATGGTACTGGCAGTGGCCACAAAGAAGGACTTGACTGAGGAAAAATCTCACTGTTCATCCGCCCAACAGGGAGTCCTGGGCGGTAGTCAGACTGGGAAAGCAGGTTTTGCTTCAGAGATTTCTACTGTATGATCAATGAACTATTTGCACCTTTTACGAGGCTCCAGAGGGACCCGATAACTGAGCTATCTGGAACTCTCGCGGGACCGTTGTCTGACTAGGTTACACACAAGGTGGCCTCACAGTTTGCAACCCTGGAATCAATATCCAACTCACTCATGAGGTTGATCTCACATGCGACCAAAGGGGCGGCTAGAACAGTGGATTTGGGCATGGTCATGAGACGTCATGCCTGAATCAGCATTTGTGACTTTGCGGACTCCTTCAAGTCTTCCCCTTTTCAATACTTCCATTGAAGCATCATCTCTTTTTCGGATCCAAAGCAAAGGACATAGGCGCGAACAAGACAGAAAGGCCCTGTCTGCTGTAGGCCTACCATTCTTCAACCCTCAATGTATATCCTTTAGGAATCAGAGGAGCGGAAAATTGTAGCACAGAAAGTCTCAGAGTCCTTTTGTGCTGCTCATGGTGATGATACTCCCAAGGGCAAAGGGGGTAACAATTTGGGAAGACGTCCTTACAAAGGCAGAAGGGGCCCCCATAATCAAGACTTTAGGGACTCCTTCCCTGGACAGCCTTATCAGCACTCCTGAGGAGCATCCCGATTGCTGTCCTCTGGAAGCAGTTGGGTCGTTTTTCCTTTTCTCTCTGCACAAAGCTGCCTGGCTCTCCATTACCAATGATTGTTGGGGGCAGAGAATCATCACCAGAGGTTACTTCTTTCCCCATTTTTCTCAGAGAGAGAGTCATCCAACCAGTCTCATCAGACCATTGCAGATCCCTGTTCTACTCGTGATGCTTTTTGGTGCCAAAAAAGACAGGGGACTGGAGACCCATTCTGGATCTCAGCAGTTTAAACAAAGTTGTCACCCAAACTAAAATCCCGAATGGTCACAGTTCACTCCATTCTTTCCTTTTTGGGACAAGACAATTGGATGCAGTCAATAGATCTCCCAGATGCATATTCCCATATCAAGATGGATAAAAGCTCCAGAAGTCTACTTCACTTCCGTCGAGGGGCCAGTCACTATCAATTTCATACCCTGCCATTCGGCCTCTCTATAACCCCAGAGTGCTCACAAAATGCATAGCAATGGTCACAGATCACTTGAGTCTGCAAGGATTCTAGGTGTTTCCATTTTTGGATGACTGCCTTCTCCCCCCCCCCCCCACTAAGCATCTTCCAGTAACAGCATTGCATCATACTCTCTCTCTCTTTCTAACAAGAGTATTGAAAATTACAACACATTGGGAGAAGTCAAAGCTCACTCCTACGCGTCAGATAGAGTCTTTGCAGCTGTTTTCAAGACTCAGCCCTGTCTAGTATCGCTCCCAGACCTCAGGCTATAGCGTCTCAGACTCCAGCTCCGACTGATACTCTGCCAAACAACAGTCTCAGCCGGAGAAGTACTTCAGACCTTAGGTTCAATGGCAGCCTTGATTCCTTTTATACCGCTAGTGAAGCTATACACACGGACTCTGCAATGGCTCCTTCTTTGCAATGGTTCCCCAACCATCACCCCCCTCTATTATCGGATTCCAATATCCAACAATTGCAAACAAGGCCTTCTTTTGTGGATTGCGCCAAATGCAGCGCTTTGGAATCACCCAATACAATCTCTTCAGTCCGCAGCCATTATGACCACAGATGCTTCCCTGATCGGGTGAGGGGGCCCCCTTTTTTTTCAGGAAAAGATGGTCCAAGGCACATGGTCCTCCTCAGAGGACCACCTACATATCAATGTTCTGGAACTAAGAGCAGTGCTGTTAGCGTTGCAGACCTTCCATCCAGCTCTCCCTTCCGGGACAATTGCAATTCAGTCAAACAGTATGTCAGTGGTCTGGTACTTCTACAAGCAATGTGGAACCTAGTTCTACCTTATGTGTCAAAAGCCACATGATTTTTGCTATGGGTGATAGCTTCCAACCGCTTTCTGATAGCAACGCACATCCCGGGGAGTTTCAGCGTAATTACGAACAAACTAAGCAGACGCTTTCTCCAGCCTCACGAGTGGTTGCACAACCCCGAGGTGGCATCAGAAATATTCAGCCACTGGGGCCAGCCTTGCTGTGTTCTCTTTAGCTCCCCTTCAAACAGTGAGTGCAGCAGTTTTTCTTTTGCCCTTCTTTCCCCAAAAAGGGGGTAACCGAGGGATGCTCCAATCCACTATCGGCCCACAGAAATTCTTATGTAAAAAAAAAAAAAATGCACATCGCTAGAGATGTAAAGTAATCCTCATAGCTCCATTCTGGCCTCAAAAAGTGTGGTCCCCCTTTCTTCGGCCCAGTCTGGTATGTCCGCCATGGACACTGGATCACCTACCAGATCTGTAACTCATCCTCTTTTTATGTCTTTCCATTTATGCAAAGCCTGCCTTAAAGGAATACTTCATATCAGTGCCTCCTATCAACCTCTAGAGCCTTCAAACCTTACTCTAGTCCTTCATTCCTTGACACAAAACCATTTGAACCAGCCGCGAAACGTGACATATAGTTTTTAGTCTTGGAAATGTTTAGGGCTTGCAGACCTTGTGTATAAAGCAGCCCTACCTGGTCTTCCATAAAGACAAAGTGTCACATCAGACATATCCATCCTTTCTCCCCTAAGTGATTTCTGATTTTTTTCCATTAACCAGACTTGCCTTCACTCCTTAGATGTATACAGGCAATTGGGTTTTTACCTAGACGGGACTAAAGTTTTTTTCGTAAGTCTGAAGAGCCTTTCATCTATTCTACAAACAATGGACCTATGCCAAGGATTAAATCTCATTCCTCCAGATCTCTGACAACCTCTATAACATTCCATTCCAGGGATTCTCCGGACGACATCTGTGCAGCAACCACTTGGGCTTAGCCTCATACTTTTATTAGTCATTACAAGTTGCATTTGGTCTCCAAAGGGAGAGCTTCCTTCAGCTCACTGGTACTCAGGAATGTTCTTCCATAAGGGCCACCCAGGTTCCTCAAGGTAGCTTGGGATTCTGTCCCATCAGTGATGAATGGAAAGAAGATTAACAACATCAAATAAAGAAGTTATGTCTTACCATAGCGTTCCATCTGTATTGTTGATCTTCTTCTATTCATCACTTCCCACCCTCCTATCCCCTCCAAAGGCTCCTGGGGATGCTTTGGGTTTATGTGGTACCTTAGGTTATTTGTGCAGAAGTGGCCTCGGCTTTTCTTACTTTTTTCTAGCAAACTCAATCTGAGGTAACAGGGAGAGGGGCATTCTGAGTAGAGACTTAGCTCAAGAGTTTTTTGGCTAGCGTGAGCTTACTACAAGGCCGGCTCAGTTTCGAGGACAGAACTGATAACCCATCAGTGATGAATGGAAGGAGATGGAATGTTATGGTAAGACATAACTTCTTTTTATCAACACACACTTCTGCACCAGCAGTTTGATTTGCACATAACATACAGTTCTAATACAGTTGTAACTTAGCATCTTATATGAATCATGTTGACATTTACAAATGACACATAACCATTTATAAAATTCCAGACAGCTGTGCTGGCAGTATCTATGTCACACTTCTATATAAATCATCTTGATATTCACAAATGACATATGGGGGTAATTTAGTAGAACCAACACATTTTTTTTTGCTGTGTAGGCATCGTGCAGTGCTGCCAGTATGAATGCAAACAATTTGAGATTCATTAAGCACTGCTTAGTGGTGCACATGTGCGCACCAACACGGACACTTCCGTGGCATGCAAATAACCTTATAAACAGGTGAATCTTATGCAAATGAGGCAGGTAGAACAATCCAGCAAGCATATAGCAGCTCTGTAGACCCCGTATCAGTCTCCATAGTATACCCGGAAGAATTCCATGTATAGGACTGTAGATAGACAAAAGGGCTTTAAAACTGTAGGCAGATACACAGAAATGGCATAGCAGACACACATATGAGCAAAACTATCCACTTTGTGTTCCAAAAGTTACAGTTATATATATTAAAATTAATGATTTTTTTTTAATAATCTTATAATGATTGAGCGGCACCACACTGTGCAAACATCTTATTTAAAAAAAAAAAAAAGTGGAAAAATCAAATATTAATAACATAAGACAGAAATGTGTTACAAGACCCTGTGTGTAGTATCTACAATGGTGCACTGATGCTGTTGCTAACATGGGAGGGCTCGGAAGCATGTATTATCCAGGTTGTGAGTATGGATCCCTATGCAGATGAAGTGGAGATACTGAATAGCATAATTGGTAACTGTGTCCACATATTTCCTCCGTGCAGGCAGAGAACCATGTTGACGTCCACAGAGGAGATAGTTGACATCAAGAAAGGGTGTATCCAGTAACATCTAAGCTAATTGGAGCTTAGCTGCACCTGTTTGCGTGGCATGACATCTAAGCTTTGTTTACCTACGGGGCACGTGTTTCCATGTGTTTGCGCAGTGCACCACTGTGCTGAGCATGGCAGTTTGGGGTGGTGCACTGACTGCTAATCAGTGTTTACCTACGGGGCGAGCGTTTATGCAGTGCACCACAGTGCTCAGAGTATCTAAAAGGCCAATGATGTATTAATTACTGTTGATCCTTGCTTAACTTCAACTAGGGCAAGTAAATGATGTCAGTGATATATTAGGCAGGTGCACTGTATCATGGATAGCCAATCACGCAGACAGCACTTACATTAGAGCACTATAAAGTATGCATACATCCTACAGTCTGATTTTTCCCCTATAGTCTGCACCTTTGGAGTACAGACTTGGGAATTTTAACTGAAGGAATGGTTGGGGCTGCTGCAGGTTTGCTACATTTGTATGTGTTATGCTGAAGTTAATGCTGCTGCTGCTGCTGCTGCTGCTGCAGCTGACAATAGGCCTAGGCAGAGAAGGAGGAGAGTGTTCAGGCCCAAAGTAACCTTCCAGGAGCTACATGAGCTGGAGATTGTAGAGTGCTACAAGGTGGACAGCGACATACTACACGAACTCTCTGAGCTCTGCCGCCCTCAACTCAGGCCCAGAGCCAACAGAGGGGAACCCATCCCAGTGGAAACAAAGGTATGTGTAGCCCTTAGGATAATAGCCACAGGTACTTTCCAAAGATGAACTGGGGACATGATGGTGGTCTAGCAGGCATCAGAATCCAGGGTGCTCCACCAGTTTCTGGATGCCATGTTACCACATGCCAATGAGCACATTTATTTTCCCTTCACCCCTGAGGTGAGGCCAGCAATATGCAACTCTTCTACCATGTAGCACACTATCCTGAGGTACTTAGTGCCATAGATTGCATTTGTGTACACATCAAGGCACCAGCCGGTGATGAAGGTAGAATCTATGTCAGCGGAAAGGGGTACCACTCTATCAACTGCCAGGTTGTGTGCAATGCGAATTGCATTATCATGAATGTATTTGCTGGCAGCTGTCACGACTCCCATATCTGGTACGCATCACAGCTGTACCAGATGTTTGCTAGGGGGGACATCCCACATGGCCATTTAGTGGGGGATACTGGCTACGCAGTGGAACCAGGGATCAGAAATGCACCCTCACCCATGAAAGAATGCCATAATGAGGCACACGCACAAACAAGGCACATCCTAGAGCCTGTGTTTTGGTTGCTGAAGTCATGGTTCCTGTGCCTCGATATATCTGGTGGAGCCCTGCAGTACTGTCCAGCCACATGTGCACATATGTTCACAGTATGTGCCATGCTAAGAAGTATTAGCCTACAGAAGCAGCTGCAGCAGGATCAGCATAGGGAAGGGATACACAGCCCCCCACCAGTGCCTTGGTCACCACAGCCACACTCACAGGAGGACATGGAGGAGGAGCCCCCTGATGATGTTCCTGTAGGCAGACACAGGCATGCCCAGTATGCCCTGGCATTGGCTAAGAGACAGTCCATAGACCATACACTGACAACCTAGGGCCTCAGGGACTGACACCTTACTCCCACACACATACATATAATAAAATAGCTGATGCCAAACGACCCACACAGCCTGTACCTGTCCATGTATTGGTTGTGCACTGCTTGCATCACGCAGAGTCAACCCTGAACTACAGGTTTGTCAACTGCTGCATTCTCAAGTTAAGTCTCTAACCTACACACTAATTGTAAGGATTACTATAATAAGGTATAGTATTTATGGATCTGCTGCTGTTATGCAAAAAGATATAATGGGATATTTGGTCAGAGTTAACATCCACATGGGACAACTGATACCCAGTCCAACAGTATGTGTTCCTTAATATTCACTAGGACTCATGATTGGAAAATTTATGTCCTTAGGCAAGGGAGATTTTAAACAGTGGGCACACATGATATTTGGACTACTGTCTACCCAAGCTGATTATGTGCTGTTTTTCCCACACCCCCAATACAGCGGTGTACCCATATAACTGCTTTAACAGAAAATCAGCTATGGTATAGCATTGGACCAGGCAATCTCAGGGCTGTAACTTAGATAGCACTTAAACATTGTATGTCTCTCTTCACGCAGGATAACAATGCACATATGTATGCTGTTGATTGTGTGATGTATGGCCCCTCAATCTGTAGTGAACTGTGTGGCTGTGGCTAGGGAAGCTAGCATGAATGATGGTATTGATGGTTCTAATCTGGAATTACTCACTTTTATATGTGAGGTAGTAGTATGTTGGTGTTTTCACAGAATGTCATACCTCCCAACCTCTCAATGCAAGAAATCTGGACAAAGCCAGAAAGATTGGGGAGACAAAGGCCCAGACATAAGGAGAGTTTAAATATTGGTCACATAAACCTTGCTGGAAGTAAATGTGTTGCAGTACTACACATATTCTGATGTATATAAAGTCTGACACACAATAGTTTGTCTGTAGTGAGTAGAATGTATTGATGTCAACATTCAATAAAGCAACAGAAGACCACAGATATTTGAGGAACAGACCAAAAATATGGGGGAAAAACTCTGGACATTCTGTGAAAATCAGGACAATTGAGAGGTATGCAGACTGTTAGTCAACTGGTGTTGTAACATTACCAACCCCAGTCACGTATTTAGTACAGCAGACAGCTGGGGAATGCTGTGAACATTTTTGTGAAGTGCAGTACTGCAGAAACAGGAGCGGATGTTAATGTCTGTAACATAGAAAATCCTGGACTGGAATACAGGTAGGTGTGGCATGGAGTCACATTATATATACTGGTAGTCCCACTGGGCATGCCCATACACTTAGTAAAAATGAACGCAATTCTTTCGGCCCTTCATTGACATGACCTATTATGTATAAATGTCTATACATACAGACATATACGTATACATATCAGTATCAGTATCACTATCACTATCAGTATCTGTCTCTCACATGCATAGTTATAGCTATCACTATGTAGTGTCAAATAGATGTATATAGCTATATATATGAAAATGATGTATACACTCCTCCATATATCTGTAGAACGCATAGACATACACACACACACACACACACACACACATAGACACACACACACACACACACACACACACACACACACACACACACACACACACACACACACAGCTGCATTTATATACAGAAATATGTGTGTGGATGTCTGCATTGTCTGATATACCCTAATAATGGTGAGTAAACTGCACTATCACACACCCATAATGTTGTTCAAAGGATCCAAGCTAAGGGCACAACGGTACATAATCCACTTACCTACAGACCCCTATGCCTGCTGGATGTCACCATGTAGACAGACACAGGTGAGCAGGTGGTTTAATGTATAATGGTGTCAATGCACGTATGGACAGGGCACAGTGTCCATGCCCACAGTGTCACCTATCTAACTGCAAGCAGCCACATATGGCCATACTGGTAACTGTACACACATAGCTAGAATAACATCATGTATCTGGCTGCTAGGATACTAGATGCAGATAACAGTATGAACCAATATCACTCTGTAGGATACAGATGCTGTTCAACGCAAGAAACACAAGTACTGTGCCTGCAGTTACATATACAACAGACTTAACCTGTGGCACATGTGATAAATACTGTGATCTATAGTATACAAGCATATATAGGTAGGAGTTCTAATCTCACTGCAGCCCACTTGGTGTGTGTGTGTGTGTGTGTGTGTGTGTGTGTGTGTGTGTGTGTGTGTGTGTGTGTGTGTGTGTGTGTGTGTGTGTGTACCCCTGCAAAACAATGGACATGCCCTCCTGGGCTCTCCACCTACAATTGTTATGCATGTTTTGGGCCTGTAACTTGGTGCTGGCTTCCACACTGCCTTATTCTACAAAGCCTGCTGATGTCAGCCACCTAAAGACTACCAGCTGACAATGTAGTAGCAAGACTTAAGCCGTGGGCCATGTGATAAACACTATGAGCTATAGTGTGTAATACTAGATAGGTATGTGTTCTAATCTCACTCCAGGCTCCTTGGTGCACATGGGTGTGTCTGTGTGTGTCTGTGTGTGTGTGTGTGTGTGTGTGTGTGTGTGTGTGTGTGTGTGTGTATACATATACCCCTTCAAAACAATGGACATGCCCTCATGGGCTATCCACTACAATGGTTGTGCACATTTTGGGCCCATAACTTGTTGTTGGCTTCCACACTGCCCAATTCTACAAGGCCTACTGATGTCAACCACCTTAAGATTACCAGCTGACAGTGTAGTAGCAAGACTTAAGCCATGGTGCGTGTAATAAATACTATGAGCTATAGTGTGTAATACTGGATAGGTAGGGGTACTACTCCCACTCTGCCCAACATGGTGCGTGTGTATATCCATATAGCATATGTATGGTAACCTATGTAAAGTAGACATAGGTAGGGTTTTGCATAATTTTATTTGTAGCAGGTGATGTTGCCCCTCAAATGTCTGGCCACAATAAGGCTTGCTTATATCAACAAGCATTATATGTTCTAAACTGATAGTACTAGCAGAGGGTTTTGCATCATTTTATTTGTAGCAGGTGATGTTGCCCCTCAAATAACTGTTCACAACAAGGCTTGCTTATATCAACAAGCATTATATGTTTTAAACTGATAGTACTAGCAGACATGAGTTGTGCTGAGTGCATCGGGTACTGTGATCTGTAGTGTGTACCAGTACATAGGTAAGTGTTGTAATCTGCATACAACCAACTTGCAGTATATGTGTGCCTTGGTGTGTCCAGTATACAGTGAGTGGAAGTGGTGCTAGCCTATATGTGTCCATGTTTGTGTGTGAGGCTGTTACAGCAGTATACTTCATGTTATGGGGCAATAGCACATGTGAACTTAACTAGCATAATGGCCATACACCCCTCAGAATCAGAGACATCTGTATACCCCTCGGTACAGGACAAAAACATATTGCCTCAGTCAAATAGGGACTCAGGCAGATGATCTGTGTTGAGATGACAACTGCCCACTCAAACAGCATGTGCTGAGGTGCTCTGTGTACCATTAGGCAGAGTCTATTTCAAGGGTATTTTTATGTCTGCTAGACAAATGTCTCACACAAACATGTAGTACTACAGCCACATAATAGGTGAATGTTCTTACAGTGAGTCATCCATCTAATATACTCCTTACAGATAGGCAGTATATGCACACCAGCAAGGTCACACCTTGCCCTGTAGCAGTCCTTCCCACAATTTATGAATGCATGAGTACGCTGACCAAAACCATTGTCCTTGGTAGACTGCCATACAGATGTGAACCTATGGAGCCATGCACGTATGCTGATGTACCTTGCTAAAGTCATATTTATGTTGTGTTGCCATACCATGATGTATCACTCACTGCCGCCGTGTGTCCATAGGGTGTCCCCTCAGACTCATTCAAAAGAAACATACACAGGACTGTGACATACCTGTCATTGTGTAACAATACCGCCAGTACATAAGGTCCACAAAAGTATGTTGCGTATGCATGACACATGCCAGCATACAGTATGTGTTGGTGGCCACTACAAGTGGCATACAAAACAAAACCGCATTGCACAAGTACATGTCAAGTAATATAGTCACCCCATGCAGCAGACACATAACTTCATTTCCCTGCATCGATAGTAAGGATGACAGGGATGTGGCACAGATATCATCACTTACACAGGGTGATGTGTGGTGGTCCATGAGACCTAGGCTGGCCCAAATGGTTGACAGCATGCGTGTGAGTGAGGAAGGGGAGCAGGTTAGATGGGGCATGGAGAGGTGCCGTGTGTGTCTGTAGGTGACTTGCATGTGACAGTGGTGTGTGACTGTGTGTGTGTACACAGTTAAGCCAGTGCTAGCCCTACATGTGTGTATGTTGGACAGCTCTAGACTGTACATGCTAGAGCGGACAGTTCACCATCTCAGGCCCTGACCATGGGAACTGGCTCTGCCAGCAGTTGCACTGGCAAGTCACGTGGACTCTCAGCAGATGGTGTATGCAGACCTATGTCCACTTGTCCGATGCCCAACTCCAACCACATGCTCCAGCACAGTGTGCTGCCCAAAACAGACACTGCCTCAGCCCACTGTCTGGCCACTGCATCAGTGAACCGCTCCAGTGTGTCCCCAATGCGGTGGAGGCAATCACGGATGTCTGACGGTGCTGCATCCATAACCCTAAGCATATGTCTGGTGTTCTGTTCAGAATGTGCCTGTGCCTCCATGACAGCCTGAAACATGCGCTGAGTGGCCTGTGATAAAAGGATGTGATGATCCTGCCATAGTCCTTGAAGTATAAGTTAATTCTCTGCATCTGAGAAGGCTGTGTGTGTCTTCTGCTATGTATTAGTCCTGAAACACACCAAAAAGGAAGCACATTATAGGATCAAATACATGAATGTCCACTATGTAAAGATACAGCAAGAACAAAATGGCCAGCACTATCCACTGCTTGCTCACACGTCATACCCCACAGTGTGACAGCATACTACATGTGTGTATACAACGGAGATAGTAGCATTACAGAGGTAGTTCCCTGTGTGCCATGAGAGATTTTGCTGTATGATCATACACACAGCACATTGGTCCACTGTGGTGTGTCCTTTAAGGCCAGTCACCGACTAATATGTTGTAAGACCAGTGTCAGACAAATAGCAGTGCGTTATTACAACCACTATATTGGGACATCCAACAACACCAGTGTGCCACAATGACAAAAGACAATGCAGCCCTGATATATTGTACATCCCCTGTATGTGTAAGACAACAGGGTATCAATGAGGTGTCATTACCACAGGTCTAAGTCAGGTTTACTACTGTACTCCCTATTCCCCCATACCCGTATCCTCCCATCTTGATCCTGTTATACACAAAAAACAGTTACATACCTGGTAGAGTGCAGTACTCCTCTGTTGAAATGAGATACTAGTAGTTGATCTGAAGTAGTTAACTTCATTTGTCCATCAACTTGTAGGTATTGGATCCATATCGGATCCGAGCCGGCAGCTTCAAACAGCTAAGATCCGAGCTCCAAGCTCCTCCCCCTTGCCCATAATCCTCTGCTATCCCTTCCTGACACCAGATCTCGTTTGCCGCGGTTCAGTCAGCAGCTCTGAATGAGTTCCAGGCGTGGGAGTAGATCATTTTTGTGAGAAAAATCCTTTTCTTTTTCTATTATAGCAGTAATAATTTGTGTGTGTGCTGCTCCTTAGTTAGTTTCCAGTTGTTAACTGTTTTTGTAGTTAATTTTAGTTAAATTATCCCCCCCCCCGTCTGTGTGAAGGCGAGTCTGTCTTTGGGCCTAGTGTAATTTTGTCCCTAGTCATGTCTAAGGCCCCTAAAGCCTTCTTTTCTAAATGCACCGATTGTGGCCATAAGCTGTCCCCAGCGGATGGCCACACTCGGTGTGTTATCTGCCTTGGGGTTGGCCACCTCTCCTCAGGCTGCACCATTTGTGCAGCCTTCAACCCCAGGGCTTTGAGGGACAGGAAGCCAAAGTTGATTCTGGCGGGACTGTTGCCCCCGGACTCGACTTCATCCTCCTCTCCCTCCATGGCACCTGCCGCGGCAATGCCACCTTCCATCCCTGCTCCCCTGGCCGGGACTCACCCTCCCACCTCAGGCTAGGAGGAGAGGGAAGCTAGGAGGGAGAGGAGAAAAGAGAAGCACCACAAGCGGTGGGTCAAGTCTTCCTCCTCGGCCCCACCGGCCAAGCAAGCAGCTTCTCCCAGGGCCTCCGGGCCTTCTCATTCCCGGCTCCATTCACCCCAGTTTTCCCCGGAGCCAGAGGAGGAGGAGACCCAGCCACCTTCGAGGTCATCGAGGCGGCACTCCCGGCCCGCCTCGGTGGCCTCCTCTAGGTCATCCCGAAGCTTGTCTGATGCAGACATGGACCGGATGATGCTTAGGTTCCTCCAGGCCCAGCTGCAGATGGGAGTGCTCCTGCCTCCCCACCCCCCCCGGAGGGGGGGGACTTGACCCCCTTTTTGCCCTGATTGCTCCTTTTCTGACCCACTTCCAGGGTTCAGAGCCTTCGGAGCTGGGTAGCATGAGAGCTGGGGGAGTGTCGGTGCCGATAGTACCTCGTACTTCGGCGCCGATGACACCCTCAAGTTTGTCGGGTCCATTTTCGGATCCAAGCTCTCAGAGCCGAGAGCTGAGCTTCGGATCTGGAGGTGTCAGTGTGTCTTTTGCTCCATCTCGGTCGGAGCATACTGGCCCTTCGGATCCGATTGCTTCGGCGCCGGCTCTGATCCCCACATCGGATCTGAGGGGACTGCTCTCGGATCCCAGAGAGAGCAGTTCTCCTTCGGCGTTCGATGTCATGGAGAGGGTATTGTCAAGGTATTCGAGGCCCCAGGCTCCTGCTACTGTTCCACCCTGCACTCCCTTTCAGACGGGCCTACCTTCCATCACCCGGCCCCAGGGACAGCCTGCGCCTACGTCCCAGATAGTTCCCTTGGAGGAACAGGATGTGGTTGGTGAGGCCTCTTCAGACAGCCCCCCTGAGGAGGTTCCTCAGAAACGTAAGTGCAAGAGGAGGCACTTGGACTCACCTGAATCCTTGACAGACGACACAGACTTAGAGGAAGGAGAAGGTTCTCCAAGGTCACCTCCCGAAGACATCTCCTTCGGAGACATCATGGAAATGCTTCAAATTAGAGGGGGGTGGTCAGCTCAAAAACCTTCCTCTGATGAGTCTGTGTTTCTGGAGGCATTTGACGCAGGTGATCTACCTCTGGTGTCCCCTCCCGCCGATCCCCTGGTAGACCTGATTACTACCAGGGCATGGAAGGAGCCGGACACTGTGGAGCCCATTCCAAAGAGACCAGATAAAATTCTCAGCCCCCCTTCTGATAGGACGTGTTGGAGCAAGGGTGCTCCTGTAGATGCCATGTTGGTGGCGGCTGCCACCAGAAAGGAACTAGCCCAGGAGAGTTCCTCGATCTTTCCTCCAGACAAGGAGTCTCAGACGATGGACCACCTGGGAAAGCGGATGTTCGCTTCAGCCACCTTCTCTGTAAGGTCGCTGAATTATATGGCACACGTGATACGACTCCAGCGGGATCTCATCAAAGACTATGCCCGGTCGCCCCCAGAGTCCATGTCAGCCGAGGATAAGAAAGTATTCTCAACCCGAATGGCCATTCTCAAATCCATTACGAACACCTCTATGCGGCTCCTCTCCCATGCTACGGAAGGAGCCGCTAGCTAGCGGAGCGGGCATTGTCTTATGATGGCATGCTTGGCTCTGCCATTGCGATTTTGCAGAACCCTTCAAGGCATCCTTTGCTAATGCACCATTTGACGGTTCTTCGCTATTTGACAAAACCGTATGTGACACGCTGGTCCAGAGCGAGAAAGACGGGAAGACGTTGTCTGCCGTCGGAGTCCGCTTCTCTGCTCCCCAGAGGTCCTTCTCTAGGAACCAAAAGGGACAGAAGAAGATGTGGTTCCAGAAGTCTCAACAGTCCCGTTTCGCTTCGGACCCCTCGTCCTTCAGAGGCAGAGGAGGACAGGGTGGACGCCGGCCCAGAGGAAGAGGGGGACCGAAGAATTTCAGGTCGATAGAACCCTTTTCCGATTGGCCCGCGCAGCAACCCTGAGGGGTTACCCGACTGCTCCACTCTTGGAGGCAGTCGGGGGGCATTTCTCGAGGCACCTAGCAGTTTGGGAGTCCATTACATCAGATTGCTGGGTGCTTCGAATCATATCCAGAGGTTACAAGATCCCGTTTCTCAATCTCCCTCCCAAACCCCGGAGCCTCCCCGATGTTCCACCCAATCAAAGGGAGGCAACAGCCACAGAAATACTCCAGTTGCTAGAAAAAAGAGCAATCCAGCACGTCCCCCCAGACCAATCCGGATCAGGCTTTTACTCCAGGTTCTTATTGGTGCCAAAAAAGACGGGGGACTTAAGACCAATCCTTGACCTGTCCTTTCTAAACCTGTCAGTGGCCAAAGAAAAGTTCCAGATGGTCACCATTCAATCCATTCTCCCACTCCTGCAGGAGAATGACTGGATGTGCTCTATAGACCTCAAGGATGCATACTACCACATTTTGATGGACAGGTGATCCAGAAGGTTTCTCCGCTTCCAGCTAGGAGCCAGCCACTACCAGTTCAGGGTCCTTCCCTTTGGTCTCACCACAGCCCCCAGGGTGTTCACCAAAGTCTTGGCAGTTGTAGCGGCCCACCTGAGACACCAGGGAATACAGGTCTTTCCGTACCTAGACGACTGGCTCCTGACCACCCCCACCAGGCATCTACTGTGTTCAGCCAGAGATTACTTCCTCCACTTGGCCTCCCGACTGGGAATCACAATCAATATCAAAAAATCTTCTCTTCAACCAACCTAGATCTTGGACTTCATTGGGGCCAGATTAAACACAAACCTTTTGCAAGTCTTCTTAACTCTGGACCAGCTTTGAACACTAAAGCTCCACGTGCTGGCCCTTCTACACTCCCCAGCTCCTCCAGCGGAATTGGTCCCGAGGGCTGTAGGTTCCATGGCAGCAACAATCAACCTGCTACCCTTAGCGTGCTTGAACATGAGGGTACTACAATGGACCTTGCAGGTTCAATGGTCCATCCTGCAACATCCACTGACTTCACCCATCTCCCTCAGCAGGGTTTGCAGGAAAGCCCTATTCTGGTGGCTCCAGTTCCCAGACCTCCAGAAAGGGCACCCCTTCTCTATGTCCCATCCTCTAACCACGGTGACCATGGACGCTTCTCGCCTCGGGTGGGGGGGCACTGTATGGGCAGAACCTCCCAAGGCACGTGGACCCATTCAGAGACCTTGTTGCATATCAATGTCCTAGAGATGAGAGCGGTGCTTTTGGCTTTGCAAGCACTGCAAGCCCTTCTTCCCTTGGGGACAACTGCAATTCAGACAGACAACATGTCAGTAGTCTGGTATATCAACAAGCAAGGGGGAACCAGATCCTACCCAGTTTGTCGAGAGGCCATGAGAGTTTGGGAATGGGCGATCTCCACCAACCGCTTTCTCATAGCGACGCACATTCCGGGCCGGTCGAACATCTTGGCAGGCAGGCTGAGTCGAACCATCCTTTCACCGTACGAGTGGTCTCTGAACCCGAGAGTAGCGAAGCAAATCTTTCTGAAGTAGGGTCAACCTTTGCTGCGATCTCTTCGCGTCTCCTTCGAACGCAAAGTGCAGCGACTACTTCACTCTAATTCCCCCACCGGGGGAATCCCACAGAGACGCTCTGGTGCATGTTTGGCCATCCGGTTTACTTTATGCTTATCCACCTCTTCCCCTAGTGCTAAAATTCTTGCAGAAACCCCATCGGTTGGGGAGCAGAGTGATCCTCATAGCCCCATTCTGGCCTTGTCAAGTGTGCTTCCCATGTCTATGGTCTCATCTAGTGAATCCCCCATGGATTCTAGATCTCACTCCAGATCTGATCTCTCACCCACTAGGATTAACAACCCCGAACCTGGACAACCTCAAGCTTACAGCTTGGTTGATCCAGTTCCAGTAATAGCTAGGACTCCCGGTATATTGTCCTCTGTTAAGGCTATTCTAGTAGCCACTCACAAGCCTTCTACGAGAAAGGTTTATGATAGTAAATGGAAACGCTTTTCAATTTGGGTGGAGCACAGAAACTTAGACCCCTTTACAGCTCCGTTACCGGCAGTCCTAGAATTTTTGTCAATCTTATTCGACCAGGGTGCTAGCTCCTCTACGGTCAAAGTCCAGTTAGCCGCAATCTCCCACTATCATGTGGGAAGTGATCTCGGTCCCTTGGCCTCTTCCAAATTATGCAAAACCTTCTTAAAAGGCACTTTCCTCTTGAGGCCTCCTGTTAAAGATGCAGTTCCTCCATGGGATTTAACTCTTGTTCTCCAGTCTCTGACAGCTCCTCCCTTTGAGCCTGCAGCTTTGGTGGATCTAAAATACTTATCTTGGAAGATGGATTTTCTTATTGCCATCACTTCGGCTAGAAGGGTTTCGGAGCTTCAAGCCCTTTGCGCCAAACCACCATACTTGGTTTTCCATAAAGATAGAGTTTCTCTCAGGACCAATCCCTCCTTTTTGCCCAAAGTTGCTTCGGAGCCCAATATCAATCAATCTATTAATTTACCAGTATTATTTCCAAATTATCAGAACAAGGGTGAATACAAGCTACATTCTCTGGACGTACACAGGCAATTGAGGTTCTACTTGCACAGGACCGCTGACCACAGGAAATCTGAGCAACTCACTGTATCCTTTGCTAAACCCTCTTTGGGAAAACCAGTATCAAAAGTTACATTGTCCAGATGGATCTCCCAATGTATACTTCTTGCATATAAGAGTTCTGGCCGACCTGAACCCGAAGGAGTCCACGCCCACTCTACTCGATCGATTTCTACCTCTGCTGCCTTTTGGTCCAGAGTGTCATTGGATGATATTTGTTCAGCAGCCACTTGGGCATCATCTCATACGTTCATTAACCATTACAAGTTGGATATAATTTCCAGAGGGAGAGCATCCTTCGGCTCTGCAGTGCTCCGGAATATCCTTCCATGAGGACCTCCCAAGGATTGGGTAGATGGGGACTCTGTCCCACAGGTTGATGGACAAATGAAGTTAACTACTTCAGATAAAGAAGTTATGTACTCACCATAACGGTCCATCTGAGTAGGTAAACTTAATTTGTCAGCAACCGACCCCCCCCCTCCATCCCTCTAACCTATAGTGCGTACTAAAAGGATTCCTTGCCTTCGTTTCCGGATAACTCTAGGTTAGGATGTGCAGGTGATCCTTTGTGTTGTAATGCTCTGTGTTACTAAGCAAACTCGATCTGAGGTCAGGAAGGGATAGCAGGGGATTATGGGCAAGGGGGAGGAGCTTGGAGCTTGGATGTTAGCTCTTTGAAGCTGCCGGCTCGGATCCGATATGGATCCGATACCCACGGGTTGCTGACAAATGAAGTTTACCTACTCAGATGGAACGTTATGGTGAGTACATAACTTCTTTTTTCGCAAAGGTGTGCTCTGTGTGAGGAAAGTCTCATACAGAATTTTTGCCCATAGTCAGCCTCTTGCATTTTAACATGCTTCTCACTAGCAGGTAATTGTCTCTAAACCACTCTGTGACTCTGATATGCTAATTGCAGCCAAAACAGCTGAGTTGCACTATCATTAGCCAATGGCATGCAACCACTGTGCAGTATATAAGGTCTTCATGTAGAAAACAGACCCATTTCTTAGCTGTTGAGATGGATATTACTGGAGTGAGGAGACTACATCATCGCAGAGGGTAAGTCTGTAGCAGAAACCTTTACGAAGGGCTGTGTGTACCACAGGCTACAGCTGCTGCTGCAGGTAATAGACATAGGCAGAGAGTGTGAACACTTTGGAGGAAAACAAGCTGTAGGTGTATCTGTGTCAGGCTTGTTGTAGAGGCAGAGCCAGGGTGAGGGTACCCTTTACACTCTAATTATGGCATGTGTTTCAGGTATGTATGTTAGTCAACTGTGTCAATAACAGAGTACTAGGCGACATATAGTAATACTATACAGATATGTGAAGTCTGTCCCTACCTGCAGACCTGTGAAGTCCAGCACTGAAAAGCAGTTATTTAATTTGCAATGCTTTGTGTGGGTGATGAGTGCATGAGTCATTCATTAATTGCTGTCTTCACAATAATGTAATTGAAATGCAAAACAACCCTGTATTTGAACCCAGGACTGTGTGCGGCAAAATGTACTGCATGCAAGGCATTTAAAAGACTGAGCTACTGAGATAATGCTACAGCAGGTGTATTTGCAAGATATATGTGCACACATACAGACTGTGAAAACATTTTCTACATCCATCAGCATGTGCATGGCTTTATATGGATGTATGTCTACACCAGAGTCCCAGTTGAATATGTATTTTGCCATGATTACCTTAGCAGGTGACTTTCTACATGTTGCTGATAAAGGGCCACATTTATGTGCTATCACAGGCCTCAGTTACATCCATTATCATGTCTTTAGCTGTCTAGTGATGTACTATTGCACCAGCGTCCATGGTACACTCCCATTTTTTCCATTACTTTTTATTCCAGTCTGCATGGTGCAGTGCGGCACGCAGCTCCACTCAAACGCGCCTAATAACTCTAATTGACAACTACTATATTTTGTTTAAACCACACATTTTAATTAAGAGTTGCGTGGTGTGGCGTATTAATGCAGTGAGTTGCAGGTGTGATGGGCTCGGGTTTGAAACATGGCAGAGGTGTTTATTTTGTACATGTGTTTTACACTGTTAGAAATACTTATAGTCAGTATAGCTCTATTTAGCTGAGCTTAGCAAAGCTGCAACGACAGAGTGCGTCACGCAGCTCTGCTCTAAAAACATATAAAGAAAAGAAAAAAGGGGAGATAGGAAAGTGGTGAATTGGGGGCAAGCAGAGGGAAAGACACAGTGAAAGGCAGGGAGGGATGTGCAAGAAGGGTGTAGGAAAGAACCATAGCTATCCATTTCATGTACAGCAACAACTGTGCACTTTGACAGAATTTGTAGATGAATTTGGATTCTCAAACCCCAGAGAGAGGGGTGAGGAGAACATAACTGCGTTGTCAAGCCAATTGGACCAAAATTACGTGTGTACAGTGGGCACATGTGCAAAATGGAGAGCTATGTATGTATTTTTTTTTTTTTTTTTTTGGGACAGACGACCATTATTTTTACAGGTAAGAGTGGAATGTTGAAGAAGGCATATAAGTACATGTGGGGGAAATAACTTGAATAGGTGAGGATGCATTTGCAAACAGACAAGACAGCAGACAAGAGCGGTGTGTAACACATGAGGGGGGTGAACACCTTGGATAGGGAGGGTGTTGTAGAATCCAAGTCCCACGTGCCTCTAGACAGCAGCAGTGTGACTCACGTCCCCACCCATGGAACTGCCAACACTGCTGCATCATTGCCCCGAGGGTGACTGTGCTGGAGGCTGGGCACTAGGCCGAGGCTGCCCTACCAGGATGGCCAGCATTCCTTCAATCTGGCACAGGTGGCAGTCATAGCCAAGGTGGACCATCATGTGCACCAGGACTGGCAGCTCCGCATGGGTGACAACAGCCATTCTGCCTCTGCTCCCAGAGAGGGGCCAGGCCCCGTCCTCTTGGGTGGTACTACCCAACGTCACAGGTGCTGCTGGAGCAGCAGAGGGGGCACCACCAGTTTGGGTCCCAGAAATGCTGGTACCCTATGCCATGGCCAGTTAAGGCAAGGTAGGGGGATTAGCTGGAACCACCCTACCTTGATGTGCTGTAGGATTTGAGGTATGGCAAAACGTTACGGTTAGTGATAACCAAACCAATGTTAGTATGAATGGAATCGAACATCATATATATTCAGCCAAATATGTATTAATGTATAACATGTGCAGCACAACATTAAGAAACATGAATGAAGATCAACAACGCAGATGGAACGTTATGGTAAGAACATAACTTTTTTATTAAATCATAATAAAACATCAATAATGAAACACATTTTTCCAAAATATAGTTTGTGTAACAAATTATGTTAAGATTAAATCATAATGATAAATAACAGTAATAAATAAATGATGATAAGGGGTCGGGAGAGAGAGAGAAATTCCATTACTGACATTGTAGCCTATATTACTCAATACACTGAAATATATACTCTACAGATGTGTAGTGTCAGGTTTGAGTACAGTGACTACAATTCTCCTATAACTGCTGTAGCACATACATACCTCTCAAGCTGTTAGCATGGGTCAGTATGAGCTAAGCAGTAACAAATGCAGGTATACCACTACATTGAACAGTTTCACATAATATGGACTTAGATAACTACCCAGGTGTTCTGTAAACGGATTTGGTAATACATTGCATTCTAGGTATTAATTTATTTGCTAATCATGTGACAGACATTACGAGAAGTCTTGACACTTGAGGGGCATGTTTGTGTACACTAAGTAAACTGGACAGGTGTTATTCCTTAGTTGGCAAGAATGGGAGTAGAACCCCATAGCTGTGACTGCAGGGGACATCTGCAAGTAATGTAGTAAATGACTGAAACAACTTAGTACAGACATGCAAGGGATACAGCTACACTGGGATTACACAGCTTTATTTATGACTCAACTATGCTGATGAACACATTCATGGTACTGATGTTGACATTCTGTGAAATGTAAACATACTATCTGTTCGTAATTTGGGCCACCTCACCCATATATTTGTTGTATTCCTGGTGAGAGAGAAAATGTAAGCATTACGTGACTGATACTGAAAATTTATTGCTATATACCATTGGATTCGAACCCAGGACTGTTTGTGGCAAAATGTACTGCATATAAAGCATTTAACAGACTGAGATACCGAGTCACTGCTGACTGTTGAGTGACTGATACTTCCTTGGATATGACCTGGAACTGTACTATGAATTGAGCAATACAAGTTGCAGGACATTCCTCTGGCATTTTAGTACTATTACAGTGTTACAGTAGACTGCAGTGACAGTAGAACACACATGCATGGAATACAACCATACTGCATATATGAGAAAAACTGTATTTAAAATCTCTGAGCTATTGCACAATGGTACATCCTATAGCGAGCCAGCAGATATTGCCAATATACTGGCTGATAGATTCAGTGCCAACTTCACCTCCCCAAGGGACCAGTCACAATACCAGTAGATTGCTAAGCACCCAGTATTACTGCTGCACAGGTTAAAACAGCACTGTCCAAGGCCAATAATACAGCTTCTATGGGACCTGACAATATCCCTGGCTGTGTTCTACATGAACTACAGAGTGAACTGGCACCTCACCTGTGTGTCCTGTTCATTCACAGCCTCACCTCAGGCTTTGTCCCTACCGACTGGCGCACTGCTACAGTCATCCCTCTCCACAAAGGAGGAGCGACTATCGCCCCACTAACCTGATGAGTCTGATGTGCAAAGCTATGGAACGCATCATCATGGACCTAATAAACAAGGATACAGGGAATCTTCAAACTCTGGATCCTACACAGTTTGGTTTTATGAAGGGTAGATCATGCCTGCTGAACTTGGTTGACCTCTTTGAGTCAGTCACCAGAACTGTGGATGAAAGCAAGGTGGTTCATACAGCCTACCTTGATCTGGCCAAGGTGTTTGATACCATTCCCCACTCAGGAATCACAGAATAATTCACTAAGCTCGGCATCAACCCCTATATCACTAGGTGGGTTGCAAGCTGGCTCACAGGTAGAACCCACAGTGTGAAAGTAGCTGACTCCAAGTCAGACTGCCGAACAAGTCATGAGTGGAGTCGCACAGCGTTCGGTCCTGGGTCCTCTCCTGTTTGGTATCTACTTCTCTGAAGTCCAGTCCAACACAAAGGGACTCTGTCTGACAAAGTTCGTAGACGATTGCAAATTAGGGGCTATTATTAACTCCCCAAGTGATATTGACATCTTACAGAAAGGCCTCACTGAGACCGACTGGTGTCAAAATGATGGCCTTAAGCTCAATGTCAAAAAATGTGTCGTTATCCCCTTTGGGAAAAACCCAGTTCCCATGAATTACCACATCGATGATAGTCCACTAAACACAGAAGGTGTTATAAGAGATCTGGGAACACAGGTTGACAGCAACCTCTCTTTTGACCACTACGTTGCCACTGCGGTCAGAAAGTCCTTCTATGTGGCACATCTCAATATTAAGGGTTTTGCATCCAGGAAGAAAAAGGTCATTGTCTCCCTCTACTCTTCCCTCATTAGGCCAATCATTGAGTACAGTGCCCCATTTGGCATGTACCTCACTAAACACCTGCAACAACTGGAGATGCAGCAAAAGTACTTCACAAAGAGGATCCTAGGCCTTAAACATTTGTCCTATATGGACAGACTAAAAAAAACTCCAACTATTCTCTGTCTCATATCGTCTACTTAGAGGTGATCTCTGCTTGACTTACAAAGCCATGTCTGACCCAGCTTTGTTAGAAATGCTACATCTGAAGAAATCCCAATCCCTCCGCACCACATGCTCCAGAGACCTCAACCTCATTACCACAATCAACAGAACATGCTGGAGGGACAGGTTCATTACCCAGAGACTGCCCATGCTATGGAATAGACTTCCCATACATGTCAAGCAGAGCACCTCACTGGCCCTCTTCAAAAGAAATCTTGATGAGTGGATGGGAAATATAAAATTCACCCCAGAGGTCACACCAGTGGCTTTACTCGACAGAGGCACTGGGAACTAAGGTCAAGTGGCACAATGCCAGGGTAATCCTATGGGCTAGGCTTGTAAAGGCTCCAGGGCCATTAGCCTAGTACACACCAATGAACCTATGAACCTATTATGTGACTGATAATGGCCTGGAGGCAGCCTTGGACACTACTATGCATTGAGAAATACAGTTTGCAGACCATTAGATTTGCTGGCTACAGCTATTAGAGTGTCACACTTGACTGCAGCAACCTTACCATAGTCAATCAATGCATATAGCTGTACTGCAATGGTTTTGACAAGACATAATCCTGCTGAACAACATTTTGCTTACTGTTATTGGTATTGCTAGTGCTTTGTTGATATGCAGTTCTTATTGTTGCTTTGTTGATATGCAGTTCTTATTGTGCATTTATTGCACTACAGGCATACAGCTCTAATTGTCCATTTATTGCAGTACAGTTTTTCATGTGTATGCATTATTGCAGTAAATGCTTTACCCTTTCTTGCTTATTTCATTACAGTTGGCATACTAAATCCATACTTACCACGCTCACGGCGCAACCTGGCCAGGCACCTGGCATGGTACTCAACCCTCTCACCTGCAGCTGTTGGGGAGTGAAGTGCACCATTATGCATACCTGTTTTTCAGACCTTCAGCTTGCATATTGGTTAGACATAGGAAGACATACTTACATACTTATGGAGCATTCCCAGCTCTGACTTGCTGGACCCAGGGGTCCAGGGTTCCCTC
The DNA here is from genome assembly GCF_019279795.1 of Protopterus annectens. Classification (NCBI taxonomy): domain Eukaryota; kingdom Metazoa; phylum Chordata; order Ceratodontiformes; family Protopteridae; genus Protopterus; species Protopterus annectens. Next base: position 810,182,823 of record NC_056739.1, read on the forward strand.
TTCCTCCTTTTCAGGTTGTCAAAATGGTGATGACACTGCTCACTTGTGCGGGCATGCCAGTAACACTGGTGAGTTCCCTGGCCAAATGGTCCCAGGCGCCCCCCTTGCACTCTGAGCCCTGGAATTCACTCTGCATCAGCCGAGGTTTATGGTTTTTAATAAGAAGCCCGACCATGACCCTGGACTCCTGAATGCCCCACCACTGCGCCTGAAAGCACACACCTTCACCAACACTGCCAGCCATACCAACAGTTAAAAGAACTCCAATGACTGTTGCAGAATTTCTGCCTATTGGGCTTAATATAGGCTGTTTTCCCACCCTCACACACCATTCAGCAACATTCAAAAAATTGCAGCAGCACATAGCAACGCAAACCAGCTTAGCGTAGGCAAGCAGAGTGAAAACTCACATAACCGTGGTTTTAGTGAGGCTTAGTACCGTGCAAACATTAGTAGCCATTAGCATGTTTATTCACTGCCAAAATTAATGAAAAGTAGTAGATTCATTTACAGACATATTCTGCTTGTTATGGACTCGAACCCAGGACCTACTGCACATAAGACTGAAACTCTACCCATGTAAGCTAGTTGGATTTTATGAAAGCTAGTATACCTTCACATATACTGCTAGGCTACCTGTTAGCAATACTGAGCATCATGCCGCACTACGAAAATGTGCTTAAACACTCCTATAAATAAACAATTATTTACATCTGGTTTCTATTTTTAGATGTCTGGCAGGTGTCTGCCATGCATGTATGAGCTCCGCTCAGCTCTGCTGTGCTCTGCACTGCTCCGCACAAACATCATTTAAAAAAAAAAAAAACATAAAATTATATATTTAATTATGATAATTAATTGCATCTGGTTTTTATTTTTAGATGTCTGCCAGGTGTCAGCTGTCTATATGTGAGCACATCTTGGCATCGCTGCACTCCGTGCTGCTCTCTGCAAACATGCAGTAAAAAAAAAAATACCACATCATACAAAAGACTTATTATACAGTTGACACACTTCACAAAATTACAGTAGTGGCGGGAAGCATTACAGGGAGACTCACACTCATCTGCAGCCACGGGTAGCTGCTACACCTCTACCTACACTGATTTAATATCCATGTTCCTCGGCGCCCCCTCGGCAGCATGCCATCATTAATATGCTGAAGGGAAACTGTGGCTGTGTACACAGATACATTCTGTGTAGGCTTTTCACTGTGCCTACATGGATTTTATTACATCATGGGAATAACTATTTACAAAATTCCAGATAGCTGGGCTGGCAGTGTCTCCTTTCGTGACACAAGCCCTTGAGGGTGTTGGAACTCTCTGAAAGCTGATCCTTTACAGTGTCCTTTCTGTTAAGGAATGTGCCACAGTTCTGATTACTGTAAGCATTTTGCCAAGACAAACAGTAACTTTAGCTGTAACAGCAAATAATTTACAAGCTTTTTAGAGCATTAAATAGAGATGCCCTTGCTGTTGCTCTTTCTCCTTAAGTTACTAAAAAATCTGTAGGAGTAGAAGGTTGCAGGCCTGTGTAGTGTGCCCTTTAAATGGATTTAACATTCTTCCTTCCCTCTAGTTCTTCCTTTCCTATAATCCTTTCTTTATCTGTCTCATACTCTTTTGAATACCTCTACAGATCTCCTGTTTGCTACCTAATGTGATAGTCTGTTCTTTTTGGTCTACAATCTTCTTTGTGAAGAAGTAGTTTCAGAGATCCTGAAAGTAGTTATTCCTTACTATCTGCTGCATGAGCCCACTCTTTCTGTCTATGCTCTTCCTCTTGAGGATGATATGCTTACATCATTATATGTTTCTATGCACCAATATAACTTCCCATTGCCTCTACTAGTCTCAGTTGAGAAGAGCTCTGTCTCCTGTAACCTGTGGTTGTATTCCTTCCTTTCCCTCCCACCATTCTTGCCTGGCAGCTTTCCTCTGAATTCTATACAGCATCTTGATATTCTTTTCCTTATATGGGTCCCAGATCTGCACACAGTATTCAAGATATTTTCTGATCAGGACCCTGTATATTAGAAGCATTGCTTGTTTGCTTCTGGGGTCTGTCCTCCTGAAAATGCACTTTAACATTCCGTTTGCTTTTGCAGCTGCCCTTGAACTCTGTTCCTGGTGGTCTAGTCAGGTTACGTTCATCACTCCTCAGGTCCCTTTTCTCCTCTTTTGCCATAACGTCTACTTCACACTAGCAGATACTTCACGCCTTGGCTGTTATGACCCAAGTGCAGCAGTTTGTATTTGTTTGGAATGCACCTCTGTTGCCAACTTTCAACCACTTCCCCAGATTTTCTGTATTCTTATATAGCCCTTTCTCTCATGCTCCACTGCTTTACCTGTCTTTGTGTCTTCACTGAAGAAACTAATCCTCTTCTTAATTTCATTGGATATGTCCATGATAAGCTGAAAAGTACTACACTGAAGACAGACTCATGCTGTACCCCCCATTAGCCACTTTCCTAATTTCTAATATTGTTCCTTTCACTGCAACCCTCTAGATGCTATCATCTCCCCCAACTCCCTTCATTTTTCCTTTTGTGTAAGACTGAGTCAGAGACTTTTCTGAAGTCAAGGTAGACCACATCCAGTTATAGTCCTGTCACTTTTGCTTATTACCCAGTCTGAAAACTGGACTACTTTTAGTCAACAGTTCCATCTAACCAGATAGTTTTTACATTCCTAGCTATTAAGTAACAACCTGTGACTGGACTTCACTGGGATACATGCCCATATACCAACCAACACCAGTTCAATGGAAGCAGACACCCAGTGTTTTGATATCTAGTGTTAGGGCATTTAGGAATAAGGTAGTGATCATCCAGGTATCAGTGGTTTTCCTCCTTCCTCTAGTGGATGATGAAAAGTCTCTGGCTTGTACACAGATTACTTTGCCGTCTTGGTCTGTATTCTGAGGTTGGGAATGATTTGTTTCTTTCTTCTGGTTCTGTACCAGTAGATGTCTTTTTGGAGATATACCAGCTTTAGTGATGGACTCCTTCAGCTGGACTCCAAAAGAGATTTTCCTTTTTACAAGAAAAGATGTGAACTGATAAAATGTGATTAATAAATCAGAATATTCAACACTAGATCATTACTGCTATAGCCTAAACTGTATGGGTCATACCCCACTACCACTGTCCAGCTTTTCAGAGCTAAAGACTGCCGTCTGTGCTTGAGAGATTGGCTAATAATCTTCAGGGCTAGGCAGAGAAATCCCCTTTTGGGGAAAACCTTTTAGTAATTTTTGTTTTTCTGAAAAATATGGTGTTTTGCTGGGAAACAGTTTTGTTTTCAGGCTATTCTTTCTTATTAGGGGAATATTTTGTGAGAATGCTTGTGTTATTTTTCTTTTTTTTTTTACTTTTTCCTACAGGTTGTATAGCTTTTATGTATTAGGAACATGAGATTGTGCTTATGCAGACTGTCAGTGTTTTTTCTTACTTGAAAACTTTCTTTTGACTAATTTAAAACTTTACTGACTCCTTCAGGTTCTGCATCTATTTTTAGTGTTTCATCCACTGCTGAACATGTGGAAGAGTTAACCAGCATCCACAGTTCTTCCTTTCCCTGTCTGCAAAAATAGTAAAGTTGTTAGGGAGTCTTTGGGTGTCAGGCCGGCTCCATTTGTGCCTCAGCTTTTGATGGGTGACTTTGCTGTGTTCAGTCTTGGTTCACCAGAGCACTCATCTTTTTCCCCCTGCTTCCTCTAGTGTACCATCTACTGCCACTGGATAGACATGTCCTCTACCACTGTAAAGATGCTCATCACGGGCAAGGGAGAACCACTCTTGACAGTCTCAGGAGACAGGGCAAATATTTTAACCGATAGCTGGGAAAAAGAGCCTACATTCCAGGACAGTGTACCTGCTTTGGGTTGGTCCTTTTCCAGGTAATCTAACAGGAAAAGGAAACAAAAAGTTAAAATGTGGCTTCTCCTGTTTCTGTTTCCGTGAAAACTGGGATTTGCTAGTAAATTTACTTTTCCTTTTTCTGCTCCCATTTCCTCTACTGTGAAGAAATGAAAAAGGGTTTCCTCGTTTTATGACTTTGAAATTCAGTCAGAAGAGCAGGAATTGGAAGGTTAATGTTGTGGCTCAGGATTTTCTTCTCAACCTGATGATTTTGTTTCTGAAGAAAGTGTTGCTGCAGATTCCCCTTCTAAAAGATTTTTTTTAAACTTTATCTAAAGTGAAAGAGATTTTTCAATGGGATCAAAATGAAATCCCCATTACTTAGCAAATTACTTCATTCTGCAGAGATTTTGAAGAAGCTTACTAGTATCCTTCCTTCTTCTGAGGCAAAAAAAAATTCTTGAATTCTTCTTTTATTTCCACTTCTCATGTTACTATACATGCCTTAAAGTGTTGTTATGATGCTCCAGATACTATCCCTGGGGCTGCTGCTTCTGCATCAGTCATGAAAAGATTTGTTTGGCTGTGTCATCAATATCTTCCTGAAGATGATAAAACTGAAATTTTAAATTTCACCTGGCAAGGAAGGTCTGCAGCTGCTTAAGAGATGTGTTGAGGGAGGAAGTTGATACAAGGGGTGACCCAGATCTTCTAACTTTCCTTTTTTAAGGCAAAAAAATTTTCTTCCATCTCAACAACCTTATCGTGCAATTCAAACAACAGAGCATCTCCCTTCAGGGTTAAAACAAACAAACAAAACAACCCTAACAAAGGAAAAAAAAAAACAATGACAAGGAGTGTCCATAAAAATGGGAAAAGCCTCTCAGAATCAAAGACAATTTAAAAAGTTAGATTGACTAATAGTCATTTCAGGTTACAGCTCCCTTCCTACCACCCTGGTAACCTGTCTCCGAGTGTTCATCTTCCTTTGTGGCACCACATTCTTACAAATAGTTGGATTCTAGAAGTCATTCAACAGGGATACACTTAGGCAATGGGGTTTCCTCCTGCCTTTCCAGGAATCCCTCTTTGCCCAGTAAATCAACTATTCCTGATCTAATGTCAATTTTCATTCATTCCTCAACTAATGAGTTTGGATCTGATCCTCGGATCCGACTTAACCATTATACTAGTTTGTGGCCTCCAACAAACTCTCGGGCTCCTTCCCTACCCATAATGCACCATCCCAACATCTCTCAGCTCTTGTTTGCCTCTTTTGCATCTAGACATGGTTGCCTTCACCTCTAGTGTGTTCAGCGGGAGATAATTCTGTTTTGATATTTCTTATTTAAAAAAATCCTTATTTATGACTATTTCCTTAATCTTTAATATTTAGTTTTATTTTTAAGTCTTTTTTTCTGCCCTTTTTCATACAGTTTTGAGTGTAACTTTCCTACCATTGTTGGTAGTCCTAAATTTCCTTCCCTACTCCCTTTACACTTCCTGTGTACCTCTTCCTTTACCATTGTTGGTATTTTCCACTTTCTACAAATGTATTGTAGTTTTTCAATACCGTTGTTGGTATTTAGCTTTTCCTCCTTTTTCTGCTTAAAAAAAAGGCTTAGCTTAGCACTTCTGCTATTACAAAAAAAATTCTTTAGTAAAAGATCTGTTCTGCTCTGTTGCCTTTTACACTATTGCTTATTTAATTTAAGGGAAAAAAGCATTTCTGTTTTTTTATTCTGTGTTCTATTGCACTTGTTGGCAGTAGTATAGATTGGATTCTGATCGACAGAGTCCAGTTCAGTTTTGGATTGAGCACGAAAAATCAGGACTTCTTTTCTTGCAGAAACCCCCTATACTCTTGTGGCAGGAGAAGTACAGTAGACCTATCTAATTAAAGCTTTACTGGTTCAGGGCTTAGTTTGAGCTTCTTCATTGGTTCAGGGCTCCATTTGAGCTTTTTTCATTGGTTTCCTTGTATTAGCTGCTTTGTTCTTACGTTTTATTTAAGATCCACATTTGTGCAGGTTGGTGCTTGCCTTAGAAGGGCTACAGAGAGCTAGGGGACCAGTCTTTGCTCCTCTGTTCATACCAACCAGCCGAGAGAACTACGAATGTTAAGTTAATTTTTGCTACTGCATTTTTGCCCTTTGACTGTATTTCATACCAACTGCTGTTTTTATCTAATTTAAGTAAAAGATCTGTTCTGCTGTCCTGCTTTTTAAGGAAAAAAGTATTTTTGCTTTTTTATTCTGTGTTCCGTAGCACTTCTGTTGGTTGTAGTATAGACTGGATTCTAACCAGCTGAATCCAGTTCTGTTTTGGATTGAGCACTAAAAATCAGGACATCTTTTCTTGGAGAAACCCCCCTTTACTCTCATGGCAGGAGAAGTACAGTAAGACTATCTACTTAAAGGTTTACTGGTTCAGGGCTTAATTTGAGCTTCTTCATTGGTTCAGGGTTCTGTATGAGCTTTTTCATTGGTTTCCTTGCATTAGCTGCTTTGCTCTATGCCAGGTTCATTTTTTGCTACTACATTTGTTGTTTTTTGCACTTTGTACCAACTGCTCCTTTTATGTAATTTAAGTAAAAGATCTGTCCTGCTGTGTTGCTTTTTACACTGCTGCTTATTTAATTGTAGGGGAAAAGTATTTCTGCTTTTTTTATTATGTGTTCTGTTGCACTCTTGTTGGCCATAGTATAGATTGGGTTTAAACTGGCTGAGCCCTGTTCTGTTTGGGATTGAGCACTAAAAATCTAGACATTTTTTTTGGAGAAACCCTCTGTACCCTTGTGGCAGGAGACCACAAAACCGGAGACTCAACTGAATAATATGCAACAATTATCCAAAAAGAAATCCAGTCTTGAGGCGAAACTGCAACCACTAGAATTTTATTAAAATTAACGCCAGTAATGACCATATAAAACGTTTTCATCTGAGAAAATCCCTGACTTTGTCAGATACACAGATAAGAACTCAAAGACTGTTTAAATACTAGTCACAAGATACATTGATTGAAAAAGCTAATGAACAATTAGTATTTAAAGCACCAATTTCTACTAAAATGTTTGTATTGTTTGCTCCTTTGACTACAGTCTATTGCTAGACAATGTACAATATATCTGGCAAAAAATACCTAACATATAACCTAATATTTAAAACATAAAAAGTGTGTATGTGATACAATACTAACAAATACACACACACACATATATGTATATATATATTTATCTTATACACAAAATACCATGAATATAATAAAATTTATGTACATTTTCACAGTTTTGCTGCTCTTAACTTGAACAGTGGCACAATAGATATGTTGCCATTTAAACCTGGTGTTCTGTTAGCTTCCAGTATGATTTGCCAATAAGCCTCACAATACTCTAGTTTTGTTTCCCAAGAGCCACCCCTGGCTTCCCTGGGCAGAATTTCCAAAACAAAAAACACAACTTAGCTTGATTGCACACCAGAGTATGCCTATACAAAGCATTTTTGGAATTTTGTTTTTGAATTTCGTACAAATGTTCGTATATTCTACATCTCAAATGTCTTTCTGTTTTCCCGACGTAGAACCCGTCACACATCTGGCACATGGCAATATATATTAGCCCCTGTGTATTGCAATTAGAATAAGTAGATGCTGTTATCCACCTATTTCTAGCTGAAATAAATACTTTATCAGTGTGGGAAATATTCTTGCATTGTGTACAGGCCCCACATTTATATGTGCCTCTACGTTGATTAGAAAATACATTAAGACACCCTCCCTGTTCCAATAAATTTTTAATATTACTCCCCTTATGAAAAACAGTTTTCACTGATTTCCGTTTTAGGTTAGGGAGGTCAGTAAAATCACAAAAACTTTCCCATTCTTTTTCCACTATGTTTTTAATTACTCCAGAATTGACACTATAGTCTGTAATAAAGGCTCTATTAAATCCTACTGGTGAATTTTGAACACTACTACAAACCGTGGATAGATGTATGTTTCCTATGCCCAAGATAGGTTTATATTTATTATTCCTGCCATCCCTCACTTCATTACTTTTATTAGTAATAAAATCTTCTGGATACCCTCTCTCTTGAAACATCAAAGTCAATTTTTGACATTCTAGGTTATAGTCATTGTCATCAGAGGTCATTCGGGACGCCTTAACAAACTGCCCCTTGACTATATCTTTCTTCTGGTATATGGGATGGGAACTAGTATATTGAATGTAGGTGTTAGAAAAAGTAGGTTTCCTGTAAATAGTGGATTTGAAACCTGTTTCATCTACATTTAAGGACACATCCAAATAGTTAAGCTGCTGTGTTGTAACCTGATGTGTAAAGGTCAAGAAACTAGTACTTTGATTTAAATGACTCATAAATTCCTGTAACTGTCCTTGGGTACCTATCCAAAAAATGCAGATATCGTCCAAAAATCTAGTGTATAGGCTCCAATATTTACAATATTCACTATTGAAGACATATTTATCCTCCCATACAGAAAGGACGATGTCTGCATAGGTGGGGGCACAATTGGCCCCCATAGCAACTCCAGTTATTTGTCTGAAATATTCCCCAGAAAAATACAAAAAATTATTGTGTAAAACAATATAGGCTAATTGCATAATAAGAAATATTTCATTGTCACTAACCCCAGGAGTATTTCTGAGTGCTTCCTCCAACCAGGCTAAGCCTGTTTCATGAGATATAACAGTAAAAATATCAACTACGTCTATAGTAAGGAATTTCAAATCTGGAACATTTAATTCAGGGGTTATTTTACCCAAGAATTCCCATGAGTCTTTAAGTAGATACCTGTCTTTACCCCATAGCTGTTTTAATTTCCAGTCCAGAAACTTGGATAAGGGGGAAATCTTAGAACCCTGAGCAGCTACTATGGGCCAAATGGGGGGGGGGGGGTTGTTAAAGTCCTTATGTATTTTGGGTACTCCAAATATAGAAGGCAGCCTCAGGGTCTTGTTCTAGGTAGATGTTATATTCTATAACCCCTTGATCAAATGGGTCTTTAATAGCCATGTTAATTTTTTTATAAGAAATATTAATCTCATTGATTGATACTTGCCTATAACGGGTTTCATCATATAGAATGGAGTTCATTTTACCCTCATACACAATCTTACCCATAAGCACTATACCTCCCCCTTTGTCAGACTCCATAACTCGAACATTAGAATTTTTACTGAGATGAATAAGTAAGTCATGCTCAGGTAAATCAAGGTTCGGTGTAAATTTCTTATATCTTGATGTCTCCCTAATTTGTTTCTCTAGTCTTAATTCCAGATTTTTCAACTGGGTATGTATAGGAGGATTAAAAGTACTGGATCTACTGGGTATAGATCTATCCCCATTGTTGGAATCTGCTCCAAATAAATTCTCCAGATTGAGTTTCCTTATAAAGATTTTAAGGTCCATGATGACCCTAGCTGTATTACTAGTTCGATTGGGCACATATTTAAAGCGCTTAGTAAATAAGCTGAAGAAAGTTTCCATCGCTGTTGTATTGCTATAATTAAAAATATGAAAACCGGCCCTACTAATAACTTCGTAGGTGTTCCCTTTATGATGTACAATCATGGCAGGTGTGGGGGCTACCAATTCTTGTTCTTGTTGTTGTTGTAACCCCTCCCCCTCTCTGTAGATGAAATCCCCTGAAAAAATGGTTGTTTCCTTTGTTGTTTTGTTGATTATGAATCCGCTCCGAATGCCTAGGAAGAGATTCGTGACTATCCACATCTCTACCCTCCATCTACCCCCCTTCCCCACTACCATTGTTACCTTCAGAATAGTTACCAGAATTGGAAGCAGAAAATCTGCTACCATCTCTCAGGTACGTAGGGTGGGTAGGTGGAGGGGCAGGGTATTGCTGACCTTCCTGATACTCATTAATGTCATGATTTAATTTTTTATGTTTTCTGACAAGTATATCTTGACATTTTCTATCTATCTGTACCCTAATATCATAATATCTTTTCTATTCGTTTTCAACTGTGAACATTAAATCATTAACAATTCTATTATTATATGTCTCTATAGCTTCATTCAGTTTACAAATTTCTTTCTCATTGTTCTTAATAATGGCTTGAACAATTTCCAAGCCACAATTATCAAAGGCTTTCAAAAGATCAGTGTGAAATTCACTTCCTGGTACAACATTGTTAGGATATTTAAATATCTTAAGACCTTTAGGCACAATATTCTTTTTAAGGCACTCATTCAAATACATGTTGTCCAAATTTAAACTTTTGTACCTGTGAAGTACAGTCCGGAGTTGTTCTAAAGTTTCAGAATATGTCCCGTTGGTTTCCGTTGATACTAAAACCCATTCGGGAAGTTCAAAATTCGGTTTACTCTGTAACCATTCCTGAAAACTCAAAGAAGGTACTAATCCTAATACATTGCCCCTCGGGGACGTATTATCTCCAGAAACACTTGTGGAACGAAGTACATTTGGCGTTTGTTGAAAGTTTTGTGAAGAATTACTTAAAACGCCAGTGTTGGATCCGCGGGCTGTACAATGTGCATTTTGGCCGGGGGGTGGTCCGTCATCCCTAGATAGTTCTTGGTTCCTTAAAGTTGTGTTACTGGAAACGAACACCATAAGCCCCTGACTCAATGGAGTTAGTAATTCAATGAGCTGGGTTAGCTGTCCCGCTAACTTGCGAAATTCGCCGACTTCAGACCCCAAAGGGTGGTCTGACTGCTGAGTGGATTTAATTTCTCCCTCACAAGGCTCCATAATACAAACAAGCAACCACAAAACCGGAGACTCGACTGAACAAATGCAACAATTATCCAAAAAGTAATTCAGTCTTGAGGCGAAACCGCAACCACTAGAATTTTATTAAAATCAACGCCAGTAATGACCATATAAAACATTTTCGTTGGAGAAAATCCCTGACTTCATCGGATACACAGATAAGAACTCAAAGACTGTTTAAATACTAGTCACAAGATACATTGATTGAAAAAGCTAATGAACAATTAGTATTTAAAGCACCAATTTCTAATAAATGGCTGTTGGGAAACAAAACTAGAGTATCGTGAGGCTTATTGGCAAATCATACTGGAAGCTAACAGAACATAAGGTTTAAATGACAACATATCTATTGTGCCACTGCTCAAGTTAAGAGCAGCAAAACTGTGAAAATGTACATAAATTTTAATATTATACACCACAACGAACAATAAAGGAAAACTTCTTATACCACAAAAGAAAGAAGACTCCACAGCAACCCTGAAGAATTTAATCCACTGGAAGACAGAATTCACAGTAACAAGAATACAAAACCAATACTCAATTTCGTTCTCTCTAGCGCCTCGGCAAATAGCCTTTACAGAGTAAAAGATGTTCTTATACTAACTTTCAGCTCTTTTTATATCTTACAAACCCTCTCAAATCAATTAACAATCAATTATTCAATTAATTCAATCAATTAGTTAAAAACTTAAAAACATAAAAAAGCATAACTTTTCCATTAAAAATGCAATCTTAAAGTAAACTTTTCCATGAACAGTCACAGTTTAGCCCATTTGGTTTGAGAGTATTAAATTTCAGTATCAAATACAATTCTTTTTTTCTTAACATTTGTTTTATGCTTTTATCATTCAAATATTTAGTATTATGAATACTATCTAACACTGTCACCTTAATACCATCATTTCTCCCTCCATGATGGCTATGAAAATGAACAGCCAAGGGACTAATTTCTTTATTATTTGTAATGTCTCTGACATGCTCTTTAATTCTACAAGCTAATGTTCTTTTGGTTTCCCCAATATAATACTTTTTACAGGGACATTCAATACCATAAACTACTGCTGTTGAATTGCAGTTATAAATTCCCCTTGCTATAAAGGGAATTCCATTAATTTCATCAAATTGTTTAACAATGAACCTACAAATAGTGCATTTACCGCACCTTTTCGTTCCCTGTTGAACAACTTGTGTATACATCAACATATTTGGCATTTCAAACCGACTATGCACCAAAAAATCCTGGATATTCCTGCCCCTTCTATATGAAAAACCAATATTTTTATCTGACAAATAATTCAATTCCTTTTTTAATATATTCCAACTATATATAATATGTTCATTAATATTTTCCGTTAATATAGAAAAGGTAGAAACAAAATACATTACATCCTTTGGCTCCTGAGATACATTCCATTATCACCCTTTATTATATTTACCTTGATTTTTAACTTTTCTTAAACTTTCTTTAAGATAATACTCCTCATAACCTCTCAGTTTAAATTTATTATAACTTTGTACATATTCCTTCTCTTTAATGTTAGGGTTGCTACACAATCTATTCACCCTATTAAACTCAGTATATGGAATTGCCTTAATAATGTGTGCAGGATGGTAACTAGTACCATGCAATACTGAACCTGCTCCTTGAAATTTTCTATGAATTTGATATTCTAACAACTTATTATTATGTCCTATTAATGAAACATCCAAATACTGCACTTTCTGCCCATTTTGGACTCCATCAAACTTTATACCCATACTATTACTCTGTATTTCCTTCAAAAACTTTTGCACATCTTCTTGTCCATCTTTACAAATGAACAACAAATCGTCAATAAAACGGTAGTATTTATACACATATTTTTTGAAAAAAGAATTAGTGTATATATATTTATTCTCAAAATATCCCATAAATACATTTGCATAACTTGGGGCAAAGGCCGCCCCCATCGCCGTGCCCTGCTTTTGCCTATATATTGAACCATTAAATTCAAATATATTATTTTTCAAACATATATCCATTAATTCCAATACATATTGAACTGCATCCGTATCACCCATAAAATATTTAATAGCCGCCTTTCCATCCTCATCTTTTATGTTTGTATACAAACTAACCACATCAATTACTACAAAATACATATTATCCAGCCAGCTTATGTCCTTGACTTTAGTAATCAGGTCAAAAACATCCTTAATATAAGATGGTAACTTATAAACAACTGGTAATAGATAATTATGCAAAAATTTCGAAATATTTTCCAAAAAACCATTTGTAGCTGAAACTATCGGGCGTCCAGGTGGAGGAAAAATATTTTTATGTATTTTTGGTATGCAGTAAAAGCACGGCATTCTAGGTGCATTAATATTAAACTTGTCTTTTATATCTCTATAAGAGAAATACTGCAATCTATAACCTTTATCAATAACATGCTCATATTTTTGTTGGGCTTCTAAGTATTCATTTAGCCCCACTTTTTCATACACTTCCTCATTCCTTAAATGTGCATAGCACATATCTAAATACTGAGCCACATTTAAAATCACCAATTTCCCTCCTTTATCAGAAGGTTTGAATATTATGTTTTTATCTTTACTTAAGCTATTCAAACATTCCCATTCTGTTTTGGAAAGATTATACTCCATTCCTTTCTTATAACGTTGAAATTTTTCAAACTCTGCTTCAACATTATGCGTTAATGCCTTTTGAAAATATCTAATATTCTCATTGCTTTGTGGTGGCATAAAGGTACTAACTGTTTTTATAGTGCTAGTATCAAATTCTATATGTTGATTTATATCAGGTTCTGAATTGCAAGAAAAAAATTCTTCATCCACATTATAAGCAGAAACATCATGTGCAATAACATCATTCCCAACCCCTCCATAACACATAATAGATTCATCATTTTTACATTGAAACATATCCATCAAATATAGTTTTCGACTAAAATGAAATATATCAGCCTTTAACAAATGTACCCTCGGCATAACCGTGGGTACAAATTTTAACCCTCTGTTTAGAACATTTAGGGCACATTGCGACAAGTCCCGGCCAGATAGATTCATTACATACTCACAATTAGACGAATCATAACTTACACAACTAATCTTAGTCCCACTGTCTGTCCCATTTACTCTTTTTATTTGCACGCTGCTTTCCGTACCTTTCTTTGTTGTAACCCTGTCCATTCCAACTCCGTTTCCGATTGGAACGGTTATCTTGAAATGGATTCATTCCCTTATTATTCCCCGGTTTAGGAAGCACTGGAAACTCTTCATTATCAGTCTCACCCTCCGTGTACGATAAACCACTCTCTGCTGAAGTGCACGCCATTCCTTCCGTTTCCGACTCATTCTCCTTACGTTCAAAATGCACCCGTTGTCGTCGTGCTTTGGGATTGGTCGATAGAAGAAACGCCCTCTTATTTTCATAGTCCCGAAGATCTCTATGTAATTTGCTTTTTTTACGATCTATAAGCTCAGACTCATATTCAATTAACTGTTCATTCGTTTTAGCTAAAAACTGTTGAAGCTCATCATGTTTGATTTTACTAGATATTTCAGCACACAATACTTTTATTTCTTCTTTTAACTTATGCTTTTTCAACAAATCTCTTTCTATGAGTATCCGAACCCACTCTTTACTGCACCGATGTGCAGCTGCCAACCATCTATCATGAAACTGTTTATCATCAGAGCAGGTCAAGTCAAATGGAGTAGATGGATTTTTAACACTTCTTAGCCCTCTAGGAGTGATGTCTAACTCCTCATAACGCTGAAGACTTTGCAAGTTCAAAAATACTGAAGTCTCTTTAAATAGTAATTTTTCTATTTGTACATATAGATCACGGATTTCGGGTGCAATTAATGTCTCCACTTTCTTACCGATACGTGCAAATGGATTCTGCTGCCATAGCTTGCGATCCTGCTGCCACTTGTTATATATAACAGATGCTGCCTCACCATTATGTACTTCATCCCTTGCTTGTACAGCTCCCGTATTCATAGAACCACCTATACCATTCGAAACAGCAAAAAAGCTATCAATTGACTTTTGTGTGCTGTCCATAGCAGTCTCTCTGAACATCCTGGGTAATGCTGCAAAGGAGTCGCTCGCCATAAATATACACCACAGCGAACAATAAAGGAAAACTTCTTATACCACAAAAGAAAGAAGACTCCACAGCAACCCTGAAGAATTTAATCCACTGGAAGACAGAATTCACAGTAACAAGAATACAAAACCAATACTCAATTTCGTTCTCTCTAGCGCCTCGGCAAATAGCCTTTACAGAGTAAAAGATGTTCTTATACTAACTTTCAGCTCTTTTCATATCTTACAAACCCTCTCAAATCAATTAACAATCAATTATTCAATTAATTCAATCAATTAGTTAAAAACTTAAAAACATAAAAAAGCATAACTTTTCCATTAAAAATGCAATCTTAAAGTAAACTTTTCCATGAACAGTCACAGTTTAGCCCATTTGGTTTGAGAGTATTAAATTTCAGTATCAAATACAATTCTTTTTTTTTTTTTTTTCATTTGTTTTATGCTTTTATCATTCAAATATTTAGTATTATGAATACTATCTAACACTGTCACCTTAATACCATCATTTCTCCCTCCATGATGGCTATGAAAATGAACAGCCAAGGGACTAATTTCTTTATTATTTGTAATGTCTCTGACATGCTCTTTAATTCTACAAGCTAATGTTCTTTTGGTTTCTCCAATATAATACTTTTTACAGGGACATTCAATACCATAAACTACTGCTGTTGAATTGCAGTTATAAATTCCCCTTGCTATAAAGGGAATTCCATTAATTTCATCAAATTGTTTAACAATGAACCTACAAATAGTGCATTTACCGCACCTTTTCGTTCCCTGTTGAACAACTTGTGTATACATCAACATATTTGGCATTTCAAACCGACTATGCACCAAAAAATCCTGGATATTCCTGCCCCTTCTATATGAAAAACCAATATTTTTATCTGACAGGTTGCTGTGGAGTCTTCTTTCTTTTGTGGTATAAGAAATTTTAATATTATATTCATGGTATTTTGTGTATAAGATATATATATATATATATATATATATATATATATATATATATATATATATATATATATATATATATATATATTTCTTAGTTTAGTATCACATACACACTTTCTATGCATATTATCTGCAATTATACAGAACTGAGTATATTTTTTTTGGTTATAGAGTTTAATTGTTGCTTAGATCTGTGTTGAAAATATTGTCTCACTGTTCTGAGAGATTGATCAGCAAATATACAGAGCTGAGAATATTTTTTTGGTTTTAAAGTTTGTACTGTTAGTTTTTGCTTAGATCTCTGTTGAAATTGTTTTCCCCACCCCACCCCCATATTCTGCTGTGTCTTCAGTTGGCATAGTAACAGCTGCATTCAAATTGCTGGAACCTGTGTTCTGAGAGACTGCCTTACATATTATCTGCAATTATACAGAGCTGAGTATATTTTTATTGGTTATAGAGTTTAATTGTTGCTTAGATCTGTGTTGAAACTGTTGTCTCACTGTTCTGAGAGACTGATCGGCAAATATACAGAGCTGAGAATATTTTTTTGGTTTTAAAGTTTGTACTGTTAGTTTTTGCTTAGATCTCCGTTGAAACTGTTTTGTCCCACCCACCCACGCTATTTTTGGTTTGTAGTTTAAATTTGGTGGCTTTTGCAGTTGCCCGCCCCACTGTAGATTTTATCTGGGACACTCCCCCGTCCCATCTCTTTACCACATTCTACCTAATAAACTCTCTCTGCACTTGCTTTTAGTCATTTTTAATTTAATTCAATTTTTTAAACTGTGTTTGGTCTAATATTGCTGCATACTCAAGTGTGCTAGCTTGCACTGCATGTGAATTGTTTTTACTACTGTTTTTGCTACTTTTCTGTAAAAAAAAAAACAAAAAAAAAACTGTAAGCCTGTTTCCTACCTTTCCTGTAACTAGTGTTCCAGATACAGATTTGCTGTATCCAGGACTGTATGTAAGCTTCTGAGTCCCCCAAGCCTTTCTGTGTTGGAGGGAAGCCTTCTAGCTTATCAGTGGGAGTGGTAAGCACTAGGTAACCTGTCTACCACATAAGTAGTGGTCCTGGCCCAGAATTTGTAGTTATTGGCCATTTGGGCAATGTCTTCAATCTCTCTCAACTTTCTGATTTGAAAGCCTGTATTTGCACTTGTTTCTGTCCTGTAACTCATCTAGTGCAGATACAGATTCTTAGTTTTAGCACTTAAATTTGCTTGTTCATGCTCAGCACTTATTCAGAACTTGTAAGCACTAAATAAGCTACTAATTACTATAGCACTCTATCTTCCTCATTACCTAGAGGAAAACAGTTTTTGTACTTACTTTTCTCACTTGCTTAGAGAAAAACAGCTGTTGTACTCACTTTCCTCACTTATCTAGAGGAAAAACCCTGCAACTCTCTTTTTGCGAGGTCTTGCGCACAGAGCAGTGTTGGGCAGCGCCGGTTAGCTGGGGTATACTATTTCCGGCCCCGTAAAGTCTGTGCTGTAAATATTCCCTTAAAACTAGGCAAGCCTCAACTCAAGTGCTTCAGATCAGCTGTTCTTATTGCAGCACTTACAAAACAGAAATCTGCACTTGTCCTAATCTCCTAGACAGCACTATTATTCTCCAAATTTCCTAGACAGCACTATTATAATATAGCATAAGACCCTCGATCGTCCGCAGGACTTAAGTTCAATTTACTCTTCAAAGCATGTCCAGAGGTCAGCTTCAGGTGTACTCTCCAGTTCATCTGGTGGAATTGGGCATCCTGAGGCAATGTGACAACTGCCTCATGTATACAGACAACCCTCTCCTCTTACCTCTAGACACAAACACTTGTGAGAGATGCAAATACACAGCCAGACTGGAGGCTAAGCCCTCTCAACCCATGACTGTAACAGACAGTCAAGAGGATAAGGGACACACTTGCATCACACCATCTGTCACACATGAATCTACAAAACAAGCACCGGCAAAACATACGCATAAATACACAAAAACATATTCGGAGGCACTAGGTACCAATCTGAAAAAGAAACAGTGCCCTCCAAAGCAGACAAGCAAGCAACCTGCACCCCCAAACACAAGCTAGAAAACACATAGTTCACCTCAGCAGTGTGCCTCACAACAGCCCTTAAGGCAAAGCACCATACCTAACATACTAGTAATAGGAAACTCTATAGTAAGGCACACGGATGTTCCACTCACCAGGCTGAACAAGGAGAAGGTTACTGTCAGCTGCCTGTCAGGTGCTCGGATCCGCCACATAACACAGGCACTTAGGTCACTCCAGAGCAAGTACAAGTATGACGCTGTCATTGTACATGTTGGCGTGAATGATCTAAGATGTACCTCCCTGGACTACATGAAAGGAAACATTGAGGAGCTCTCTGATCATGTAGCCCAAGCTGGTATGACCCTGACCTTGAGTAGCACACTACCTCCACCTAGAATGATACCACAATACAAAGACAAAATGATCAATTTCAACAACTGGCTAAGCTTCTGGTGTCATTCTACGGGGATCCAGTGTCTTTCTGCCTGGGATGACATGATAGACAAGCCTCGCTGTTTTGCCAGAGATGGGTTGCACCTGTCACCCCTAGGTTTTCGAATACTGGCCAAGGCTCTTGCCGTCCCCATAGTGCCTTTTTTAGGCAAGGCTCAAAGGACAAACCAACCACCGTAACCAGCACAGGTAACCAAAAACTAAGGGTAATGCTACTCAACGCCAGAAGTCTCAACCTCAAAATGCACACACTCGAGGCTCTCCTCGGCATGGAGAAAATCGATGTTTGTGCAGTGACGGAAACCTGGTTCAAGGCTCAAGAGAGCACTCCAGCACTGCCAGGTTACAATTCATATCATACCTTCCGGCCTCAGTTACCAGATCGCAGTACAAAGGGCGGAGGTGTATCCATATTCATCAAGGATACCCATATCTCCAGGTTAGTAGCACAGTATGATGCCCCAGAGATCATCCATGTGCAACTATCAGCAGACAAAACCACATTTCAAGTCATAGCTGGTTATAGATCGCCCACCATGTCCCAAGATGCTCACTCTGCATTCCTTGAGACATTGGAAAATATAAAGGTCCTACCCAACACCATAATCTTGGGTGATTTCAACTACACTGGTATAGACTGGGCGAACTACCAATGTTCCAACTCCTATGCTCAGCGATTCATAGAATTTATAAATTAAAATGCCCTTGAACAACTAGTATGTTCCCCTACTAGAGGGGACAACATATTGGATTTAATCATCACAAATATGGGCGCCCATTGTACCACACCCGATCTGAAGTAGGATATTCATTTGTCTGCAACCTGTGGGTTATGGATCCGATATCGGATCCGAACCGGCATGGTTTTCCAGCTATGGATCCAAGCTCTCAGCTCCTCCCCTCACCCATAATGCCCTGCTCTACCCTCATGACCTCAGATCTCGTTTGCCGCGCTGGTGACTGGATTTGGGTTCTTTGCTCTCAGCTAAGTGGTAGTTTATTTACCTGTTAAAACAGAAAGTTTTAAATTTTTTGTGTATTTTTGTGTGAAAGTTTAGGTTTCCCTCATTAATAGTTTTAGTTTGAGTTAAATTAAGTAATTTTTTTTTTCCCTCCCCTCGCTGTTGCGTAGAGTGTGTGTGTAGGCCTGTGTGTCTTTTTCTTTTAAGTTACTTTAGTAGCTTGTAGATTATGGCTGATCAGCCTAAATCTATCTTTTCAAAATGCTCCGAGTGTGGCCATAAGCTCTCACCGGCTGATGGCCACACTCGGTGTGTTAGTGTCTCGGGTTGAACACCTCACATCTGGCTGTTCCATATGTGCAGGGTTCAACCCCAGGGCACTGAGGAGCGGAGGTCCAAGCTTGTCTTGGCGGGTCTTTACCGCCAGACTCGGCTCCGGCCTCCGCTCCTTCGGGGACTACTGTGGCTACAGTTGTTCCCCCTGTGGCACCCCCTCCTGCTCCTGGGACTCAACCTCCCGCTTCTGGAGAGGAGAGGGATGCTGCTAAAGGACCGGAGGAGAAGCACCTGGCGGCGGGCGAGACCTCTGTTTCGGCCCGCCAGCCAAGCGGGCTTCTCCCGGCTCCGTGTCGGTTCGGTCTCCTCCTTCTCGGCTCCGGTCCCCTGTGTGCTTTTCACGGGTCCTGAGGAGGAGGAGACCCGATCTCTGTCGAGGCTATCGAGGAGGCACTCCAGGCCTACCTCGGTAGCCTCGTCGAGATCTACACAGCCTTTCTGATGCTGATCTGGGCGGATGATGAGAAGGTTCATCCAGGCCCAGATGCAGATGGGAGTGCTCTTGCCTCCCCCTCCGGGGAGCTCAACACCCTTTTTTAAGCCTATTGCTCCTTCCCCGACCCGCTATCCGGGTTCGGAGCAGCTGGAGCCGAGCAGCTTCGGAGCCGGGGGTGGGTCGGCGCCGATAGTACTTGGTACTTCGGATCCGACCCTGCCCTCGAGTGCGTCGGACCCGACCTCTCGGAGCCTGGATCCGAGCTTCGGATCCGGGGGGATCAGTGCTCCTTCGGCGCCGTCTGTGTCGGAGCGTACTGTCCCTTCGGATCCGAGTGCTTCGGCGCCGGCTCCGGTCCACTCCTCGGATCCGAGGGGGAGCCGATTGTCGGATCCTTTGGTCGAGGTCGGCTCCCCTTCGGCTTTTGATGTAGTGGAGAGGGCTCTGTTGAGGGTCTCCGGACCCCCGGCACTTGTTCCGGCTCCGTCCCGCGCTCCCTCTGCACTGGGCCAGGCTTCCACCATCCGGCCCCTGGGACAGCCCGTTTCTGTGCCCCAAGTTGCTCCTATGGAGCAAATTGCTGCTTGCGAGGACTCCTCTGACAGCCCCCCAGAGGAGGTCCCTCGCAAGCATACGTGCAAAAGGAGGCACATTGACTCCCCCGAGTCTCTCACAGAAGACACGGACTTGGAGGAAGGGGAAGGCTCCCCACGGTCACCCCCCGAGGATGTCTCCTTTGGAGACATCATGGAAATGCTCCGTATAAGGGGGGGGTGGTCTGCCCCCAAGTCTTCCTCGGACGAGTCCGTGTTCTTGGAGGCATTTGAAACGGGCCCGTCTACCTCTTGGGTGTCCCCCTGCCGACCCCTGGTGGACCTTATTACCACCAGGGCGTGGAAGGAACCGGACACCGTGGAGCCAATTCCCAAAAGACCGGATAGGATCCTTAGTCCGCCATCCGACCGGACCCATTGGAGTAAGGGGCCTCCGGTAGATGCCATGTTGACGGCGGCCACAAAGAGGGAACTGGCTCAGGAGAGTCCCGCAGTCCACCCACCGAGCAAGGAGTCTCGGATGATGGACCGCTTGGGGAAGCGGATGTTCAGTTCGGCGACCTTCTCGGTAAGGGCGCTGAACTATTTGGCACATGTTATTCGGATGCAGCGAGATCTTATTAAGGAATACGCTGCATCCCCTGAGTCCATTTCGGAGGAGGACAGAGTTCTGCACTCCACCCGTATGGCCACTCTTAGGTCAGTTACAAATACTTCTATGCGGCTACTCTCCCATGCAGCGGGAGGCGCCGCTAGAGCTGCGAGGGACAGGACTGGTCACTAGGCGTCAGGCCTGGCTCCGTCACTGCGATTTTTCTGAGCCCTTCAAAGCGTCGTTTGCGAACGTCATCTTTGATGGTTCTGCTCTGTTTGGCAAGACCGTTCGCGAGGCGTTGACCCAGAGCGAAAAGGACGGGAAGACGCTGTCTGCCGTCGGAATCCGCTTCTCTGCACCCCAGAGGCCCTATTCTAGGAACCAAAAGGGTCAGAAGAAGATGTGGTTCCGGAAGTCGCAGCAGTCCCAGCCTGCTCCGGACAACCAGTCCTTCCGTGGCAGAGGAGGACAGGGAGGACGCCGCCCTAGAGGCAGAGGGGCTCCCAGAAACTTCGGGTCCAGGGAACCTTTCTCTGAACGGCCGCAGCAACCCTGAGGGTTGCCCGACTGCTCTACTCTGGAGGCAGTCGGGGACGTTCGGGCACCTAGCGGCATGGGAGTCCATAACATCGCACCGCCCGGTTCTCCAAAGCATATCCAGGGATATCGCATTCCTTTCCTTCACCTTCCAAAGTTGAAGTCCCTCCCAGGCGTCCCACCCGGTCAGCGGGAGGCGCTTTGGCAGAAATTGGCCATCTGCTAAAGAAAAGAGCCATCCAGCCCGTTCCCCAGACCAGATCGGATCAGGGTTCTACTCCAGATTCTTTTAGTGCCAAAAAAGACGGGGGAACTAAGACCAATCCTAGACCTCTCTCTCTTGAATCTGGCAGTCCCCAAAGAAAAATTCCGAATGGTCAATCTGCAATCTATTCTCCCCCTTCTGGGAGAAAATCACTGGATGTGCTCGATAGATCTCAAGGACGCGTACTACCACATCCTGATGGACAGGCGCTCCAGGAGGTTTCTCCGCTTCCGTCTGGGAGCCAGTCACTACCAGTTCCGGGTCCTTCCCTTTGGTCTCACCACAGCCCCCAGGGTGTTCACCAAAGTATTAGCAGTGGTAGCGGCCCACCTGAGGCTTCAGGGGTGCAGGTCTTTCCCTACCTGGACGACTGGCTTCTTACCGCCCCAACAAGGCATCTACTTCTATTGGCGAGACTCCTTTCTCCATCTTGCTCCCTTTCTGGGCATCACAATAAATACAAAAGTCCAACCTGGCCCACACAGCTCTTAGATTTTATAGGGGCCAGGCTAGACACAAGGAGTTTATGAGCCTTCCTCACTGCGGACAGAGTTCTAAATCTGCAGCTCCAGGTGCGGGCCATTCTCCATTCAAGTTCTGTTCCAGCGGAGTTGGTCCTGAGGGCTCTAGGGTCCATGGCATCGGCTATAGCACTTCTTCCTCTTGCCAGGCTCAATATCGCATTCTACAGTGGGCGCTCTTAGTACAGTGGTCATACCTTGCTCTCCCCATGCATCATCCCATAGCGATCAGCAAGGCTTGCAAGCGGTCCCTCTTGTGGTGGCTCCACTCCCCGGATCTCCACAAAGGCCGCCCATTTTGTGCTTCTCCCCCTCTCGCCACGGTGACCACGGACGCCTCCTGCCTCGGGTGGGGGCACTTTGGGCGGACCGTCCAAGGCACGTGGAGCGATTCAGAGACCTTACTGCATATCAATGTTCTAGAGATGAGAGCAGTGCTCTTAGCGTTGCTAGCACTTCAGGACTTTCTTCCCTTGGGAACAATTGCGATTCAATCGGACAACATGTCTGTTGTCTGGTACATCAACAAGCAAGGGGTAACAAGGTCTTACCCTCTTTGTCGAGAGGCCATGAGAGTTTGGGAATGGGCAATCTCCACCAATCGCTTTCTAATAGCAACGCACATTCCGGGTCGGTCCAACATCCTAGCGGACAAGCTCAGTCGCACCATTCTGACTCCTTACGAGTGGTCTCTCAATTGTCAAGTAGCGGAACGCATATTCGCACGGTGGGGAACCCCTTCATGCGATCTTTTTGCTTCTCCCTCAAACACCAAGTGCGACAGTTTTTTCGCTCTAATACCTCCTCCCGGAGGTACCCCAAGAGACGCTCTGGTGCATGCTTGGCCACCCGGTCTTCTGTATGCCTATCCACCCTTGCCTCTGATGCTGCAAGTTCTTCAGAAAGCCTCTCGGGTGGGTTGCAGAATGATTCTCATTGCTCCATTCTGGCCTCGACAGATCTGGTTCCCCTTCCTAAGGTCTCACTCGGTGAATCCTCCTTGGATTCTAGATCCCATCCCGGATCTGATATCCCATCCATCCTGCATTCCTCCTCCGAACCTGGACAACCTGAAGCTGACCGCTTGGCTGCTCCAGTTCCACTCTTGATAAGGACTCGGTATTTCTTCACCTGTAAAGGCTATTTTGGTGGCGGCTCATAAACCATCCACTAGAAAGGTTTACGAAGCAAATGGAAACGTTTCTCTTTGTGGGCGGAGCGGCAAGGCCTGAATCCCTTCACGGTTCCTCTCCCTTTAGTGCTTGACTTTCTAACCACTCTCTTTAACGATGGTGCCAGCAGTTCCACAGTCAAAGTTCAACTGGCGGCAATTTCTCACTATCACATTGGCCATGACTCTAATCCTCTTATGTCAGCCAAATTGTGTAAAATATTTCTTAAAGGTACTTTTCTTCTCAGGCCCCCTATAAAACAAGCAGTTCCTCCTTGGGACCTTTCTTTGGTCCTACAGGCCTTGACCGCTCCTCCTTTCGAGCCAGCGGCTTCGGTGGATCTCAAATTCTTGTCCTACAAGACAGCCTTTTGGTAGCCATTACATCAGCCAAGAGAGTTTCTGAACTTCAAGCTTTATCAGCTAAACCTCCTTACTTGGTATTTCATCCGGACCGTGTCTCCCTCAGGACCAACCCGTCCTTTCTTCCTAAAATCGCTTCTGAAGCAAACATCAATCAATCCATTAACCTCCCTGCTTTCTTCCCTAAATATGAAAACAAAGGTGAATATAAGCTACATTCACTAGATGTTCACAGGCAACTTAGATTTTATCTGAACAGGACAGCTGGTCATAGGCAATCCGACCAGCTGTTTATTTCCTTTGCAAAATTCAATTTGGGCAAGCCAATCTCTAAAGTTTCTCTGTCCCGCTGGATTTCACAGTGCATTTTATTGGCTTATCAAGCTTCAGGAAGGCCCGCACCGGAGGGTGTTCATGCCCATTCAACCCGGTCAGTATCTACCTCGGCAGCCTTCAAGGCTAGGATTCCTCTAGATGATATTTGTGCAGCAGCCACGTGGGCTTCATCTCATACGTTTATTTCCCACTATAAGTTGGATCTTGCATCTAGGGTAGAGCATCCTTTGGCTCAGCGGTGCTCGGAATATCCTTCCATGATGGCGCCCAAGATTCAGGTAGCTGGGGACTCTGTCCCACAGGTTGCAGACAAATGAATATCCTACTTCAGATTTAGAAGTTATGTACTCACCATAACGTTCCATCTGAGTAGGTGTATTCATTTGTCTGCAACCATCCCGCCCTCCTATCCCCCTGGCCTTTCAGTTTCCTGCATATTCTTTGTTACCCTTTTTAGGGTATTGTTGCTTTGGCAAACTCGATCTGAGGTCATGAGGGTAGAGCAGGGCATTATGGGTGAGGGGAGGAGCTGAGAGCTTGGATCCATAGCTGGAAAACCATGCCGGTTCGGATCCGATATCGGATCCATATCCCACAGGTTGCAGACAAATGAATACACCTACTCAGATGGAACGTTATGGTGAGTACATAACTTCTAATTATCACTCCTTCCTTGGTCAGATCTGACCACAAACTGATAACCCTGGACATCCTCACCCCTCCACCTCCCCCAGTCAAAGAAACCATAGTCAAAAACCTTTCCAAAGCAAACTTCAAACTACTTGCATCCGAAGTGGAAAGCTTCACTATTCCCTTGCAGAAGGATAATGATATCCAGGATGCAGAATCCTACACCGAGGCACTTTATATGCATCTTCAGGATTGCATGGACCGTGCTATCCCAAATAAAATCAAGACTCCTTCCTCAAGCAAGAAGAAACCAGTCTGGTGGACCCCGGCCATAAGCAAACTTTACAATAAAAGGAGACTTATACAAAAAAAGGCCAAATCTCAAGTAGAAAAATCACCCCTGATCAGCATTAGTAAGAAATTGAGGGCCCTCATCAAGTCAACTAAAGCTAATTTTGAAGAGAAAGTTGCCAAGGATGCCAAGGATAACCATAAGGCCTTCTATGGCTACGTCAAAAACTTAAATGGCAACACTCAGGTCTGTTCTGAGCTAGTACAAAATGGAACAAAATACACTGACCCTTCTGACATTGCCAACATCTTGGCTGACGGGTTCAGTTCAAATTTGTCCCCCCCCCCCTCACCACCTACAGCCCAGTACCATTCTAGGGGATTGTGTAAGTCCAATTATTACTGATACGTTGGCTAACAAGGCTCTATCTAAAGCTAAAAACACTGCCTCCATGGGACCAGATGGTGTCCCAGGCTGTGTCATACGTGAGCTCCAAAAGGAATTAACCCCGCATCTTAATACCCTGTTCAGTCTCAGCCTCTCCACAGGATATGTGCCCATAGAATGGCGCACGGAAACAGTGGTCCCGCTACACAAGGGTGGGGCCACAACTGACCCTGGGAACTACCAACCAATAAGCCTGACCAGTCTGATCTGTAAGGCTATGGAGCAAATCATTATGGAACTTACAAATGGAGAGATTGGGAACCTCCAGTCGCTGGACCTCACACAGTTTGGCTTCATCAAGGGCAGATCATGCCTCCTGAACCTGCTGGATTTCTTTGAGATAGTTACTCAGGCTATAGATAAGGGAAAGGAGGTACACATGGCTTACCTTGACCTTGCTGAAGCATTTGACACCATTCCCCATTCAGGTATTATAGATAAGCTCACCAGCCTGGGCATAAACCCTTACGTCACAAGATGGATCGCAAACTGGCTCTCAGACAGATCCCATAAAGTAAGAGTAGTGGGATCTATGTCCGAATCCAGACCAGTAATGAGTGGTGTGCCTCAGGGCTCTGTCCTGGGGCCTGTTTGGCATATACTTCTCAGAAGTACAGGCAAGCACAGAAGGGCTGTGGCTGACTAAGTTTACGGACGACTGCAAACTGGGTGCTATAATAGAGTCTCCGGCCGACATGAAGATCCTCCAGAAGGGCCTAAATGAGACTGATGCATGGTGTCAAAGCCATGGTCTCAAGCTAAATGCAAAAAAATGCGTAGTAATCCCCTTTGGAAAAAACAGAGTACCCGCAAACTACAACATAGGAGGTAATCCCCTGAAATCTGAAGAAGAAATAAGGGATCTAGGGACCCAAGTAGATAGTCAGCTTTCCTTTGATAACCATGTTGCCAAAGTGGTTAGAAAATCCCTCTATGTAACTCATCAGATCACGAAAGGGTTCACATCAAGATCTAAGGATGTAATGGTGCCCCTCTACTCTTCCCTCATCAGACCCATTATTGAGTACAATGCACCAATTGGAATGTACCTGGCTAGACATCTCCAGCAGCTGGAGAGACCACAGAGGTACCTAACCAAGAGGATTACTGGCCTCAAACATTTGCCCTATGCAGCACGATTGAAAAAGCTAAGACTGTTCTCTGTTGCATACCACTTTCTCAGAGGTGATCTCTGTCTAACGTACAGAGCCATGTCCAACCCGGAATTGTTGAACATGCTCCATCTTAGCAAAACCAAATCTACTCGAGCTACACGCTATAGGGATATAAACCTCAACACAACAATGAATAGAACATGCTGGAGGGATAGATTCCCTTCACAGAGACTTCCCTTACTATGGAACAGGGTCCCGATCTACATAAGACAGAGCCCCTCACTATCACTCTTCAAAAGGAACCTTGATGAGTGGATGGGTAACAGAAATTTCATACCGGGCACTACTAGATAGGGGCCAAGGGTACTAGCTGCTAGTACAAGGGTCTAGGGAACTACTAAAGGGGCGGTGAATACCGCACAACGTGGCTGGGCTAATATATGCCTTCGGGCAGATAGCCCAGTACCAACCTATGAACCTATGAGCCTATGTTTTAAATATCATGTTATATGTTAGATATTGTTTGCCAGATATATTGTACATTGTCTAGCAATAGACTGTAGTCAAAGGAGCAAATAATACAAATGTTTTTATTAGAAATCGGTGCTTTAAATACTAATTGTTCATTAGCTTTTTCAATCAATGTATCTTGTGACTAGTATTTAAACAGTCTTTGAGTTCTTATCTGTGTATCTGATGAAGTCAGGGATTTTCTCAGACGAAAAACTTTTATATGGTCATTACTGTCGTTAATTTTAATAAAATTCTAATGGTTGCGGTTTCCCCTCAAGACTGAATTTCTTTTTGGATACTTTTGGCAGGAGAAGTACAGTAGGGCTATCTAATTAAAGGTTGAGCTTTTTCATTGGTTCAGGGCTCAGTTGGAGCTTTTTCATTGGTTGCTTTGTATTAGCTGCTTTTCTCTTGTTTGCACATAGTGCACCACCACATAGGGGTGGGTACCGTTAGTAGTTATAGATGCAGACTTCTTGCTTGTTAAATTTCCCTTAGCACAGTGTTAGTATTCCTTCAGAGGTTTCTCACAGTCCTGCTATGCTGTCAGGTAGAACACTAGGTACAGCCTTTGAGGTACCATCACAAGTCCCACCCACTAGCCCCTCCTTTTTTTAGACCTCTTCTGTCCATCTACTTTACCTGGTCCTTCCTGTCGTCTTCCTGTTCTAACCACATTGATTTACCTTGCACTACAGACAAGCATTTTTCCACAGTTTCACCAGTGAGCTTGGTCGACATGGGCATCCTGAGGCAGTGTAGCAATTGCCTCATGTACACTGGCAACCCTCTTATTCTAGTTCACCCAAATTCAATATGTGAAAGATGCATCTATATTAAGAACCTAGAATCCATGCTCTCCCGTACACCAGTCAGTACATCTGACACTGAGCAGGTTGTCAGCATGTATATCTCACCTCCTTCACCACACAAACCAACAACGTACATGCCTACATTTCCGGAGGTCCTGATCAGAAACCTACCTCAACATCAGAGACCTTCCAAACACAAGCACGCTTCACATAATACATCCTCTGTGAAACACAGTACACATAATAGCTCATGCACCAGTGGCTCACCAGACAAGCCCCTAAGGCAAAACACAAAACCAAACATCTTAGTCTTAGGTAACTCCATTGTGAGACACACAAGTTCATAGGTAGGTACTAGGCTATCGGCCTGGGGCCTACATAAGCCTAGCCAAAAAGGTTACTTGGCTTTCGCCACCCTAGAAAATTATTTTCCTGTGCCCCTGTCAAGCAGTGCAGCAGAAGTGATCCCTGGGGTGAATTTTCTATTCCCCATCCAGTCGTCAAGATATTTCTTAAAGAGGGCCAATGAGGAGCTTTGCTTGACATGAATGGGTAGTTTGTTCCAGAGTAAGGGAAGCCTCTGGGACAGGAATCTGTCCCTCCAGCATGTTCTGTTTATTGTGATAACACGATTTAGGTCCCTGGAACGTGTGGTTTGGAGAGATTGGGATTTCTTTAAGTGTAGCATGTCCAACAGCTCTGGGTTTGACATAGCTTTGTATGTTAGGCAGAGATCGCCTCTGAGTAGGCGATATGCGAAGGGAGTAGAGCTGAGTTTTTTTTAGACGCTATGTATATGCCATCTGTTTGAGGCTGGTAATCCTCTTAGTGAGGTATTTCTGTGGCTTTCCAGTTGTTGTAGGTGTCTTGTGAGATACATGCCAAACGGGGCATTGTACTCTATAATGGGTCTGATGAGAGATGAGTGAAGAGGAACAATGACCTCCTTTTTTCTAGAGGAGAACCCTTTTGTGATGAGGTGTGCCACATAGAAGGATTTTCTGACTACTGTGTTGATGTGGTTATCAAAGGAGGGACTACTGTCCACCTGTGTCCTGAGGTCTCTTATCATACTTTCAGTGTTTAGTGAGCTACCGCCTATGTGGTAGTTCATGGTTACTGAGTTTTTCCCAAAAGGGATGACAATGCACTTTTTGGCATTGAACTTGAGGCCATGGCTTTGAAACCAGGCATCTGTCTCAGTGAGGCCCTTTAGTAGGATTTCCACATTGTTAGGAGTTTCGATTATGGCTCCTAGTTTGCAGTCATCTGCGAACTTAGTTAGCCAAAGACCTTCTGTGTTAGCTTGTACTTCAGAGAAGTAGACACCAAACAGGAGAGGACCCACGACTGAACCCTGTGGTAGTCCACTTGTCACTGGTCTGAAGTCGGATTTGGAGTCTGCTACTTTCACAGTGTGGGATCTGTCAGTGAGCCAGTTGGCAACATATTCAAGATCAGCTTTTGTTACGAACTACAATTGGTCCAGTAAAATGATTACTGACATTCTGTACAAGAATTGGGTAATTATCTCATACTGTAATGATATTCGACAATGGGTAGGTGAGAGACCAAGTGTTATATATAGAAGGGATAGGACCCTTAAAAATGTCATTGAATCTCAAAAAAAGGGACCTATGATGGGTTATATGAGGAAATGTGGGGCCTGTTGGACTTGCACACATATCCTGGAGGGTCCATCTTGTGTGGTCAATGGTGTGACTATAAAGTTGAAAAGGAAATGTTCATGTCAGACTGAAAGGTTGCTGTATTGTGCTTGGTGCAGGGTTTGTCCTGCTTTCTATATCGGGAAAACCAAAAGTAAATTTAGAGGTAGAATTTATGAACATTTGAGGGACATTAGTTTGGGAAAAGATACGTATGCTCTGGCTAAACACTGTAATGAATATGATGGACATGATTTTAAATTTATTATTATTGACTTTCTCGACATACACCCAAGGGGTAGTCCTTGGACCTTACAATTGGAGAAGCAAGAAGCACTATGGCAAGTTAAAACAAATGCTATAAACTGGCAATAAAGATATTATGATGCTCTGTCCTTAGCCTGCTTTCTAAAATTAAAAGCATTAAATTGATAAAGGAACATTTAATTTATAAGCATTTTTGAATAAGGTATTATTTATATATATATATATATATATATATATATATATATATATATATATATATATATATATATATATATATATATTGTGGAAGGGCTACGTATTGTATCTTATTTTATTGTAATTTATGGTTTTACTGTCTTATTTATGACCTTTCTGTGAATTTTTAAATATGCATGTGTTTTATGAATATGCATGAGGTGTAGGTACACTGGTTTTATGGATTTGTATTAGTATTGGTTAATGTTAATTAGGGGTGGATCCTTTTAGTTTAAATGTAGCTGTGTAACAATATCCAATATCCAATATCCTTGAAAAAGTCTCTGAATGACCAGAGACAATTATGGTCAATGTAGCTAAGTCAAAACTGACTCTTGTGCAAAGTCTGGAATTTATAGGGGCCCAACTCAACACAGTGACAGATATTGCAGCTTTGCCTCCTCAGAGAGTGGATTCCTCAGGCAGCACATCAAGGTGATTCTGGAGGTTGCATCACCACAAGCACATCTCATTCTCAAGGCTCTGGGGTCCATGTTGGCAGCTATCCTCCTTACACTGCTGGGGAGGTATTACATGTGAGTACTCCAGTGAATGCTAGCAGTCCAGTGGTCCATTCTCTGTCATCCCCCGTCTATGCCAATCCTGCTGAAACCCATTTGCAGGTGACATCTTCAGTGGTGACTTCTTTCAGAGGATCTCTTCCCAGCAGACTCTTTTTTCTTCCCCCTCCCATGGCCACAGTGACCATGGACACTTCTCTGCTGGACTGGGGGGCATTTTCAGGGCAGAAAGGTCCAAGGGATGTGGTCCCCTACAGA
Organism: Protopterus annectens; assembly: GCF_019279795.1. Lineage (NCBI taxonomy): Eukaryota > Metazoa > Chordata > Ceratodontiformes > Protopteridae > Protopterus > Protopterus annectens. The sequence continues at coordinate 810,213,871 of NC_056739.1, forward strand.
GACCAAGTTGCATGTAAACGTTGTAGAGATGAGAGTAGTCCTCATGATGTTGCAAGCCTTTCAGGATTGCCTTCCTGTGGGGATGATTGTAATTCATACAGACAACATATCTGTAGTCTGGTACATCAACAAGCAGGGGGGAACACATTCTTATCCGCTGTGCAGAGAGGCCATGAGAGTGTGGAAATGGGTGATTTATTCCCGTTGCTTTCTTCTTGCAATGCACACACCTAGGAGGTCCAATGTGTTTGCAGACAGACTCAGCAGGTCCATCCTGCGCTCGCACAAGTGATTCCTGAATCCATCAGTGGCATCTCAGTTATTCGGCCAATGTGGCTAGCCTTGCTGAGACCTATTTGCATCCCCAATGAACAACAAATGCAGCAGGTACTTTGCCCTGATCCCCCCAGAGGGGCAGTCCCCAAGGGATACTCTAGTCCACAATTGGCCTCTGGATCTCCTTTATGCATATCCACCTATCCCGTTGATCCCCAAGGTACTGCAGAAAGCCCACAGAATAAAATGTTCCATGATCCTCATTGACCCTTTCTGGCCTCATCAGGTGTGGTTTCCCTTCCTGTGGTCTCATCTGAAGTATTCTGCATGGATACTAGATCCCATACCGGATCACATCACTCATCCCTCGGAACTGCAATCACTGAACATTCGATCCCTTCATCTAACTGCATGTTTTCTCCACTTCCAGTGATACTGAGAGAGTCCAGGCTGGCTTCCCCTGTTAAGAAAATTATTCTGGCCTCTCAGAAACCATCAACCCAAAAACTCTACAACAGTAAGGGAATTTTTTTTTTCCTTTTGGGCTGGTGAGAGAAATCTGGAACCCTTCTCTGCTCCATTTTCGGATATTCTTCTGTTTTTATCTTCCCTTTATCAAGAAGGTGCCAGTTTGTCTACCATAAAGCTGCACTTGGTGGCCATTTCTAATTTTCATGTTAATAGGAAGCCTACCTTTTCCTCGAGACTATGCAAGGCCTTCATGAAAGGTATTTTTCTCCTCAGGCCCCCTCTCAAAAATCCTGCTCCCCTTTGGGATTTAACTATTTGTGGCAGTCTCTCACTTAAAGCCCATTCAAGCTGGCTCATTCCTATGATATTAAATTCCTGTCATAGAAGACAACCTTTCTTGTAGCCATAACTTCAGCTAAGAGGGTCTCCGAGTTACAAGCTTTGTCGTCCAAGCCGCCATGTATCATTTTTCTCAAAGACACGGTGGCCTTGAGAACTAATCCTTCCTTCATATCCAAAGTAGCCACTGAAAATAATATCAACCAGTCTATTCAGTTACCTGTCTTTAACTCAAATCATTCAAACGAAGGCAAATATCTCCTCCATAGAGAGAAAAACAACACAACCAGGATGCAAAATAGAAACATTTAATAAAAATCCCTAGTGCCTCAGCTGCAAGCCTTCAAAGGAGAATAAAAAACACAAAAACTGCCCAAGCATATATACCATAATCAGTTATCATAAATTCCTTAATTACAATCAGTTAAGCTAACAAAAAACTTTCCAATTGCATTCCACATTAATACCTGCTGGGATTAAAGTCCCATACTTCAAAATAAAAACAGTCTCTGTATACAAAAGCCTTTTCTTCACATCCAAATTACACCCCTTTCTGCAAACATACTCTAATACAGTACATTGCAAACCATCTAAACTTCTATTATGATATTTATCAAAATGTACTGCAAGAGGGCTTTTAGGCTTAGCATTTAAAATATCCCTAACATGTTCCTGAACTCTAAGCTTAAAAGCCCTCTTGCTCTCACCCACATAGAACATGTTACAAGGGCATTTTATATCATAAATTATTCCTTCTGTATTACATGAAAACTTGTGATTTACTTTAAAAAGAAATGCCATTAATATATTTAAATGTATTGCACACATATTTACATATATTGCATCTTACACATGGAAATGTACCAACTACACTAATCACAGAATCAATACTATTGTTAGGAACAGAGAAATTGGCATGTACCAACTTATCTCCGATACTGTTGCCCTTACAATATGAAAATATAGGCACTTTGTACATTATATCCAAAAGTTCTTTGAACTTTAATAAAAAGTTTCAATAGTGTTTAATCCACCCCTGTTACTTCATCAGATAAAATATCATAAGTAGTGACTACATACATTTTTCTTAAATTAGATATATCATTATTATTTCTACTCACAGGAGGCCATGTTTGTAATCTATTTATTTGTCTATAGGGGTACTTTTTAGCTTTGTGTAATAAAGCATATACATCTTGTTTACAATAACGCCTATCAATAAATAATTCAGCTGTTTTATTCAACTCATATAATAAATCAGTGTCATTATTACAAAGTCTTTGAACCCGAAGAAATTCCCCATAGGGTAAGGAATCTATTAAATGGGGTGGATGACAACTGTCTGCAGCAAGAAAATGCATACCCCCTTCAAATCTACAATGTATTTTACTTATAATTCTTCCATTAGTTTCACCAGTTAAACAAATATCTAAAAATGTCACTGATTTCCCAGTTTGTACTGGGATATTTTAAATGCTAGGCCTGAAAGCCCTCTTGCAGTACATTTGATAAATATCATAAATGTACTGTATTAGAGCATGTTTGTAGAAAGGGATGTAATTTGCATGTGAAGAGAAGGCTTTTGTATAAAGAGACTGTTTTTATTTTGAAGTATGGGACTTTAAGCCCAGCAGGTATTAATGTGGAATGCAATTGGAAAGTTTTTTTAGCTTAACTGATTGCAATTAAGCAATTTATGATAACTGATTGTGCTATATATGCTTGGGCAGTTTTTGTGATTTTTATTCCCATTTGAAGGCTTCCAGCTGAGGCGCTAGGGATTTTTATTAAATTTTTCTATTTTGGATCCTGGTTGTGTCATTTTTCTATCTGGTCAGAAGTGGTGGATGAGCTTTGCTGTTGCTGTGAATATCTTCTCCATACTCTGGATGTACATAGATAATTAAGATTTTACTTGCACAGGACTAAACCTTTCAGGAAATCTGATCAGTTGTTTGTAGCGTTCTCTGAACAAACGTGGTCAGGCAGTGTCTTAGGTTACAATTTCTAAATGGATTTTAAACTGTATTTCCACCATTTATTCTCTCAGGAACTTGGAATTATCTTACGTGCCTAGGCTCACTCTCTTAAGATGTTTGCTACCTTATCAGCTTTATCTGTGAGGGTGTCCATGGATGACATTTGTGCTACGGCCACTTGGGTCACTCCTCACACCTTCATTTCTCATTACAAATTGGATATTGTCCCCAGAAACAGAGCAACTTTTGGTTCCATGGTGCTCAGTCATATCTTTCCATAGGGCTGCCCAGGATACTATTGTAGCTGGGGATTCTGACCCAGTCTTAAGGAATAATGAAATGGATAACATCAGATTAGCAGTTGTGTACTTACCATAACTTGGCATTTGTGTTATCCTATTTCATTATTCCTCACTTCCCGCCCACCTTCCCCCATCCGTACTCTGCGGGGTTCTGAGAATGCTGGAGTCTTGGGCTCCTGGGCTTTGTTTCCCTTGTTTAAAGTTTCAGTCGTATATTCTCCGGGGTTCCTCCAGCAAACTCGATCTGAGGGGTACAGTGCAGAAGAGGATTATGGGACAAGGAGGAGCTCAAACCTTGAATCTATGTCGGATCGGATCCGATGTTGAATCCGAAACCCATTCATGAGGAATAATGAAATAGGATAACACAGATGCCAAGTTATGGCAAGTACATAACTGTTGATGTGATGTTGTCCCATCTCGCCTTCATTCTTTACTGGTTCGGTTCCGTCTTGCCCGATTTAGACATACCCTGACTTTCTTCAATTGCCTCTGAGAGGGGGGACTTTAGTAAACTTCTCAATAGCAGCTTATTTTTTCTTTCAAGCAACACTCTGTGACTGAATGAATAGCAGATGGCTCATGATTCCTGTAAATGGACTGCGCTAAGGCAGTACACACAAACAGTGTGACCATCAGTCATTGACATTTTCTGGTTACACTTGTCGCACTTCTTGAATCCAGAGGGTTTCGTTTCCTTAGGATCCTTGGACATTTTGTCTTACAATATCAACAACAACAACTATAGTAGTCTAATCACTAAGAGAAAAGTTATGTGTAATAATATATATATGTATATATATTTTTTTTTAACAACAATCAACTCAGCAGTACAATTTAACCAGAGACAAAGGCAGTTCTCTAAATTACATGAATCTGCCTAAGATAAAAAGAAATTACAGAAAGCAGGGTACGGCCCTCTAGGTTAAATGGGTCAATGGTAGCCCTCTAACTTAAACCAGCTTACCAGACAGAAAAGAGGTAACAAATACCTTTAAATTACAAAGCACTCTAACTTAAATGAACTTGAATAAGGTAACTAAAAGGAAGCACTCTACTAAAAGGGGCCTAGAAAGATATAAACTTTAGCTGGGATAGGGAAGGGAAAAGGCCTAGAGAGAGAAAAACAATGGCCAACAGTAAACAACCAACAGAGTTAACACACTAAGCTCAAACAAATGTACTAAACCCTAGAAGTCTTTATACATATCTTTAAACTACAGTTATTCAAAAAGTAAGGAAAGAAAATTTCCATTTAGCCAGAGCCAGAATGGAAACACCCGATCTTGTTTAGTGGCAAATGAGATCTGGGGAACTCTCCAAGAGCATCATGGGATAGGGTTTAGCCACGAGCTAGTGGAAGAACTCAAGCTTTGTATTTGGCCGAGTTGGAACCAAGGATTGGTTCCGAACCTAGCCAGTAAAGAATAGAGGCGAGACGGACAACACACATGGAACATTATGGTGAGTACATAACTTCTTTTTTAGAGTCTTTGAATCTGAGTCCATCTGGTTTGGATCGGAAGAAAGCACTGTCTTTGGATCCAAATACTGCTCTGAGTGCACATGCTCTGACATCATCAGAGCAGAATGGCTATCAGAGCCAAAGCATCCCTGTCGGATACGGGAGATCAGAGTTGATGCCAAGGTTTTCGGAGCTGTCTTTTCCTCTTGAATCCTTGGCACTGCACAGCTCAGCTCTGACTTCCACCCCAGGTGGATTGTTATCAGGGCAGAGGGAGGTGACAAGCCAGAAACTCAATTTCTCAGCTCCATTGTGTTCCTTCTCCCTGGAGCAATCTGCCTTTGAGTTTGTGAACAGAGTGTTCCCTGCTCTGGCAGGTCTGATGGGTCCTTCCCCCTTGGCTTCACCCTCTGCTTCTCAGATGATTTTGCACTATGATCCTCAACATTCTACCTCACAGGGACAGCCAGGTCATAGCTTCCAGACTGCCCAACAGGGTATCCTAATCTTTTCTGATAATTCACTAGAGCACCCCACCAAGGATTCCCTAGGAAGAGAAAGTGCAAAAGGAGGTACTTGGACTCTCCTCAAGAGTCAGTCACTGAGGACACTGATTTCAATGATGGAGCGGCAGCTCCAAAAATCATTACCCGAGGATGTCTCATTTGGAGACAGTCTTAAGATCCTTAAGAAGAAAGGTGGCTGGTCTTCCCAAGACTGTTATCTGAAGGAATCAGTATTTCTGGAAGCCTTTGGGACTGGCCAGTCTACCTCCTGTGTTACTCCACCTGCCGATGAGCTCATTGATTTAATCTCTAGGTGGGTGTGAAAGGAACCTGATATGACTGACCCAATCCCCAAGAGACCAGACCGGATTCTGGCTCCACCAGTTTACAGGGAATTTTGGGGCAAAGGGGCACCAGTAGATGACATGTTCATGGTGGCAGCTACAAAAATGGAACCCTGGAACAGAGTTCCACTGTCCATCCTCCTAACAGAGAGTCTAGGGCAATAGACAGGTTTGTGAAGCATGTTAAGGCTTCAGCACCTTTTACACTCAGATCTGTGAACTATTTGGCACATGTTACGAGGATTCAAAGAGATTTGATTAAAGAGCTATTGAAATCTCCTTCTAGAACTGAAACTGCTGAGGCTCATTCTTCAGTAGTCTCTCAGTTGGTTACCCTACAAGCTACAACTAATTCATCCATGAGGCTGATCTTGCATGCTACAGAAGGTGCCTTCGGGGCAGAGAGTTTAGGTATTTCTATCAGGAGGCATACATTGATGCACCTGTGTGATTTTGCGGAGCTCTTCGAGTCCTAGTTCATCAATGCTCCCTTTGACAGCACTTCCTTGTTTGAATCCGCAGTGAAGGACACTGCCCAGGTGTGAGAAAGATGGAAAGACCCTGTCTGTGGTGAGCATGTGTTTTTCATCCCCTCAAAGGACCTTTTCCAGGAATCAAAAGAGAGGTCAAAAAATATGGTTCAGAAAGTCCCAGGGTCCTTTCTAGGACACACATGAAGGTAATTCCCCCAGAGGCAGCGGAGGCAGTGATAATGGAAGGTGATGCCCCCATGGCAGAGGAGGCCTGCAAAACTGAGGATCTAGAGATTCCTTTTCCGACAGACCCTTTCAGCGCTCCTGAATGGAGGTCCGACTGCCTACTTCTGGAGGCAGTCGGGGGTCACTTATCTCTGCACCAGAGAGCCTGACTAGATATAACAAAAGACAGTTGGGTGCAGGAAATTATTTCCAGAGGTTATATCATTCTATTTTCATTATCTTCTCCATTGTCAAGAAAATTTCCTGATGTTCCACCCAATCAGTGGAAAGCAGCACCACTAGAAATCCAAAAGCTGCTAGAAAAGAGTCATCCAAGAAGTCCCACCAGTCCAAATAGAATCCGGAACATACTGAAGATTCTTTTTAGTGCCAAAGAAAATGGGACTGAAGACCAGTTTTGATCACAGTGTATTGAACAAGTCAAGTTCGACACACAAAGTTCCAGATGGTCACAGTTCAGTCCATTCTGCCCTTTCTGAGCAAAGAAGACTGGATGTGCTCAATAGATCTTCAGGATGCATACTATCACATAAAGATGAACAGATGATCCAGAAGGTACTTATGTTTCTGGCTGGGAGCCCGTCACTTCCAGTTCAGAGCATTGCTCTTCGGCCTCACCACAGCCCCCAGGGTGTTCACCAAGTGCATGGTAGTGGTAGCAGCTCATTTGACAGTGCAAAGATTCTGGGTGTTTCCATATTTAGATGACTGTTTCATTACCTCCCCGACCAGGCATCAACTGATTGAAGCACAAGATGGTCACATTTTGGAATAACCATAAATTACAATAAGTCTCATTTGCAGCCAACCCAGACATTACAATTCATAGCAGTGTTCAACACAGGATCTATGGTAGCTTCTCTTCCACTATCAAGAGTGCAAATGATAAGGATGCAGGTTAAGAAAATAATTTGCAATACCAGAATTTCAGCCTGATTGATTCTGCAAGCCCTGGGATCAGTGTCAGAGGCAATAATTTTAATACCTTAAGCAAGGGTCCAGATGAGAATTCTACAATGGATGCTAGTGACACAATGGCCAGTGCTTTCTCAACCCATGTCAGCGAAGATAAGAATAACTCAGGTATTCAGACAATACTTTTGGTGGTGGCTGCAGTCACCACAGGTGTTACAAGGTCATCCTTTAATCCTTCGTCAACCCAAGGCCATAGTGACCACTGATGCCTCCCAAATTGGGGGGGGGGGGGCATTTCCTTTGGACAACATTCCAAGGCACTTGGTTCCCTGAGGAGGTCAGCTTGCATATCAGAGTTCTGGAGATGAGAACAGTTCTTTTGGCATTGTAGGCTTTCCAAGACTCTCTCCCTCTTGGGACATTTGTAATCCAGACGGACAACATATCAGTAGCAGTAGTTTGGTACATCAGCAAACAAGGGAGAATCAGATCTTATTCCCTGTGTCAAGAAGCTCTCAGAGTGTGGCAATGGGCAATATCTTCCAACGGCTTTCCAATAGCAACACATATTCTGAGGAAGTCGAAAGTGATAGCAGACAAATTGAGCAGGTCTATCTTACATGATGAGTGGTCTCTCAACAACAAAGTGATAGAAATGATTTTCAGTCAGTGAGGCCAGCCTTGCTGCAATCTTTTACCATCTCCCCTAAACAACAAGTGCAGTGGCTTCTTTGCCCTGATTTCCCCACCAGGGCACTCACCGAGGGATACTCTACTCCATGATTGCCCCCCAAGTCTTCTGTATGATTAATTATCCTTCAACTCCCCTAATTCACAAATTCCTTCAGAAAGCAGCCCAGTTGAAGAGCAAAGTCATCCTCATTGCACCTTACTGGCCTCAATAGATTTGGTTTGCCTTCCTTTGGCCTCATCTACTCTATCCGCCTTGGATTCTGGATCCATTTCCAGACCTCCTGTCTCACCTGACAGACCTGGTTGTCTCAGATGGCTCAAATCTCAAACTCACAGCATGATTTCTCCAGTTCCTTTAATAGCCAGACAACCAATGCTCTCTTCTCCTGTCCGTTCCATATTTTTATCTTCCCATAAACCTCCTACTGGGAAACTTTACAGAAGAAAATGGAAAAGGTTCATTTATTGGCCAGAGCAAAATCAGAGAGAACCTTTCTCAGCTCCAGTTCAGTCTGTTCTAAAATTTTTAGTGAGTTTATTTGATGAGGGTGCTAGTTCATCAAGTATTAAAGTTCATCACGCAGCAATCTCTAACTTTTGTGCAGGATTTCAAAATTCCTCACTGGCTTTTTCTAAACTGTACAAGACCTTTTTGAGAGGTACTCTTCTGCTAAGACCCCCTTATAAAGACCTCATGCCTCCATGGGATTTAAATGTGGTACTGCAAGCCTTAATTCAGTCTTCCTTTGAATCGGCAGCTAAATGTGATCTTAAACTTTTGACCTGGAAAACTATCTTTCTAGTTGCAATTACATCTGCTATAAGAATTTCAGAAATTCAAGCATTATCTCCTAAGCCCCCATATTTAATTTTTCATAAGGATAGGGTTACGTTATGTACCAGTGCTTCCTTCCTTCATTCCTAAGATGGTATCAGAATCCATCAACCAATCCATTAATTTGCCAGTGTTCTTTCCAAAATTTGCAAATAAATAAAAAAATAAAAAAGCCTGGAGTGAAATGACATGAAACTGCACCATTTTATTGAAATAAACCACAGGTTAAGTACTTTCAGCCAACAATATAGGCATCTTCAGAACACCTTCTAAGAGCATAATCACTCAGTTTACACACTTGCAGTCACACGGCCACGTGTATTGGTAATAGTATTGCTTCCACTGTGAGAGCCAATCAGATGGCAGATTTGTGACCCAGCTCACAATGTGTTTGACGTTCCTTGCAAGAGTGGTTGAATGACAGTACCGAATGGTGCATTGGCTCTAATAACAGTAGTTCCCTCTTAATTCATTTGGAACTTTTGATTTTTAACTTCAACTGCTTCATGACAATCTCCTGAAATACAGGAAATTGCAATGTGAAAATAGTTATTTACTGTGTATTCGAGTCTAGTGTGTCTCTAAAGGTCTTTGTTTGTAGAAGTATCCTGCAGGACTGATAAGAGGCTCTGACTTGCATTGGGAACTTTTAGGTATGTTCAACAGACATGTCTGTGAGCTCATGGAAACATTAAATGTTATGTTGTCCCTCTCGCCTTCTTTCTTACTGGATGGGTTCAGAGCCGATACTCAGCTCTGACTCGGCCAATACACTAGCTCGAAGTCTCTGACTTGGCTCGTGGTTCAATACCTATCCCACAATGCATTAGAGTAACCCCTAGATCTCGTTTGCTACTTGACGAGTTTGGATTCTCTCTTCTTGACCGTGGCTAAGTGTTTTTTGATTACATTAATGATAGCTGTTTTTTTATGAATTTCTTGTTATTAGAGTTATTGTAGATCTTAGTTTAGGCAGTTTATCCTTTCTATAGGTTTTTGGCATAATTCGTTTATCGTCTGTTGTGTTGTTGCTTATTGGCCGTCATTTTCTCAGTAGGCCTGTCCTTTCCCTGTCAGTCTTGTGGTAGTTGTGTATTTCTTTTTTAGCTCATTTAAGTTAGAGAGCTAAAAGACCCCATTTTTTATTAGAAGGTTTTTGTTGTCTGCTCCCTGTCAGCTAAGCTAGGTCCGTTTAAGATAGAGGGCCTAGTGCCCGTTTAACTTAGAGGGTAGAGGTGTTAGTTCCCTGTTCTGTTTTTTTGTTGTGTATTTATCTTAGCTTATTTTTGGTATTATTTTTTTGTTGCAGTTCAACATGTGTAAAGAGTCCAGTGATAGAGAACCCAAAGTCTCTGGGTTCAAGAAATGCCAACAATGCTCCCAAAAAATGTCTATAACTGATGGGCACAATGTATGCATGTACTGCTTAGGTGCTATTCACTTGCAGGAATCCTGCAGTTTTTGTCACTCCTTCAGCTCTTGAGTGTTACATGAGAGGAAAAACAAACTGATTTTATGAGGTTTAATAAAGCCTTCTTTTGATGAAGATTTACAGACTTCTGCAACTACTAGTGACAAGTCCATGAGACCTTCCTCTTTATTCTCTTCCTCGGCTCATTCAGAGCCTCCAAAGAAATTACCTAAATTAACTGAAAAATCTATCTCCTTGGCTCCACCGCCTTTGGAACTGAGGGAGACAATCGGTGCAGACAGATCTAGCTCATCATTTCCAAAGACTTCAGAACCGATAGAGACTACTTCTCAGAGCCAGTCCATTGAATTAGAACTGGTATCTCCGACTTTGAGATCCTATTCTTCAAAGGTCTCAATCCCCCACTCTTTCATCCAGGTCCTGTAGGAGCTTATCAGATGACGACATGGACAGGGTGGTGCTCAAGCTTTTGAAGTCACTGGCGCTGGCAAAATTGTTCTCGGCTCTGACCCCACTGGTCTTGGAGCCATCCAAGATGACTACATCCACTATTCCTCCTCTGAGCCAAGCTGGATCTTCTTAGCCGGAATGCCAAATATCTCTTGCAGTAGACTCTTTGGTTCTGAGACCCCTTTGGGACTCTTCTGAACTGCTGCCTGCTCCGACACTTTCGGTGCCGTCTGGAGTGTCTAGGAGCCGTAGTTCTCCAGTCGGCTCTGCGGGGGAGTCTCGGTTCCGAGTCTACCCCTCAGTGCATTGGCACGGGTGAGCTTGGCTCCTACATCGGCCTCGGAGCCGATTTCCTTTGTGCCAGGGATTTCCTCCGCTTCCTCGGAACTGGGGGTGTCCTTGGAGCTGGGGAGGTCACTGGGGGTGTCCTCGGAGCTGTGGAGGTCAGCCTTCGAGGTGATGAGGAGTGTGCTGTCCCCTCCTGCAGCTCTACTCAGGGATTTTGGCATTCTTCCTCCTCAGGCACCGGCATCTGCTTCGGCACCATCCCCTCCACAGGACAGTAGAGATTCAGGGCCTCAGGAAGCCCCATCGGGCGTGCCCCACTTTTCCAAGACAGCGATTCCTTTCGCAGCCAACCCTATCAGCGCTCCTGAAAGGAGGCCTGCCTGCTCTTCTCTGGAGGCAGTCAGGGGACGATTAACTTTGTACCCAGAAGCCTGGCGAAATATCACAAGAGACAAGTGGGTACAAAGTATAATATCCAGAGGATATTCCATTCCTTTTTGCCAGCCCATTCCACAGCTCAGAAGAATCCCGGATGTTCCACCCAGTCTAAGGTTGCCACCTTTTCAAATGGCCAAAGTGGGACATTTTCGGGACACAAATCAGATTTTACAGGCTGACACATACCCACGGTCGGTACAAAGGATAGAAATTTACTTTTTTGCCTAAATAAAAAGCTCATTCTTGTAGCAGTTTAGTTGCTTATTCTGTTTCTTCTAACATTTAGGTATTTTAAATACAGAAATAACTATTTTATGCAACTATTACATAAAATATAGGACATAATTATATCCTACAATCGCAGGACATTTGCCATTTTTAATATTTTTGGTCTGGACACATCTGTCCAAAGTGGGACTGTCCCTCACAAAGTGGGACAGGTGGTAACCCTAACCCAGTCAGAGGGAACAAGCAACTATAGCAATCCAAGAGTTACTAAACAAAAGAGTCATCCAAGAAGTCCCCGCAGACCAAATAGGATTCGGAACTTACTCAAGATTCTTTTTAGTATCAAAAGAACAGGGGACTGGAGACCCATTTTAGATCTCAGCAAGTTGAACGGATCTATAAAGAAGTCCAAGTTCCGAATGGTGACACTGCAGTCTATTCTTCCTTTTTTAGGGAAAGACGATTGGATGTACTCGATAGCCCTCCAAGATGTGTACTACCGCATAAAAATGGAGAGAACATCAAGGAGTCATCTACACTTCCGGCTTTGAGCCAGTCATTTTCAGTTTCGAGCTCTGCCCTTTGGTCTCACTACAGCCCCCAGAGTATTCACCAAATACATGGCAGTAGTAACGGCTCACCTGAGATGCCTGGGATTCCAAGTCTTTCCATACCTGGACGAATGGCTCCTAACTGCCACCACCAAGCATCTATTTCTACAGGTCAGGGACACTACACTGGAACTTTGTGCTCAGTTAGGTATAACAGTGAATTTTCAAAAATCTGCCTTGTTGCCTTGTCAACATATTATATTTATCAGCGCAGATCTAGACACTATCTCTATGATGGCTCACCTTCCGCCCGACAGAGTCTCTGTCCTCAGACAGCAAATAGTTGGCATTCTTCCCAGGAGCAAAGTAAAAGCAAAAGTAGTCCTAAAACATCTTGAAACCATGGTGTCAACCATCAGTCTTGTCCCTCTAGCCAGGATGCATATGAGAATCCTTCAGCTGCTTCTGTTTGCTCAGTGGTCTGTTCATGAACTTCCTATGTCCCATCAGATAACGATAATGGATTCATGCAAGAGAGACCACCAATGGTGGCTTCAGTCCGATCATGTGAACATCGGAAGACCCTTTGTTCCACAACAACCTGTTGCTACTGTGACCACAGACGCTTCTCAGATAGGGTGGGGGGGGGGCATTATCTGGGAAGAGCAGTCCAAGGCACATGGCAAGAACACAAGGCTCAGTTGCACATCAGTGTTCTAGAGATAAGAGCAGTGCTTCTGGCATTGCAAGCACTTCAGGACTCTCTCCCACTAGGAACGATTGCAATCCAGTCAGACAACATGTCCGTAGTCTGGTACATAAACAAGCAAGGAGGAACAAAATCATACCCTCCTTTGTTGAGAGGCACTGAGAGTATGGCAATGGGCAATCTTTTCCCAACATTTTCTGGTGGCAACACATATCCCGGGGAAATCCTTCGTGATAGCCGACAAGCTCAGCAGGGCGATTTTAATGCCTCATGAGTGGTCTCTGAAACAGAGCATAGTGGACAAAATTTTCCGAACTTGAGGTCAGCCTTGTTGCGACCTGTTTGCAATCCCCCTGAATACCAAATGCAGCGGCTACTTTGCCCTAATACCCCAGTGGGGGAGACACTGAGAGACACACTTGTCCACGATTGGCCCTCGGGACTTCTGTATGCCTTCCCTCCCTTTCTGCTAATTCCCAAAGTCATTCAAAAAGCCAAGGTCTTGGGAAGCAGGCTAATTCTCATTGCTCCATATTGGCCTCAACAGATTTGGTTCCCCTTCCTCTGGCCTCATCTTCAGGATAAGCCATGGGCTCTGGACCTAGTCCCAGACCTTCTGACTCATCCTTGAGGACTAATCCATCTTTTGTGCCAAAAGTCTGCTCTCAAACCAATCTGAACCAGTCTATTGAACTTCCAGTTTTCTTTCCTAATCATTCCAACAAGGCAGAATACAAACTACATCAGTTGGATGTACATAGGCAACTGAGATTTTATTTACTTAGAACCAAAGATTTCAGGAAAACAGACCAGCTATTTATTTCCTTTTTGCAAGCAAAGCGAGGCAAACCATTCTCAAAAGTTACATTTTCAAATTGGTTTACCAGTTGTATTACCTTTATATGCACTTCAAACAATAGAAGTCTACCTTTCACAATCAAAGGCCATTCAACTAGAGCTCTAGCAACATCCTCTGCTTACTTCGCTAGACTATCTATGGACAGCATTTGTGCAGCTGCTACATACAGCCTTCTAAGTTGGGAACTGCTGATTGAAGGCTCAATGTCTGTTATTCTAAAAGTGTATTAGTTCTGGTTTAAGCACTTGGGCTTCAGGCTGGTTATTTTACATTAAGAAGGTTCGTGGTCTGCACTCATGTGGGAGGATAGGCTGGACTCTGCCCTTCTGAGCTGGGAATTTCTGGTTAAAGGCTTATAGTGCCTGCATATTTGAACTGTTTCTTAATGAAATTGGTGCGCCTTGTTTGCTGTAGCATAGACTAGATCCAGGCCTGCTGAATCTAGCTTTGTTTGTATAACTTGAGCACTAATCCAGACCTTCTTTTTTGGAGAAGGTTCCCCTGCACCTCAGTGGCAGGACTGTGCAGTTAGAACTTGTCTGATTGAAGACTACAGGAACAGGGCTCAGTTTTGAGATTTTTTTACTGGTTAATTGGGTAATTTGTTTAAAAGCCTTTTCTGATTGCTTGTAGTCATCTAAAGCTGTTTTAAGTGTATTTTTTACTGTTTGTAGTCGTTTAAAGCTGTTTTAAGTGTATTTTTTTACTGTTTTTGCCTTATCTTTAAAAAAAAAAAAATTTTTCCTTGTTTCACACCTTTCTAAGCTAGTATAGTCCAGTTTTCAGGCTAGTGCTAAATTCAGGGCTATGTTACAATTTTCTGAGTTGCCCATACCTTACTTGGATAGAAGGAGGTTTCTCTGTTCACCTGTGAGAGAGGGAGCTTTGAGCAGCCATCTGTCCCTGGAGGAGTGGTTCCAGCCCAGAAATTAGTAGTTTATAGGCCATTTTGGGCTAATTTCTATCTCTTTCATTTCCCTGCTGTAAAAAACGCGTTTGCACGGTTTTGCACGCCCAGGCAGCGCCGGTTAGCTAGGGCTAAATTTATCCCAGCTCCACCAAGTCTCCTCTTCAGTTTTTCCCTTGAAAGTAGTCTAACTCTCAACCTAAGCACTTAAAAAGCATCCTACAGTCCAGCACTTGCTCAGACCAAATAGCAAGCACTAATATACCCTGACACTTGATTGTCCAGCAGGGCAAGGCTCATTATTCACCCCTCACCAACCAAGCGACTAAGCAGCTCACCCTACTATTCAGGCATGACCAAAGGGAAATTTCAGGTATACTCTCCAGTCCAGCTGGTGAATCTAGGTATCCTGAGGCAATGTTACAACTGCCTCATGCACACAGACAACCCTCTCCTCCTACCACAAAACATTAACATATGCGAGAGATGCAATTATATAGCTAAATTGGAGGCTAAGCTCTCTCCACCCAAGACTGAAACAGGCAGTCATGAGGCGAAGGTTAACACTTGCACCACACCTCCAGCCTCACATAGACATACTAAACCAGCACTGGCAAAAAATACACATAAATACACTAAATCATACTTGGTGGCTCTAAATAAAATCCTGCAAAAGCATCACAGACCTCCAAAGCAGACGCCCAAAAAACCTGCACCTCCCGTCACAAACCAGACAACACATAAAACACAAAATCAGTGTGCCGCACAATCACAGTCCTTAAGGCGAAATAACATACCTAACACACTAGTAATAGGCGACTCTATAGTCAAGCACACTGACGTCCCACTCACTAGGCTGGACAAGGAGAAGGTTACTGTTAGCTGTCTGTAGGGAGCCAGAATCTGCCACATAACACAAGCACTCAGGTCACTCCAGAACAAGTACAAATATGACTCTGTCATTGTTCATGTTGGTGTGAATGACCTGAGATGTACCTCCCTGGACTACATGAAAAGAGACATGGAAGAGCTCTCTGATCATGTAGCCCAGGCGGGTATGATCCTGACCCTGAGTAGCATCCTGCCCTCACCAAGAATGATACCGCAGTATAAAGAAAAAATGATCAATTTCAACAATTGGCTAAGATTCTGGTGTCATTCAAAGGGGGTCCAGTGTCAGGCAGCCTGGGACGACATGCTCGACAAGCCTCGTTACTTCGCAAGAGACGGCTTGCACCTGTCACCCCTAAGCTTTCGAATACTGGCCAAGGCTCTTGCTGCCCCCATAGTGCCTTTTTTAGCCAAGGCTCAAAAGTCAAACCCACCTCCGTACACAGCACAAATAAAAAAATGAGGGTTATGCTACTCAACTCCAGGAGTTTAAATCTCAAAATGCACGTGCTTGAAGCACTCCTCAGTATGGAGAACGTCGACATCTGTGCAGTAACTGAAACCTGGTACAAGGCTCCACAGAGTACCCCAGCACTACCGGGCTACAACTCATACCACACATTTCGGCCACAGAACATAGACCGAAACACAAAAGGAGGGAGTGTATTCATATTCATCAAGGATACCTACACCTCCAGGTTAGTGGTGCAGCATGATACCTCCAAGATCATCCATGTGCAACTAACATCAGGCAAATCAGCAATGCAAATTGTGGCCTGCTACAGATCACCCTCCATGACCCAGGACCACCACTCCGCCTTTCTGGAGACACTGGAAAACATGAATGTCCTACCGAACACCCTGATATTGGGCGATTTCAATTACCCTACCGTTAACTGGGAAAACTACTCAAGTACAAACTCCCAGGTCCAGCGCTTCTGTAATTTATCAACTCAAATGCTCTGGATCAGCTGGTAAACTCCCCTACCACAGGTGAAAACATATTGGTCCTGGTCATCACCAACATGGGCGACAGGTGTTCCACACCTGAGGTCAACCCGTCACTGGTTAGATCAGACCATAAACTAATCACTCTGGATGTCCACACCACACCACCACCTCCAACCAAGGAAACCACAGTGAAAAACTTTTCTATAGCAAACTTCACCTCACTTAAGACAGAGGTAGTAAGTTTCACAGCCCCCACGCTAAAGGATAACAGTGTCCAAGATGCAGGAACCTTTACAAATGCACTCTATGAGCACCTACAAGGATGCATGGATTGTGCCATCCCTAGCAAAACCAAGACTCACTCCCCTAAGAGAAGCAAACCAGTCTGGTGGACCCCTGCCATAAACAGGCTATACAATAGAAGGAGGAAACGAGTTCAGAAAAAAAGCAAATCCCAAGAAGGAAATACATCCCTGATCAGTATCAATAAGAAACTAAGGTCCCTCATAAAATCCTCCAAGGCTAACTTCAAAAGAAAAATAGCCAAGGATTTGAAAGATAATCACAAAGCCTTCTTTAGTTATGTCAAGAATCTAAGTGGCAACTCATAGATATGCTCTGATCTAGTGCAAAATAGCACAACATATACTGAACCCACTGATATTGCCAACACCCTGGCAGATAGATTCAGTGCAAACTTCGCCCCCCCCCCTCACCCCCAAAAGGGCCCACAACAATACCGGAAAAGTGTAGTGTCCCGTAAATCACAGATGCACAGGTGAAAACAGCCCTTTCAAAAGCCAAAAGCACAGCATCAATGAGGCCAGATGGTGTCCCAGGCTGCGTCTTGCACAAACTACAGATCGAACTAATCCCCCACCTAAACACACTGTTCAACCTCAGCCTCTCCACAGGCTATGTGCCCATACAATGGGGCACAGCAGCAGTTATTCCGCTCCACAAAGGAGGGGCCACAACTGACCCTGGTAACTATTGCCCTATAAGCCTGACTAGCCTGGTCTGCAAGGCTGTGGAGCGCATCATCATGGAACTCATTAACATAGACATTGGGAACCTCCAAACACTTGACCTGACCCAGTTCGGCTTTGTTAAGGGCAGATCATGCCTACTAAACCTGGTTGACTTCTTCGAGACAGTCACCAAGGCCATAGATGAGGGGAAGGTAGTTCGCACAGCCTACCTTGACCTCGCCAAGGCTTTTGACACCATTCTCCATTTGGGAATTATAGAAAAACTCACCAGCCTGAACATAAACTCCTACGTCACAAGATGGGTTGCCAACTGGCTTACAGACAGAACTCACACAATAAGAATAGCGGTCTCCAGGTCCGACTCTAAACCAGTCACAAGTGGTGTCCCACAAGGCTTGGTCCTGGGACCCCTACTGTTCGGCATATACTTCTCAGAAGTACAGGCAAACACAGGAGGACTATGGCTAACCAAGTTCGCCGATGACTGCAAACTGGGAGCCATAATTGACTCTCAGGCTGACACGGACATTCTCCAAAAAGGCCTTACTGAGACGGACACCTGGCGTCAGAGTCATGGTCTCAAGCTAAATGCCAAAAAATGCATAGTCATCCCATTTGGGAAAAACAAAACACCCATGAATTACCACATAGATGGCAGCCTCCTTAATACAGAAAAGGTAATAAGAGATCTGGGGACCAAGGTAGATAGTAATCTCTCCTTTGACAATCATATTGCCAAAGTAGTTAGGAAATCCTTCTATATAGCCCATCTAATTACTAAAGGGTTCGCATCTAGAAATAAAGAGGTTATAGTGCCCCTCTACTCGTCACTCATCAGACCCATCATAGAGTACAATGCCCCATTTGGGATGTACCTCACAAGACCCTTCCAATAGCTGGAAAAACCACAAAAGTACCTCACCAAGAGGATTACTGGCCTCAAACATATGTCCTATGCAGCCCGACTAGAAAAACTCCAGCTGTACTCAGTGGCATATCGCTTACTCAGAGGTGATCTCTGCCTGACTTACAAAGCCATGTCCAACTCAGAATTGATTGACATGCACCACCTAAAGAAATCCAAGTCACTGCGAGCCACTCGCTCTAGTGAGCTAAACCTCTCCACAACAGTAAATAGAACATGTTGGAGGGATAGATTCCTGTCACAGAGACTCCCCATGCTTTGAGACAAAATTCCTAACTACATTAGGCAGAGCCCCTCACTAACACTCTTCAAGAGAAACCTTGATGAGTGGGTAGGTAACAGAAAATACACCCCTAGGATCACTTCATTAGCTCTTCTTGACAGAGGCTCAGTTAATTAATCAATGGGGTGGCGAAAGCTGACACACTCTGGCTAGGCTTATAAATGCCCTTGGGCAGATAGCCTAGTACCTACCTATGAACATGGACCAAGCCCCATACTTTTACTACTCATTACAAAGTAGATTTAGCCTCCAGGGATAGAGCTTCTTTTGTGTCCACAGTGCTCAAAGGTGTACTCCTGTGAGCCACCCTGCAAAAATGGGGCTACGGACGCTGTCCCATCCAGTAAGAAAGAAGGCGAGAGGGACAACATAACATAAAGAAGTTATGTACTTACCATAACATTCAATGTTTGTTGTCCTGTCTCGCCCTTCGTTCTTATGTCCCTCCCTCCTTCCCCCCAGCCAAGGCTCCTAGAGGACTCAGATGAGAGTTTTTTTTTCCTTCTACTGAGAGAGTTCCTCTGAAATTGCTTGTTTTTCCTCTTATATGTATTTTGTGTGTGTGTGTGTGTGTGTGTGTGTGTGTGTGTGTGTGTGTGTGTGTGTGTGTGTGTGTGTGTGTTTATATATTTTTTTCATTTTATGTAAATAGTAATATATATTCCGTTTATAGCTAGCAGCAAACAAAATCTGGGCGTTATTCCAATACATTGTGGGATAGGTATTGAGCTACGAGCCAAGTCAGAAACTTCGAGCTAGTATATTGGCTGAGTTGGAGCCAAATCCATCCATTAAGAAAGAAGGGTGAGACAGGACAACAAACATGGAACGTTATGGTAAGTACATAACTTCTTTTTAAAAATAATCAAAGGAAAATTGAATTGTTACTAGCCATTATTACTCAATTAGACAACAGCATTAGCTTGGACTTGCTTTTTGAAGTTTAAAGGGGTGGTTATAATGATGTGTTTTGGAAAATAGATAGTTATTTCCGATGTTAGGTGCAGAAAGGTTAAAAAAATGTTTAGGGTTAAAAAAAAAAAAAAGAGTATGAAAGTGGGACAGGTTATCCCCTTCCCCCTCTCTCTCTCGTACACCAGTTGGTGATAAAGTGTTAATTGATTTTGGTCATGCTGAAAACATTTATTGTGTTGATGATGGTGTTTGTGATAATCCCATTCACCCTCATGCGAGTAACCCTTTAAGCTCTCGTTCACTGAGGAGGTCCAAATGGTTTAAGAACCACCAACAGAAGGGGCCAGTTCAACAGCAAGAACGGAACTGGCCCAATCTCAACCAGAGGACTGTGTCAATGAGTCACAGCGGAGTGAGGAATAGGTACAAGCCATACAACTGACTGATAAATGTATTGTTGTTTATAATAAAAAACGTGATTTTAAAATTTAGAATTTAAGTAATGTATGTGTCACTGGAAACTGGTCAGATTTATTTAGTAAAAATTTATCTTTTGTCCTGGCTAGGAAAGCCAGAGTGGAAGATGTGTTGATTGATTTTAAGTTGTTTACAATGAAGCTTAATTTAAGTTATTATTTTAACCAGAACATTGTGATGTATTACCCTGTCTGAGTTGTAAAAAACCTAGATGTTATGTTGTCCTATCTTGCTTTCATTCTTACTGGTTGGGCTCGGAACCGATGTTCGGTTCCGACACGGCTGCATTCTAAAGCTCAGAGTCTTCCACTTGGCTTGTGGCTGAACACCATATCCCATGATGCACTGGTGTGCTACCTTAGATCTCGTTTGTCACGAAGCAAGTCGAAGGTCTCTGTTTTGGCTGTGGCTAAATCTACATTTTTTTCTTCGAATATTTCTTATTTTAGAATTATTCTAGTAGGATTTTTATACGATATTTACCGCTTGGTTGCTGTCTATAATCCTTTTTGGCTGTCGTTTCTGTTTAGGGCTTCTCCCTATCCCATTGCCGTTTGTTTTTAGTGTTTTTCCGTACAGGGTGACTTGTATTTCTGCTTGCTGTTATTTGTGTGTGTTGTTCCCTGAGCTCTTGGTCCGTTTAAGTTAGAGAGCCCAGTGCCCGTTTAAGTTAGAGGGCTACCCCCTTCCCTGTGTGTCTTATTCTGGGTGTATTCATTTAACTTAGAGGAACTCCAGCCCATTTTAAGTTACAGGGCAGTCAAGTTCCCCTTCCCCCTTGTGCCTTTTTCTTTTGAGTGTGCTTTCTGTTTTTCTATTGTTATTGTGTACTGTGCTTAGATATATACATAGAGTTTTTCATATTATTGGTGTGCAGTAGTTAGCTTTCTTAGTGAGTGTTGAACTTTAGCTTTTAGGTTTTTCTTATTGCTGTGCTGTTTACTAGATATAATTACAGTAATGTAGAAAGAAGTTAAGCTATCTGGTTTTAAGAAGTGTCAAAAATGTTTGCAGAAGATGTCTTTGATGGGCACACGATTTGCGTTTATTGTCTCAGTGCCATGCAGCTTCAGGAATCTTGTAGTATCTGTCACTCCTTCAGCTCTAGAGTTTTACTCGAGAGAAGGAACAAGTTGATTGTTGGGGGGGGGGCTTCTAAAAGTGCCTTTCTCAGAAGCTTTGGAAAGTCAGACAACTTCCATCAAATCTCCACCTTCTAAATCTGACAAATCTAACAAAAGGTCTTCTTCTTCTTCATCCTCAGGCCATTCAGAGCCTGCTAAAAAAGTGTTCAAATCTACTCACTTGGATCCGAAGGAACATGGGTCTGATAAGTCTTCATCCTTGGCTCCTAAGTTTTCGGAACCGATGGAAAAACATTTTCAGAGCCAGTCTCCTGAATTGACACCGGTCTCCCCGACATTGAGATCACTCATAATTCAAAGAGGTACCTCACTGACCCCTTTGTCTTGGTCCTCCAGAACCTTATCAGAAGATGATGTGGATAGGGTGGTGCGAAGGGTACTGGAATCCCCAGCGCTGGCCAAAATTCTGTCGGCTCCATCCCTTTCGGACCCGGAGCTGGTAAAGATTTTTTCATCCACTACTATTCCTCCTCTGAGCCAACCTGTATCATCAGAGCAGTAATGTCTAGAACCGTTGGTGCCAAGACCCACAGTTGGGATTTTGGAACCATCTTCTGCTCCAACGTCTTCGGTGCCATCCAGGATGTCTAGTGGCTGAAGCTCTCTGTCCGGGTCTGGGGGTGGGACTTGGGTCTGACAATTGTTGGGTTTGAGTTTACCCCTCGTTGCCTCGGCACGTGTGAGTTCGGCTTCTACATCAGCTTCAGAGCTGGCTCCCTTGGTTCCGGGGATTTCCTCTACCTCTTTGGAGCTGGAGGGATCCTCGGATCAGGGTAGTGGGGCTTTTGAGCTGATGAGGAGTGTGCTGTCCACCCACACAGCCCTAAATGAAGGTTCTGACATTCTTCCCCTGTAAGGCACTGGCTTCTGTCCCTGCACCACCCCAACCAGAGACCAGCAGAGATCCTAGGCCTCAGCATACCCCATCGAGTGAATTTCCTTCTTCCGAAGCCTCACCAGAATATCCTTTTGAAGAGGGCCCCTGGAAGAGGCTTTGCAAGAGGAAGTATGTTAACTCACCGGATGAGTATCTTACATCTGACAATGACCTCGAGGAATCAGAAGGGTCCAAACAGTTGCCCTCTGAGGATATCTCCTTTGCAGATATCCTAGAGGTCCTTAAGCAGAGAGGCGGCTGGAAGTCTATAAACCCTTCTGAGGAGGAGTCAGTGTACCTGAAAGCCTTCGGATCTCACCCTTCAGCCTCCTGGGTATCTCCCTGTAAGGCACTGGCTTCTGTCCCTGCACCACCCCAACCAGAGACCAGCAGAGATCCTAGGCCTCAGCATACCCCATTGAGTGAATTTCCTTCTTCCGAAGCCTCACCAGAATATCCTTTTGAAGAGGGCCCCTGGAAGAGGCTTTGCAAGAGGAAGTATGTTAACTCACCGGATGAGTATCTTACATCTGACAATGACCTCGAGGAATCAGAAGGGTCCAAACAGTTGCCCTCTGAGGACATCTCCTTTGCAGATATCCTAGAGGTCCTTAAGCAGAGAGGCGGCTGGAAGTCTATAAACCCTTCTGAGGAGGAGTCAGTGTACCTGAAAGCCTTCGGATCTCACCCTTCAGCCTCCTGGGTATCTCCGCCTTTCGGTGAACTTTTGGAACTAGTTAGTTGGAAGGTGTGAGAGTCTCCAGATGCAGTAGAACCAGTCCCTCGGAGGCCTAACAAATTTATTACAGTCCCAGATGACAAACATTTTCTGTCTAAGGGCGTTCCTATGGATGCTATGGCAGTGGCAGCAGCCCCCAGGAAGGAACTGGACAAAACATCCTCATCTGTCCATTCTCCTAACAAAGAGTCTCGTGAGATGGGCAGACATGGGAAGCGCATCTTTTCTTCAGCGACATTTGCTCTCAGATCACTGAATTACTTGGCACACTTCACAAGACTACAGAGAGATCTCCTGAATGAGCTAGGAGTTACCCTTCAAAGTTCATTAGCTGCAGGGGTCTCAGATAAGGTGACCTCTCATCTATCCACCTTAACCTCCGTAGTGAAGTCCTCCATGAGACTCATTTCATATGCAGCAGATGGAGTGAGTAGAGCAGCGGGTTCTGGAGTTTCCCTGAGGAGACACTCTTGGATGCTCTTGTGTAACTTCACGGAACCCTTTAAGTCTACCTTTGTAAATGCCCCTTTCGATGGTTCCTCTCTGGATCGAAAGTCAAAGATACACTTATCAGATGCGAGCAGGAAGGTAAAACTCTCTCTGCCGTTGGAGTGCGTTTTTGCGTACCTTCGAGACCATATCTTAAGGGTCTGGGGAGGGATATGGTTGAAAAAATCCCAGGGAGTTTTTCCAGACGCATAAGGTGAATCTTTTCCCAGGAGCAGAGGGGGAGGTAATAATGGTAGATGCTGTCCTCGTGGCAGAGGGGGGTCAGCAGAGCTAGGGCGACCACGATTCCTTTCGCGGTAGGTCCTTTCAGCACTCCCAAAGGGAGGCTCACCTGCCCACCTCTGGAGGCAGTCATGGGTCATTTGTCTTTGCACTCGGAAGCCTGGCGAGAAATTACAAGAAACAGATGGGTACAAAGCATAATATTCAGAAGCTACTCCATACCCTTTTCTCTCCCCATCCCAACCTCGAAAAACATCCCAGATGTTCCACCCAGTCAATGGGATCAAGCAACTGTAGAGATTCAAAAATTGCTAGACCAAAGAGCCATCCAAAGACTCCCCGTAGACTAGATAGGATCCGGAACTTAGTCAAGATTCTTTTTAGTGCCAAAAAGAACAGGGGACAGGAGACCAAGTTCCAGATGGTGACACTGCAGTCAGTTCTCCCCTTTTTAGGGAAAGACAGTTGGATGTGCTCTATAGACCTGCAAGGTGCATGCTACCACATAAAAATGCACAGTCCATTAAGGAGTCATCTGCGCTTCTGGCTGGGAGCCAGTCACTACCAGTTTCAAGCTCTGCCCTTTAGTCTCACTACAGCCCATAGTGTTCACCAACTGCATGGCAGTGGTTACAGCTCACTTGAGGCATCTAAGATTCCAGGTGTTTCCATACCTAGATGACTGGCTCCTAACTGCCACCACCAAGCATCTACTCTAACAAGCAAGGGACGCCACCTTACAACTCTGTTCACATATGGGGATTACTATAAATTTAGAAAAATCTGCCTTGTTGCCATCGCAACATATCGTCTATATAGGAGCACACCTAGACACAGTCTCTGTGATGGCAAGATTGCCGGAGGAAAATGTTTCGTTACTCAGACAGCAAATTCCCAATCTCATGTCAAAAACCAAAGTCAAAGCAAAAGCAGTTCTTCAACTCCTGGGAACCATGGCAGCAGTGATAACTTTAGTCCCTTTAGCTCGCATGCACATGAGAATTCTTGAATGGCTCCTGTTTGCCCAATGGTTGTTACAAGAACTACCCATGTCTCACAAAATCACGATCATGGAATCTTGCAAGACAGACCTGAAATGGTGGCTCCTTTCCAGCTATGTGACAGTAGGTCTTCCCTTTCTTTCTGAACAGCCTATAGCCACGGTGACCACAGATGCCTCTCAGATAGGGTGGAGGGGGGCATTGTTTGGGGAAGACCGTCCAAGCCACCTGGCAGGATCATGAGGCCCACCTGCACATCAGTGTCCTAGAGATGAGAACTGTGCTCTTGGAGTTGCAGGCACTTCAGAACTCTCTTCAACTAGGAACGATTGCAATTCAGACAGACAATATGTCGGTGATCTGGTACATAAACAAACAAGGAGGAACCAGGTCTTACACCCTTTGTCGAGAGGCACTCAGAGTGTGGGAATGGGCAACATCTTATCAACACTTTCTAGTGGCAATGCATATCCCGGGGAGATCCAACATGATAGCAGACAGACTCAGCAGGGCAATACTCATGCCTCATGAGTGGTCCCTAAAGGAAGAGATAGCGGAAAGGATTTTCTGAAAGTGGGGCCGGCTTGCTACAACCTCTTTGCCACCCCCCGAAACACCAAATGCAGCAACTACTTTGCCCGAGTCCCCCCTCCAGGGAAGTCACCAAGGGATGCACTAGTGCACGATTGGCCCTCGGGACTTCTTTATGCCTTTTCCCCCATTCCCTCTTATACCCAGAGTTATTCAGAAAGCCAAATCCTTGGGAAGAAGGCTGATTCTCATTGCCCCATACTGGCCTCATGAGATCTGGCTTCCCTTCCTATAGCCTCATCTTCAGGAGGAACTGTGGAGTCTGGACCCAGTTCCGGACCTTCTGACTCATTTGTTGGGAATGCACCACCCCTCCCTCCAGCCCCTCAAGTTGGCAGCTTGGCTGCTCCAGTTCTAAATATAGTCAGGCTTCCTACTCTCACACCAGCAGTAAAGCACATGCTTCTTTCCTCGTATAAGTCCTCTTCCAGAAAATTATATCCCAGTAAATGGAGGAGATTCTCTTATTGGGCTTCAGAAAGAAATCTTGACCCTTTTTCTGTGCCTATTAGCTCTATTTTGGATTTCCTGGCTGAATTGTTTCATAAAGTTTCCGCTGCAGCTACTATCAAGGTTGAATTGTCTGCAATTTCCAGTTTTCATACAGGTGATGTAACTCCAAATTTGATGTCCCACAGATTATGCAGAGCATTTCTGAAAGGCACCTGCTTATTAAGACCTCCTATCAAGGATCCTCTTCCACCTTGGGACCTAAATTCTGTACTCTCTCGTGTGATATTTCCTCCATTTGAGCCCACATCAACATGTGACATCAAATTTTTATCATGGAAAACAATTTTACTGATTGCTATAACATCTGCCAGAAGAGTCTCTGAGCTTCAAGTTTTGTCAATCAGACCTCCGTATATGATTTTCCATAAGGACAGGGTGTCTCTGCGAACTAATCCATCTTTCTTACTAAAAGTGTGCTCGGAAGCTAATCTTACTCAATCTATTGAGCTTCCATTTTTTTCCCCAATCATGGCAACAAGGCAGAATATGCACTCCATCATTTGGATGTACATAGACAACTTTGTTTCTATTTACACAGAACTAAAGTTTTCAGGAAGTCTGTTCATCTCTTTTTCAAGGGCTAAAAAAGGTGATCCTGTTTCAAAGGTCACGCTTTTGAGATGACTTTCAAATTGTATCACATTTATATACACTTCTAACAATAAACATCTCCCCTTTAGAGTCAAAGGTCACTCCACAAGGGCAATTGCAACTTCATCTGCATTTCAGACTTGACTGCCACTAGATAATATTTGTGCTGCGGCTACGTGGGCCAAACTTCACACCTTCATTACCCATTACAAGGTAGACATGGCCTCCAGAGAGAGGGCCTCTTTTGGTTCTACTGTCCTGATAAATATACTCCCGTGAGCCACCCAGGATATATGGTGCTAGGTACGCTGTCCCAACCAGTAAGAATGAAGGCAGGATAGGACAACATAACATAAAGAAGTTATGTACTTACCATAACATTCCATGTTTGTTGTCCATCTTGCCTTCATTCTTACATCCCATCCTCCTTCCCCCAGCCTAGAGTTTCTGGAGGACCGAGAGGAATTTCTTTCCTTTTACCAAGGAAGTTTTCTGACTTTTATTCTCTCTGCAATGTCTTATAATGCTGTACAAGTTGATACTTGCTATAAGTATCGGCAAACAAGATCTGAGGTAGCACACCAGTGCATCATGGGATAGGGTGTTCAGCCACGAGCCAAGTGGAAGATTCTGAGCTTTAGAATGCGGCCGAGTAAGTACATAACTTATTTTTCTTTTAACCCCCTATGCATCCAGTAATTTCAGTTTTTAAAAGATCTGTGAAGATATTAGGGCTATTACTCTTAGTAACAAAATATATGCTAAATGCAATCTGAATGTGAATGAATGGAAATTACTGAGAAATATTATTAGTAACAAATAGATCTGATGTTGTCCTTTCATTCTTCCTCACGAATGGGTCTAGGATCCAACCCTCAGATCTGACTCAGCCGCATTTACAAGACTTCTGATCCAAGTCTCGAGATCCTCCCTCTACCATAATACTCTATTCCATCCCCAACTCCTCAGATCTCGTTTGCCGCAATCCTGAGAAACTGGATCTATAAGTTTCGAGCTGTGAGAGTAAATTTTTTCAATATTTTTCTTGTTAAAACTTAGTTCTTTGCCTTCTTTGTATTATAGTTACTGTTTCTGGTGCTCCTCCCTCCTTTTAACTAGGTTTATCACTGGCGTTAGGGTTTGTAAGCTTTTAAAAACATTTTTAGTGAATTAGAATTTGTGTGTGTTTAAAATGTAGTGAAACCTGTTTAACTGTTTATGTGGTTTTGTATGGTAACATAGCTTAAAGTGTAAATTATTTTCTTCTAGGGTTTTTATTTGCTGTTTTTTTTGTAATGTCTGAAAAGGAGAAATCCACAAGTTTTAAAATGTGCACTTCTTGTGGGCATAAGATCCCCAGTTCTGATGCCCACAAGAAATGTATCTACTGCTTGGGCCATGAGCATCTCAAATCCATCTGTGAGGTATGCACCACATTTAATCCCAGGGCTCTTTTTGATCAGTGCAATAAATTTAAGCTTTCAACTACTTCTACTTCTGCGGCTCAAACCCCTCAGAATCCACCCAAGGCTCTCTAAACCAACTATATTAGAGGGAGAGAATATAGTAACAAAGAGAAAAAAAACTGTAGTTGAGATCTTTAGAAAAGGGTAGGAGCAAACTACATAGGAAAAGATGGGAATTGTGGGAACAATACATAAAGGGGAGGAATGAGGTTTAAAAGAAAGTAGGACTTAAATGAGCTATGTAATTGACTAAAATGATTGGGTAGATTATAAGTGATGTATAATGTTTGCAACTGGGAGTGTGTCAGTAAGGTTTGTGATGTAAAATGCTTGCAACTAGGATTGTGTAAGTGTGGTTTGTTTTCATTTATATAAATGTATGATTGCTTGCTTATGTCGTAAATTATAGTTTAATAAAGATGTTTCTTGTTTAAAAAAGGGGCAGGAATTGAACAATCTATGCCATGTTGCTTAGGTTATATGATATAAAGCTATATATGTGAAGTATAATGTTTGTTAATGTTAATTTGTTAATACAGTTTCATTACTTTTGTATAAATGTAAAATGTGAAATTGTTAAATCTCGCCGTTTATTCTCACTGATGGGTTCGGAGCCGATCCTCGGCTCCGACACGGCTGATAGCAAAGCTCAAGGTTTGCCAGTAGCTCGAGACCAAGCCCCTTATCCCACAATGCACTGCTGGAATTACCCCAGATCTAGTTTGCCGTGGCAAGAGAGATCTCGGTGATCCAGTTAGCTCGGACCATTTTGCTAAATCGTAAGTTTTAAAAATACTTTTTCTTCTCTTTTTGAGAGATTATCCATATTTAGTGTGTGTGTGTGTGTGTGTGTGTGTGTGTGTGTGTGTGTGTGTGTTTCTTGTTAAAAATAATAATACTTTAAAGTAGGTTAGATTGTAGTCATAGTGCTCTGTGTTGGCTTGTTTTTCTTAGTGTTGGGCCCTTTCTTAGCCCTATTTAGTTTAACAATTTTTACTTGTTCTTGGTATATTGCTTAGTGTATTTAACCTTTACAGGTTAATTTTGTGGTGTGTCTCTTATAATATGTCGGATGAGAATAGAAAAGTCTCACCCCAAATCTGGGTTTAAGAAATGTCCAGATTGTGGACAGAAAATGTCCATCATGGACGGACATGTCCAATGTGTTTACTGTCTGGGGGCTAAACACCTCCAAGACTCCTGCAGTATTTGCCACTCTTTTTCATCTAGGGTTCTATTAGAGAGAAGGAGAAAACTCATAGACAGGGGGTTGCTGCAGCATACTTTTTCTGAGGTGTTGTGTAGCCAGGAAGGTGCCAGCACTTCTTCTAAATATTCAAAATCTTCTGATTCTAAACAAACCAGGAAGGCAGAGAGATCAGAGGGTACAGGGTCATCAGTTCCACAGTCCTCGGAACTGAGTGCCCCTTTGGTTCGGAGCCAGCTCCCAGTCTTGGAGCCGGTCTCTGAGGTTCCTTCTTCTCCTCTGCTCCAGTCAGCACCTTCAGTGCATTCCTTGAAGTCTTCGGTCAGCCTCTCTGATATGGACATGGATCGGCTAGGGCAGAAGCTTCTACGGGAACCAGGACTTGCTAAATTGTTGTTGGCCCGACCACTTCATCAAAGCCGAAGACCATTGAACTGGACTTGACTACTCCTCCTCCGAGCCGTACTGGACTCTCGGAGCCGAAGGAGCCCGAACCGATGCTTGTCGAACCTATGAAACCGAGACCTGCACCGGTGTTATCGGTTCCATCTACTCGGACATCCTTGGCGCCGACCAAGGACGCTAGGAGCCGACACTCTACTGTCGGGTCCGGGGAGGATAGTCGGACCGATTTGTCGGTGCCGACTCTTCCTCACGGGGCTTCGGCTTGGATGAGCTCGGCTCCTACCTCGGGCTCGGAGCCCATGGTTTCGGTGCAGGAGGATCGGACAGTCCCTCCAGATCCGTCTACCCCTTCTCATCGGAGCCATGGTGCTTTCGATGCCATGAGGAGAGTCCTGTCTCCTAAGACATCGTCAGCACCAGTTCAGGCTTCCTTCTCCCCTGAAGGCTTTTGGGTCTCAACCTTCCACTTCTTGGGTGTCTCTGCCTTACGATGAGCTCATGGAGCTGATCTCTCATAAGGCGTGGGAGTCACCGGAGGCCATGGAACCTGTCCCTCGGAAGCCAAATAAGTTCATCTCTGCCCCGGTGGACAAAGCCTTTTTGACCAAAGGAGTGCCTGTTGATGCCATGGTGGTAGCTGCAGCCACCAAAAAGGAAATGTCTGAAACATCCACATCTATCCATCCACCTAACAGAGATTCTAGAATCATGGAAAGATATGGGAAACGCATGTTTAGTTTAGCTACTTTTTCTCTGTGATCGCTGAACTATTTAACCCATTTTACGTGACTGCAAAGAGCTCTCCTGAAAGGGCTAGGAGATACTCTCCAGGGTACGGTAGCTGCAGGGGTTGCCGACAAAGTCAACACACAGCTCGCTACCCTAAACTCGGTTATAAACTCGTCCATGCGTCTCATATCTTATGCAGCTGATAGTTCGAGTAGAGCCGCTAGTTCAGGCATTGCTCTTTGGAGACAAGCCTGGATGCGTCTGTGTTCCTTTGCGGAACCCTTTAAGTCTTCCTTTATCAACACCCCATTTGATGGCTCATCACTGTTTGGGCCTAAAGTAAAGGAAACTTTAACCAGGTGTGAGCAGGAAGGCAAGACCCTATCTGCCATTGGAGTCTGTTTTTCTAACCCTACTCGGCCCTACCCCAAGGGCCCTAGGGGAGGGAAAATGTGGTTCCGAAAAGCACAGGGAGCCTTTCAGGACACACGTGGAGAAACCCCCTCTAGAGGCAGAGGAGGGGGTTATAACGGAAGATGTCACCCCTAGGGGAGAGAAAATGTGGTTCCGAAAAGCACAGGGTGCCTTTCAGGACACACGTGGAGAAACCCCCTCTAGAGGCAGACTAGGGGGTTATAATGGAAGATGTCACCCCCGTGGCAGAGGGGGTCTGCAGCAACAGGGTGACAGAGGCCAGTTCTCTGGTCAGCCCTACCAGCACTCCTGAAAGGGGGCTCGTCTGTTTGGCTCTGGAGGTCGCTTGTCTTTGTACCCAGAAGCCTGACTAAACATAACATCAGATACATGGGTAGAAAGCATCATTTCCAGAGGATATTTCATACCGTTCTCTTCCCCACCTACTCCTGCAAGCAGAATCCCTGATGTTCCACCCAATCTCAGGGAACAAGCAATCATAGAGGTCCAAAAATTGCTAGAAAAAAGAGTCATTCAACCAGTCCCAGCAGACCAAGTTGGATTCGGAACTTTCTCAAGATTCTTTTTAGTACCAAAGAAAACAGGGGACTGGAGACCTATCTTGGACCTCAGCAGACTCAACCAATTTGTAAAGAAAGAGAAGTTCCGAATGGTCACGCTTCAGTCCATTCTTCCCTTCCTAGGGAAAGGCGATTGGATGTGCTCTATAGATTTCAAGGACACGTACTATCACAGAAAGATGAACAGACGCTCCAGGGGTCACCTGCGTTTCCGGCTGGGAGCCAATCATTACCAGTTTCGAGCCCTGCCCTTTGGTCTCATCACTACAGCCCCCAGGGTGTTCACCAAATGCATGGCAGTGGTCACGGGTACCTGAGGCATCTAGGATTCCATGTGCTTCCATATCTAGACGATTGGCTCCTCACTGCTACCACCAGGCATCAATTGACTCAGGCAACACAATATACTCTGACACTCTGCCATCAATTAGGCACTACAATCAACTTCGAAAAGTCTTCCTTATTGCCATCACAGCATACCGTTTTTATAGGAGCAGAGTTAGATACCTCAACCACCACTCTACGTCTTCCAATCGAAAGAGTCTCACTTCTTCACCAACACGTCATCTTACTGGTGTCAAAGAACAAAGCTACAGCAGCAGAGGTCTTGAAGGTACTAGGGTTGATGGCGGCAGCAATCCTGGCTGTACCACTCGCAAGGATGCATATGCAAATCCTTCAATGGCTCCTCTTCGCTCAGTGGTCCTACCAAAAGCTACCGATGCACTACATGATTCTCATCACAGATTCTTGCAAGAGAGACCTTCAGTGGTGGTTGACGTCTCTTCATGTTACAATCGGAAGACCCTTTGTTCTCCCCCACCACTAGCCACTGTGACCACGGACGCTTACCTGATAGGGTGGGGGGGACATTTTCAGGGAAAGACTGCCCAAGGCACATGGACGGATCAAGAGTCACATCTGCATATCAATGTTTTGGAGTTGAGAGCGGTACTTCTGGCGTTGCAGTACTTTCAGGACTCTCTTCCTCTAGGGACAATTGCAATTCAGATGGGCAACATGTCAGTGGTCTGGTACTTGAACAAACAAGGCAGAACCAAGTCTTACCCCCTTTGTCAAGAAGCACTCAGGGTATGGCAATGGGCTGTGTCGTCCCACCGTTTTCTGATAGCAACGCACATCCCGGGGAAATCCAGTGTGATAGCGGACAAGCTACGCAGGGCAATACTGTTGCCTCACAAGTGGTCTCTCAACCAACGAGTTGCAGATCTGATTTTCCGCAAATGGGGCCAGCCTTGCTGCGACCTTTTTGCCAGTCACATCAATACCAAATGCAGAAGCTACTTTGCCCTAATACCACCTCCGGGACATTCCCCGAGAGACGCACTCGCACACAATTGGCCTCCGGGTCTCCTATATGCATTCCCACCTATTCCATTGATACCCAAGGTTTTACAGAAAGCAAAGTCGCTGGGAAGGACAGTTATCCTCATAGCTCCCTACTGGCCTTGACAGATTTGGTTCCCCTTCCTTCACCATCATCTACTGGAGGATCCACGGATCCTGGACCCAGTTCTGGACCTTCTGACACACCCGTCAGGGGACCTCCATCCTTCACTGCAGTCCTTAAAACTGACTGCTTGGCTAATCCACTTCCCTTAATTGCCAGGCTTCATTCGCTCTCAGCTGATTCAAGACAAATCCTTTTGTCTTCTCACAAGCCATCCACCAGGAAGCTGTACCGCAGTAAGTGGAACAGGTTCTCAATTTGGGCCAATATACAGAAAATTGATCCTTTCCGAGCTCCTCTATCGTCCATTTTAGAATTTTTGACAATGATTTTTAAAGAAGGAGCAGCAGCTGCCACAGTTCGAGTCCAGTTAGCCGCCATATCAAATTTCTACCTTGGATTCGATGGGTTTTATGTTATGAGCCATAAGTTATCTAAGGCTTTTCTTAAAGGTGCCTTTCACATGAGACCTCCTGTCAAAATTCCTTATTCTCCCTGGAATTTGAATTTTATGCTGTCTCAAATTATTCTCCCCCCTTTCGAACCAGCATCTTCTTGTGATCTCAAATATTTGTCCTGGAAGACTATATTTCTGGTAGCCATTACTTCTACCCGCAGAGTGTCAGAACTTCAAGCATTCTCTATTAGGCCTCCTTACATGATTTCCATGCTGATAGAGTATGTCTCAGAACAAACCCCTCCTTTTTGCCTAAAGTCTGTTCTGAATCTAATATCAATCAGGTCATTGAGCTGCCAGTCATTTTTCCCAACTACTCTAACAAATTGGAATACATGCTGCACAGACTTGATTTACACAGACAGCTCAGATTTTATCTTGAATGAACTAAGGATATTAGAAAATCAGATCAACTTTTTGTATCCTTTTCGGAAGCCAGAAAAGGTAATCCAGTGGCTAAAACAATTTTATCTAAATGGTTATCAGATTGTATATCCTTTGTTTATGCGAATGCTAGCATGCCATTGACACACAAACCTAAGGCTCACTCTACCAGAGCCGTTTCTACGTCTTCTGCCTTTCAAGCTAAATTGCCCCTTAACAATATTTGTGCTGCAGCCACTTGGACTAAGCTTCATACCTTTATCACACATTGCAAAGTATTTAAGGCTTCCAGGGACAGGTCTTCCTTTGGTTCCACGGTACTGAAAAATGTACTTCCATGAGCCACCCAAGATTGAGGGTGCTAGGGACGCTACCCATCAGTGAGAATAAACGGCGAGATTTAACAACTTCACATAAAGACGTTATGTACTTACCAAAATGTTCCATGTGAGTTGTTTATCTCGCCTTTATTCTCACGTCCCAAAAACCCCAAAAAACAAGTTAAGTAAAAACTGAAAAATGGCCAAGATACGCCAAATGCTTTTATTAAAACACACAAATCTTTCTGATGAAGTCATTCTTCAATGTAGTCAAATTCAAGAGATTGCTATAATATTTATATAACAATTAAATAGTCACAAGAAAACATCAGCCAACCAAAGAATAAAATCAATTAAATTCATTCAAGCAATTAAAAACAAAGAAAAAACGTTAGACAAATACAGCTATTTCAAGCTCAGTTGTTTTTGTTTGAGCACTGGTTTGATGCTAACCATTTTATTAATACCCGGTGCTAAGTCTGCTCTAAGTTTACTTATCTAACTATATAATTCTAGATTATTATTTGCATCACCACCTCTTGGATTCTTATAAACGATATCAATAACTCTAAACATAAAAGTATGTTGGTTACCAAATTCAGTAGTATGTTTAGTAATGGCATTTGTTAAAATACTTCTGCATGTGTCCGATTTGTGCTCAGTTATACATTCACGTAGTTTTCTACTTGACTTACCAACATAAAAACAAGGACAGCAGCTACATGTTGCCAAATAAACAATATTTGAAGTATTGCAAGTAGCAGTACATGGGAAAATATATTCCTTATGTGTTGTTAGATGTATAAAACTATTATCTTTACAAATAACATTACAGCAAAAACAAGTCAAGCAGGAAAAGTAACTATTTTATTATACTGTGGTCGTTTCATACCCATACGTATATCCTTATAACACAACTTACTGTGTAAATTAGTACAATTTCTATACACAAAAGATGGTCATTCTGGTAAAATGGTAGTCAACTCAGGTAAAACCTTCAAAATACCCCAATCATTACAGATTATATTTTTAACTTCAGATGTGGATCTACTATATGTAGTTACATAACGTAAACATCTGTTATTTCCAGAAGCATGGGTCAAAAAACTAGAATTAAAAAAATAAGGTTTTGCTACATCCTGTCTTGCAGCAATAACTTTATTCATTTCATGCTGCAACATATCATTTTCATGTCCCCTATTTTCAAATTCTGCTGCCATAACTTGTAGTTGCTCAGTACATTTATCGTCCCTGGTATTTAAGCTACTCACATGTAAGTATTGGCTTCTAACAATGCCTGGAAAAATATGCCCAGGATGCATACTTTTTCTATGTAAATATTTGTTTTTATGTACTGGTTTCTTATTTATACCACTCTCCAACCTTTGATCTTTATGCATGAGGTGAACATCTAAAAAATATATTTCATTAGATGCAGTCATTTCAAACTTTAAAAAATCAGTTGTAAAATTTATATAGTCAAAAGATTGTAGTAGAACATCATATGTACCTGACCATATAAAAAGGACGTCAGCAACGAAACGCTTGTAAAACCTAACCTCTGAAGAAAATTGAGATAGTCCATTATATATGTACTTCTCTTCCCTCTCACTGAGGGTTAATTTTGCATAAGTATTAGTGATGGAAGTACTCATTGCTACCACTGTTACTTGGTGGTAAATATGCTCATTAAAAATAAAAATATTATTATTAAGTACAATTCCAAAAAGTACACAAAGCATTTCTATTTCTCTACCATTATAAGAGCCGTGTCTGCATAAAATATCTCTAATAACACTAATTCCAAAGCAATTAGGAATAACAGTGAAAAGCGATGTAATATCTAATGTGACAAAGTAAAAAGACTGTATGACATTATATACTGCCGTGGTGGTACGGCGGTAGCATTGTTACCTCACAGCAAGAGGTTCTCCCATTTAATTCTCGGCTTGGCTTGGGGGTGCCTTCTGTGTGGAGTCTGCATGTCCTCCCCGCGGTTGGGTAGCATTCAAAAGACATGCGTGTGTAAATGGGCGTACCTTCATTGAAGGTTGGGCGTCGAGCTGGCACCTCGGCGTTTCGTAAAAATCTACTGCCAATCATTAGTGGATTGGAGTTTTGCTGTGGTGACTCCTTACCAGGAAAAAAGCCGAAAGACAAACAAACAAACTGACAGTTTACATAAAAAATCTCCAGTATGTTTGCTATAGCTTTTTACATGAACCAAACATTTATTGAGAATATTTTGTAGGTAGAGTGATATAAGTTCCGTTATCCATCCCTTACCTGAGATAATAGGTCTCATGAGTGGGTAGGACACGGATTTATGTATTTTTGGAAGACCGTATATAAAACAGGAATCTTGGGACAGGGGACAGTGAAGTAGTTAAATAAATCCATCGAAATATCATTCACACTTTGTAAATCAAATACATTAATATTGATCTGGCTTATACATTTAGCAACCTCAGTATGTGTAATCATATTGAACACTTGCGTATCCGATAGAAGTATATTCATGGAATTAATATAATCAGCAACATTCATTAATACTATTCCCCCTCCCTTATCGGGTTGCTTAATTAGTATATCATTGTTTCTGTGTAATTTTTCTAAGGCATTCCTTTCAGGTTCAGTTAAATTATAAAACATACTAAAATTATCACGTTCGTAAATTTCATACAGCTGTTGTTCACATATATTATGAAATACAGAAATGACTGGGTTACTCAAGGATATAAACGTACTGGCTTTCTTAAAAGCCTGTGCATCAGCAGACAAAGGATCTTTATATATGAGTTTTAAATTTAAGTTTCTCGTAAACAATTTCATGTCCATAATTGCATTAACAAGGCTATCTTTTTGAGAGGGTATAAATTTAAGCCTCACTGAGTGGGAAGAGAAGTGCGTATATAATGGACCATCTCAATTTTCTTCAGAGGTTAGGTTTTACAAGCGTTTCAATGGACGACGTCCTTTTTATATGGACAAGTACATATGATGTTTTACTACAATTTTTTGACTATCTAAATTTTACTACTGATTTTTTAAAGTTTGAAATGACTGCATCTAATGATAAAATATATTTTTAGATGTTCACCTCTTGCATAAAGATCAAAGGTTGGAGACTGGTATATATAAAAAAACAGTACATAAAAACAAATATTTACATAGAAAAAGTATGCATCCTAGGCATACTTTTCCAGGCATGGTTAGATACAATACTTACATATGAGTAGATTAAATACCAGGAACGATAAATGTATTGAACATGTGCAAGTTATGGCAGCAGAATTTGAAAATAGGGGATATGCGAATGATATGTTGCAGCATGAAATGAATAAAGTTATTGCTTCAAGACAGAATGTAGCAAAACCTTATTTTTTTTATTCTAATTTTTCGACCCATCCTTCTGGAAATAACAGATGTTTACGTTATGTAACTACATATAGTAGATGGACAGCTAAAGTTAAAAATGTAATGTGTAATAATTGGGGTATTTTGAGGGTTTTACCTGCGTTGACTACCATTTTACCAGAACGACCATCTTTTGCGCATTGAAATTGTACTAATGTACACAGTAAGTTGTATTATAAGGATATAAATATGGGTATGAAACGACCACAGTATAATAAAATAGGTACTTTTCCCTGCTTGAATTGTTCTTGCTGTAATGTTATTTGTAAAGATAATAGTTTTATACATGCAACAACACATAAGGAATATACTTTCCCATGTACTACTACTTGCAATACTTCAGATATTGTTTATTTGGCAACATGTAGCTGCTGTCCTTATTTTTATGTTGATAAGTCAACTAGAAAATTACGTGAACGTATAATTGAACATAAGTCAGACACATGCAGAAGTATTTTAACAAATGCCATTGCTAAACATACTACTGAATTTGGTAACCAATATACTTTTATGTTTAGAGTTATTGATATCTTTTATAAGACTCCAAGAGGTGGTGATGCAAATAATAATCTAGAATTAAGAGAATATAGTTGGCTAATTAAACTTAGAGTGGACTTAGCATGAGGTATTAGCATCAAACCAGTGCTCAAACAAAAACAACTGAGCTTGAAATAGCTATATTTGCTAAATGTTTTTTCTTTGTTTTTAATTGCTTGATTGAATTTAATTGATTTTATTCTTTGGTTGGCTGATGTTGACTTGTGACTAATTAATTGTTATATAAATATTATAGCAATGTCTTGAATTTTATTATGCCGAAGAAGGACTTCGTCCGAAAGATTTGTTGTGTGATTTAATAAAAGCATTTGGCGTATCTTGGCCGTTTTTCAGTTTTTACTTAGCTTGGTTTTTTTCAACAGCAAGTTTATCACGGTCCTCTAGTTTTTCTTTTTGTTTTACTTATCTTGTATCCACAGGCCGCATTGGATCCGACAGCTGTGATTCCTATCTCCAGTTCACCAGTGCCTACTTCATTCTGCTCAGATCCCAGACCATAAGAACCAACAGCTAGGATCCGGTCACCGGAGATTATATTGAAGCTCTTGTCTCTGGCTTTTCCATCTCAGCTGTTTCAAACCCCAAGGAAATCTTCTAGCCATCCTCAGCTTCATCCAGATCATCTAGCAGCTTGACAGAGGCAGATATGGACAGGATGATGCAGAGATTTCTCAGGGCTCAGATCCAGATGGGGGTCCTGCCAACTCTGTCCACTCTCAGATCCGTGAGTGTACTTGACCAACCAATCCTGTCTCCTTCTCTGATCAGACCTGTGGTTTCGGAGTCCCAGGGACCAAGATCCCTGAGAGAGTTGGCATCGGCTCTGAGGAAACTCCCTTCCTCGACTCCGGCAGTTTCCCTGACCAGCTCGGATCTGATCTGACTGGGTCTCAGATCTGAGAGGTCAGCGCCGGGTCTAAGGGGTTGAGTTCAGCTCCTACTTTGTCAGATCTGCCCTTTCCTGTCAGTGCCTCTGCACTTGACAGCTCAGGTCCAATTCTCTCCAGAGGGCTCAAATCTGGGGTTGGCCTTGACCTCTCGTCCTCGGTTGCTTCAGCTCTAAGGAGGGGAGGGAAGAGGTGTCCCTCGGTCCGTCAGTCTTCCAGGGAGTAGAAAGGGTCTTTGCACAGAGAGCTGTTCTCTCATATCTCAGGGCCTACCCGTCACCCCTCATCCGGTCTGAGCTCTTTGCCCATCATTTCTGCTCATCTAGGTTAGCCAACTCCGGGAGGCCTCCACACCCATTCCTCAGAGGGATTCCCCCCTTCTTTTGACATCTCCCCCAAACACCCAATGGAAGAGGTACCATGGAAGAAAACGTGCAAGAGGAGGCACATAGACTCCGCTATGGAGTCTCTCATGGAAGACACCGACTTTGATAAGGGAGAAGGATCCCCCCGATCACCACTTGACGATGTCTCTTTTGGACGGTTCCCCTTTATAATCTCAAAATACTGAAATCTCAAATTTCAGAATCTCAAAACCATGAAGGCGAATCCACGAAACAATGACAGCCCAAAACTGCGAAATTTAAAATCCCAAACACACAGCATAAACCACACCACACATACACCACAATACCCACAATATAAAAGAAAAAAAACACACAAAAACATAACACCACACCTCCACAAACCTACACTACAAATAAGCACGGGGGGCAAGCCCTCTGCACCCCCCACACTCCCCTACTTATATATGCTAACTCCGAGATCGCACAAAGAGAAAAAGAAAGTAAACTCACACCCAGACATTCTACAGTCCCTAACATACACACACACACACACACACACACACACACACACACACACACACACACACACACACACACACACACACACACACACACACACACACACACACACACACACACCCACACACACACACACACACACACACACACACACACACACACACACACACACACATATAAACACCAACATATCCAACACTTACACACTCATACTTTCACCTACCTACCCTAACCCACACGTACAACTTACAAACACACTCATATACACTCAAATTCCCACCAAAAACCCTTACAAAACACTCATTTACCTTAAATTCCACCTAAATCCACACACGACACCTGACACCATCCACACAAAACACCGCACGTAATGTAGCGTAAAGCCATAACTGCGATTTTGAGATATTCGAATTCGTGATTATGCACTTTCACTATTTTAAAATTTTGCCTTTATGGTCTCAAGATACTGAAATTTGAGATTTCAGTGTTTCGAGACTATAAAGGGGAACCCCTTTGGACATATCCTGGAAACCTCAAACAGAAAGGTGGCTCATCTTCCCAAGCTTCTTCTTCTGAAGAGTTTGTGTTCTTGGAGGCTTTTGGGGCTGGCCCATCTATGTCTCAGGTGACCCCCATGGATGAACTGATTGATCTAGTTTCCAACCAGGTTTGGAAGGAACCGGACACTATTGAGCCTATCCCCAAATGCCTAGATAAATTCTTAGTTCCTCCTTCAGTCAAACCCCAATGGATTAAGGTTGTCCTGGTTGATCCCATAGTTTTAGCGGCAGCCACGAAGAAGGAGCTAGCCAAGCAGAGTGATGGACAAATTCAAAAAGTGCATCTATACCTCAGCCACATTCGCAATGAGACCATTAAATTACCTGGCACATTTTACTCACTTACAGAGAGATTTGATCAAGGAGCTTTCAAACACTCTCACTGAGTCCATATGCGTAGAGGATATCAATAAGTTTTTTCCGCAGTTGGCTGCTATTTCGTCTATTGCCATTTCATCGATGAGGCTGATCTACCACACAGCATGGGGGTACCTCATGAGCAGCTGGTTTATGCATAGCTATTAGGAGACATAGTTGGATGAGGCTATGTGACTTTGTGGAACCCTTTAAGGCTACCTTTGTTACTGCCCCCTTTGATGGCTCCTCCTTGTTCAGGCCATCAGTGAAGATACTCTTACCCGGAGTGAGCAGGAAGG
Organism: Protopterus annectens; assembly: GCF_019279795.1. Taxonomy (NCBI): domain Eukaryota; kingdom Metazoa; phylum Chordata; order Ceratodontiformes; family Protopteridae; genus Protopterus; species Protopterus annectens. The sequence goes on from NC_056739.1 coordinate 810,254,578, forward strand.
AAAGACCCTCTCTGCCATTGGAGTGAAGCTTTCTACCCCTAAACATTCTTTTTCTAGAAATCAGTGAGGTAAATGTGGTTCTGGAAATCTCAGGGACCTTTCCAGAACTTGCTTGGGGATACTTCTCCAGAGGCAGAGGAGGAGGTTTCAATGTCAGACATCATCTCAGAGGTAGAGGGGTCTGCAGAACCAGGGCTTCAAAGACGCTTTTTCTGATAGGCACTATCAACTCTCCTGAAGTGCTGCCCAACTGTCCACCTCTGGAGGAAGTAGGGGGTTGTGTTTCCCTGCACCTGGACACCTGGACAATTCTCATAAACAATGCATGGGTGCTAAATATAATACCCAGAGGTTACTACATACCCTTTTCCCATCCATCTCCAGTCACAAGAGAGAAACTCCCCAACATTCCACCCAGTCAAAGGGAGTATTCAGCTCAAGTGGTTCAAAAGCTGCTACAAAAAAAGAGTCATGCAGGAGGTCCAACCTGAACAAATAGGATTCAGAACTTACTCCCTCTCCTTTTTACTGCCAAAGAAAACAGAGAACCTGAGACCAATTCTGGATCCAAGCAGTCTGAATCAGTATGTAAAGAAGTCAAAGTTCCAAATGATTATGGTTCAGTCCATCCTCCCTCTTCTGTGCAAGGATGATTGGATGTGCACTATAGATCTCCAGAATGTGTATTATCCTATCAAAATAGATAGGCACTCCCGGAGACACCTGTGCTTTTGGCTGGGAGCCAATCACTACCAGCTCAGAGCACTGCCCTTTCGATTCACCATAGCCCCTAGAATGTTCACCAAATGCATGGCAGTCAAGGTGGCTCATTTGAGATTCAAAGGATTCCAGTTGTTTCCCTGTCTCAACGATTGGCTCCTCACAGCTTCAACTAGGCATCAACTTCTTTAAGCCAGAGATTACTTGCTACTGCTCTCCAACTCCCTAGGCAGTACAATAAACCTTGCCAAATTGAAACTGTCTCCTGTACAGACACTGGAATTTATAGGAACTCAATTGGATACTGTGACTCAAGTGCCATCATTAAGTCTTCATCGTATCATATCATTGAAGAATCAGGTGCAGGACTTACTGTCTCACCCGTCCCCTCCAGCAAAACTAGTGTTACAAGCTCTTGGGTCAGTGTCAGCTGCCATTCTTCTAGTTCTTCTAGCAAGATTCTTTATGCAAATCCTTCAATGGACACTGATGGTTCAATGGTCTGTCTTGTACCAGCCTCTATCATTTCTAGTAAAACTCACTCAAATGTACAAATTTCATATTCACTGATGGATCCAGTCAGATGACTTCTTTCTAGGCAGACCATTTTCTCTTCCTCCCCCGGTAGCCAAAGTGAACATGAATCCTTCTCAACTGGGGTGGGGGTGGGGCATTTCATGGGAAAGATGGTCCAAGGCACGTGGTCTCCTCAGAGACCAAGTTGCATATCAGTGTTTTAGAGATGAGAGCAGTCCTTCTCACATTACAAGCCTTTCAGGACATTTTCCTTCTAAGGACTATTTCAGTCCATACGGGCAACATGTCAGTAGTCTGGTACATCAGTAAACAAGGAGGAACCCGTTACTACCTGTTGTGCAGAGAGGCCATGAAGGACTAGGAATGGGCGGTCTCTTCAGTCTGCTTTCTTATTGCAATGCACATAACAGGGAAGAACAACACACTGGCAGACAGACTCAGTAGATTCATTCTGATTTCTCACAAGTGGTTCCTCAATTAGACAGTAGTGGATATGATACAGAGGCCACCATGAAACACCAGCTAACAGCTAGTAGTGAATATGATCTTCAGCCACTGGGCCCAGCCTTGCTGAAACCATTTGCCTCTCCCTTCAACAACAAGTGCAGCAAGTACTTACCTCTGATCTCCCCTCTGGGGATGTCACTGAGGGATGTTCTGATTCAGGATTGGCCCCCGGGTCTCCTCTATGCTTATCCCCCACTCTTCCTCTCACTCCAAAGTTCCTACAGAAAGCAAGAAGGCTGAAGAGCTCAGTCATCCTCATTGCCACCTTAATGGATACTGGAGCCTACTCAGGATCTCTTATCTCACCCATCAGAAATGCAACATCTCAATCTCCACACCCTCAAACTGACCACATGGTTTCTCCACTTTCAGAGATAATAAGACGGTTAAAGCTCGCTTCCTCAGTTTGTTATATTATCTTGGCCTCCTGGAAGGCGTCCACCAAGAAAGTCTACAGAAGCAAGTGGAAAAGAATTGCCATATGGGCTTCCAAGGAGAATATTGATCCCTTTTCAGCACCTACTTTGGCTGTTCTTATTTTTCTCACTACTCTTTATAAGGAAGGGGCTAGTTTTTCTACTGTTAAACTTCAGATGTTAAGTTGTTAATCTCGCCTTCATTCTTGCTGGATGGGTTCGGAGCCGAAACTCGGCTCCGACTCGGCCAATACTAAAGCTCGAGAGCTAATTTTACCGGCTCGAGGCAACCCTATATCCCATGATGCTAGGCGGTAACTGCCCAGATCTTGTTTGCTGCTTACGCTAGCGAGGTGCTCTTTTTAACGGCTCACAGGTTAGTGGCTATTTTTTCAGTAAAATCTTGGTCTTCTCCTTAGTTTTCCCCCTAGTATACTAATATAATCTTTAATAGGCTAGTTTCTTGGTTAATTTAAATTTTTAGTCCCTATTTTTTTATCCCTTATCCCTGCCATACTCCCCACCCTAGGTTAGGCCTTAGGCCCTTCCGTTTTATTCTTAATTTCCTCACAGGGATTCTTAGCTGTGTGCGTGTTCCCTCAGTATCCCTGTATCCCTATTTGTTGGAGTGTGTGTGTGTGTGTGTGTTTTCTTCTAACTTTGTTGTTTTTCCTTTCGACAACAATATGTCGAAGGAGACAAAGGTCTCAGGCTTCAAGAAGTGTGACTCGTGCTGTCAGAAGATGTCTCTGACAGACGGTCACACTTCTTGTGTTTATTGCCTGGGACCCCTGCACCTGCAAAACTCTTGCTCAGTGTGCCATGCATTCAGCCCAAGAGTCCTGCAGGAGCGCAGGAATAAATTGATACTAAGGGGCTTATTAAAGCCCGAAGGTTCCCCGGCTAAGTCCACTCCGGGGAAGCCTTCGAAGCCACCTAAACAGTTGGCTCCGAGCTCTAAGCCTTTGGATGGTGGCTCACCTTCTGCGACATTATCGGCTCCGGCTGGAGCCGATACCTCTGTATCACAGCTACCTGCATCGGTTCCAGCTGGAGCCGATACCTCTAAGACTCTGCCTTCAAAGTCGGCTCTGGCTGGAGCCGACGTGTCTACGGCTCCATCGGCTCCATCAACCCTGATGCCCTCCACACGCAAGAGGTCCAGATCTCCATCTCTGGAGTCTATCCATTCGGCTCCGAGGTCACCATTACTCTCGGAGCGGAGCCATCGGAGCCATTCCTCTCGGTCTTCCAGGCTTTCCGATCATGACCTTGAGAGGGTGGTAAGCAGACTATTAAAGTCTCAGGCACTGGCCCTAATGCTTCACAGCCCGTCTCATCAGACAGCGGCTACGTCCATACAACATACTATTCCTCCTTCAACTCTACCCCAGTGTTCGGAGCCAGAGCTCCTCGGAGCCGTGACCGTTTTGACGTCGGAACCGATACCTCCCCCTTCGGCTCCGTCGTCTGCTCCGATTTCGTCCATGGTGCCATCCTTGGAGGGATCCGGGCACTTGGACTCTCTCGCCAGCTCCGAGGGGGCGAGTGGCATCGGACCCTTGTCCGACCACGTTCTCCCTCTCGGAGCGTCAGCGTTGGTGAGTTCGGCCCCGACATCAGCTTTGGAGCCGTCCCTGTCGGTGCCGGCTGGGGTTCCTAGCTCTTCGGAGCGAGAGCTCTCTAGCCTGCCTGAAAGGGGTGCCTTCGAGGTCATGAGGAGCGTACTGGCCCCAGTGCCTGCTCTACGGTCAGCTCCATCAGCTCCTCCCACTGTAGTGCCTGCTGATGTCTCTTCCCACTCTCTCGCCCTTGGCCATCGAGATCCAATGCCTCAGGTTTCCCCATTGGAAATATCCTCCTCTTCCGAGGTTTCTCCTGATCCCTCAGGTGAACCCCCACGTAAGAGGACATGTAAGAAGAAGCATGTGGACTCCCTTGAGTCCGTCACATCTGATACCGACTTGGATGAGTCGGAAGGATCCCCAAGGTCCCCCTCTGAGGATGTCTCCTTCTCTGACATCCTTGAAATCCTTAAACAGAGGGGGAACTGGTCTTCCCTTAATCCTTCCGAGGACGAGTCGGTTTACCTGGAGGCTTTTGGTTCTCGACCCTCCACCTCCTGGGTGTCTCCGCCCTTTGACCCCCATATGGAAGTGGTGGCATGGAAGGCGTGGACGGCCCCTGACTCGATGGAATCCACCCCACGGAGCCCCTTCTGATAAGCAATTTTTATCTAAAGGTGTCCCAGTTGATGCCATGGTGGTGGCGGCAGCCACTAAGAAGGAACTGGCTGATCCTTCAGTACCTATCCATCCGCCTAACAAGGAATCTAGGACAATGGATAGGTACGGCAAGCAGATGTTCTCATCAGCGACCTTTGCCATGCGGTCGCTGAACTACTTATGCCACTTCACCCGTCTTCAAAGAGACATTCTTAAAGAACTGGGTGAGGTCCTACAGGATCCATCAGCTGCTGGGTCTCAGAACAAAATTAACTCACAGCTAGGAACCCTGAATTCCATTGTCAACTCCTCCATGCGGCTTATTTAATATGCAGCCGATGGAGCGAGTAGGGCCGCAGGCACAGGTGTGGCTTTGAGGCATCACGCCTGGATGCGGCTTTGCAACTTTGCAGACCCCTTCAAGGCGTCTTTCACTCACTCCCCCTTTGATGGTTCAGCGTTGTTTGGATCTCAAGTGAAAGATATTTTGACCAAATGCGAACAAGATGGCAAGACTCTTTCTGCCGTAGGAGTCCGTTTTTCTACCCCATCTAGACCATATCCTAAGGGTCAAAAGGGTGGAAAAATGTGGTTCCGTAAATCACAAGGAGTCACGCCCGACGCAAGAGGTCAGTTCACCCCTAGAGGCAGAGGGGGAAACAACAACAACAGACGCCGTCCAAGAGGCAGAGGGGGTCTGCAGAACCAGGGTAGCAGAGAAACCCTCTCTGACAAACCCTTCCAGCATCCCTGAGGTGTTGCCCGACTGTCCACCTTCGGAGGCAGTCGGGGGAAGATTATCGCTGTACCCACAAGCCTGGCTCTCCCTCACTCAAGACAAATGGGTGCAGTCGATCATATCCGAGGGTTACAAAATCCCCTTTATCCAAACCCCAATGATTCAAATGGGGTCTCTTCCAGATGTTCCACCCAGTCTATGGGAACAAGCAGCACTAGAAATATCAAAGCTGCTAAAAAAGAGCGCCATCCAGCCAGTCCCAGCAGACCAGCTAGGATCCGGAGTCTACTCAAAATTCTTTTTGGTACCAAAAAAAACAGAGGACTGGAGGCCAATATTGGATCTCAGCAAACTAAACAAGTTTGTAAAAAGAACGAGGCTCCGGATGGTCATGCTACAGTCCATTTTACCCCTTCTGGGCAAGGACAATTGGATGTGCTCAGTGGACCTTCAGGATGCGTACTATCACATCAAAATGCACAGGCGCTCCAGAAGGTTTCTCCGCTTCTGGCTGGGAGCCAGTCACTACCAGTTCAGAGCCCTGCCCTTTGGTCTCACTACAGCCCCCCAAGTGTTCACCAAATGTATGGCAGCGGTTACGGCTCACCTGAGACGTCAAGGATTCCAGGTGTTTCCATATCTAGACGACTGGCTTCTCACTGCCACCACCAGGCATCAACTTCTTCTAGCCAGAGACTACACCATCCACATTTGCAAAGAGCTAGGTATCTCTCTAAATTTCGAAAAGTCTGCCTTGTCGCCTTGTCAGTCTATTACCTTCATAGGTGCCACCTTGGACACCGTTCAGCTCTCAGCAAAGTTAACAGAGCAGAGGGTCTTAGATATTCAAAATCATGTTCACGTCCTTCTTCAGAACAACAAAATTCAGGCCAGGTATGTTCTGAAAGTATTAGGTCTCTTGGCGGCAGCCATCACGCTTCTTCCCCTTGCCCGCTTTTACATGCGGCTTCTTCAATGGATGCTTTTCTCCCAGTGGTCCTTCCAACAGCTCCCTATGACACACAAGATCTTAATAACTCTATCTTGTAGAAAACATCTATCTTGGTGGATGGTCTCCCCTCAAGTCCATCAAGGCAGACCTTTTACTCCTCCCCCCCTGGTCTCAACGGATGCCTCTCTGATTGGGTGGGAGGGGCATTTTCAGGGCAGGACAGTCCATGGCACATGGCAACCCTTCGAATGCCACTTGCACATAAATGTCCTGGAGATGAGAGCAGTGCTTTTGAAGTTGCAAGCCCTTCAAGACTCTCTTCCCCTGGGGACTATTGCAATTCAGACGGACATTATGTCCGTAGTATGGTATATCAACAAGCAGGAAACGCTGATAAATGGATGAAAACTGGATAAAAGAAATACCGGCTTGCTGGAATTCGGCAATAAAGGTTCCACAGATCCTCTGCTATTCACCACTAATATTTATTCCACGACAACACTGCACACAGGTCTACATGCAACGAAACAACATAAACCATAAAACAAAAGTTTAGCGCTTTCATCTGCTTAAAGCAGACTTCCTCAGAACAATTCTTATTTACACATCCTCATTATTTAAACATCATTTGGCGCCAAAACCATTTGTGAATTCTTAGAATTTAAAGGCATATACATAGTTGAATTGCACTATCTCCTTATTAAAAGTTATACTTGTACTAGGGAATCAAATCTACTCATATTCAATTAAATTAATTACTTCTGTTAAGACTTCTATAAAATTGTGTTCTTAAAAACCATAAATAACAAAAAAAATAATATAATGTAATAAAAAATCTCCTTATAAATACTATACATATAATAATAAATTATAATAATAGATAATATGATAATTAATATATAATATAATAATTTATTAAATTTTTAATACAATACTAAACTATATATATATATAATACATGATAATAATAATTTTTTGTAAAAAATGCAATAATACTGTTCCACAGCATTGAATGCTGTCTATAATATGGAGGGTGTTAAGGCATAGCATAAAAACACTACTAAATTCTAAATGTCTACCTATCTATGCATCACGTTTTAAAAAAGGCTTAATGCTAATAAAATCATTCAATCCAGGTTTTCTTGTTGCATCAGTGAGCATTTGCCACCAACTTTCTTTACGCTAAATTGTTCTTCCAATCTCCTCCTCTAGGATTCAAAATTTCCTGATCTATAATAGAGAATAAGAAAGTGTGGGTGTCCCCTGCTTCTTTGATGTGTCTATATAATGCATTTTTCTGATCTTTAGTTTTGATTCTATAATAATGTTCATATATCCGTTTATTTAACTTTCTTTCTGTCTTCCCTATGTAAAAGGCTGGACAGGATTTACATAGGGCTATATATACCACCTGCTTGGTATGACAACATCCTCCTTTGCTCTTGATCTTATTATAATTCACATTTTCTAAACTTATATGTGATGTTGTGTAAATGTATTGGCATTGGGAACAATTCCCACATTTTCTAGTGTGTGTATCTGGATTCTTGTTTTTTATTTCTTTTCCTCCTGTCTTCTCCAATAATTTCTTAATGTTAGGGGCTGTTCTATATACTATAGTTGGCTTATTCCCTAACTTTTCTCTAGTACCTTCATTTACTGTGATTATGTCCCAACATCTTTCGACAATTTCTTTAATATAATTCACATAAGGTGTATAGGTCAACACACATACTCTTCCTTCCTTATATATCTTTTTCACATCCTTTCCTAATAAAACTTCTGGTCTGCCTAGAAGAGGGATGTATTTGCGGTTCCATTCAGAGCTCACATATTTGATAGTATCATTCAGTATCTCTGTCGGATATCCTCTATCCTTAAATAGTTTATATATGAAATTCATCTCACTTTCCAAGTCCTTGTAGGTTGATGACATTCTTGCTCCTCTTATGCACTGTCCTTTTACGATGTTTTTAAAAACGTATCTCGGGTGATTGCTACTATAATAAATATAGTCGTTGGAAAATGTTGTTTTCTATGCACTTTAGATGCATAGCCATCATCTATCTTATAAATATATGTATCCAAGTACGCAATTCCATTTTCACTTATACTATGCGTAAATTTTAAGAATTCAGTTGTAGTATTTATATAATCTATAAATTTAAATATATCTGCCTTATCTCCCTTCCATAAAATAAAAATATCATCTAAAAACCTGGCATAAAATATTATATTATTCTTGTATATACTGTTCATTGTATGTGTATTCTCCCATTCTAACATTACTAGATTCGCAAATATGGGTGCACATGATGCACCCATAGCCACTCCCTTTTTCTGTCTGTATATCTCACCTTCAAATGATATATAATTGTGGTCTAAAATTAATGACATCATGTCCATAACAGTTACTATTTTATCCCAAGATAACTCTGAATATGTTCTCAGGCTATTGCAGAAAAATTCTAGTCCTTCTTCCTTGGGTATACTAGAAAATAAATCACAGACATCTATCGTCACAAATAAATACTCCTTATTACATACCTGTGGGGTTAATTTTCTTAAAAAATCCCAAGAGTCTATCATCAAATGTGGTATGTTTTTATAAATATTTTTCACCCATTTGTCTATGGTATGCCCAATATTGAATGTCTTTGATTTTGATCCTGATATTATGGGTCTGAAGGGTGGTTTAGATATGGATTTGTGTATCTTGAATGCCCACAATATGGGCCATAATAGGATATTCTGTCCGTATGAAATCGTACACTTCTTTTGTTATTCTATTGTCCAATAGATATTCTTCAATATATAAATCAATACGTCTATATCCTATATTAACTTGGTTCCAAGATATTGTTTCATAATTGTCTGATACATTTAATATGCTAAGTATGGCTGCTTTATACTCATGTTGTGGGTATATTACCACCCCTCCCCCTTTATCTGGTCTCATTATTCTGAACTCTGCGTTCATAATAAGGGTATTCAAACATTCTCTCTCTTTTGTATTTAAGTTGTCTTTTATTTCATTACAGTTATGTTTCCTCTTTCTGACATTCCTATTAAACTTATATATTTCATGGCATGCCATACTCTCATATTGACTTATAATGGGGTTGCTTAAAGGAATATAGCAACTCTTTTTCTTTAATGTCCTTGCTGTTTGGTATTCCTAATATACTTTCTTCAAATTGCATGGCTAGATTTAACTTTCTGCAAAATAACTTCACGTCTTTGATGCTCTCTACTAGTTTAAAGCTGGAATTGGGTATAAATTTCATGCCTTTGGCCAACAAAGTATAAAACTCTTCCTTTACTATAAATTCAGAATAATTATATACATTAAAACCTTTAAAAGTGCTCATAATCTGCATACTAGGAGTTATCTCTTTATTGTAAGCTTCTTCATGCTTGGGAGATTCTATACAGTATTCTTGCATAACCTCCTTGCATGTACTTTCATGTGCTTTTGTTTTTTCTCTGTCAATTATGTCTTGTTGTATGTATTCTGATGATATTGGGTTTTCCTGTATATTGGATGATATCTTCCCCCCTGAAAATTTTCTTTGTAATCATCTCTCCCTTCTCTTTCACTATACTTCTTTTCAATGTGTGTTGGCTTTCTATCTGATGGCCAAATATATGCCTTGTTTGCTTTATAGGCTTCCACATCCCTATCAAGCTTGCCATGTTTCCTAGTGTACACACTCTGTGCCTGTTTGTCTGCCTGATAGAATTGTTTATTATATAATTCTTTCCAAGTATCAAATTCATTATGTAATAAAATACTCTGGTTAATGATTTCTACTTCATGAATCAGGTTCGAAATTCTTTCATCATTATATTGTATTATTAAATTCATATATTTCATCCCAAAATCATCAAATAAATTAGTAAATTCATACTTTACTTGTTCATTGTAAATTAATCCCATTGGTAATTTAAAAAATCTCATTCCCTTAGGTACAACTTGAATATTAATACATTTGTGGAGATATGCATTATCCACCTTTAAATTCCTTATAACAGTTAGCTTTTTACCAAAATTATAAATCATTTCTTTAATAGAATTACTACCATTTCCCACTAGGGGTCGTGGTGTTTTATATACAGTATCAAAATCATATTCATTGTTGATAAATTCATTAAAATCATCATTCACATTTGCTTTCATATTAACTGTGTCTTTATATCTAATGCCCTTTTTGTTGTTGGTCTCATTAACAAATCTGGGCTGATTAGGGCTAGAAACAGTTTTTTTGTAAAAAGTACCTTTTGTTATGCCCTTTTCTCTATTTCCAGTAGTCGCATAGGTTTTCAGCACCGATTGTGCCTTAGGTGTCGCTCCGTTCCTCTCATTGTCCCTGCGATCTTGTAACATACTAAAATCAAACGTGAAATCTTTTTCTGGTGTTATAACAAACTTATCTTCGGTTTGTGCCATTTCCAATGACGCTCTGCACGTATCCGATAACGAAATAGCAGGACTAGGTTGACCATTTGGTATGTCTGTATCGCTGTTAGAGTTAACAGTTAGCATTATTTCTTTTTTGGAGCAACAATGCGAATTAGCGTTAACCTGTTGTACTTGCTCCAAATATTTGTCTGGCGCCACCATGTTTAAATCCATAAGACACTGGAACATGCTGGAGAGTTTCCTCATCTCGGCGTGTAAACCTGTGACTTCCGCTCGCAATACGGAAAGTTCATTCACTTCAGGGTTCTTCTGTGTGTCCTCACCGGTACCAGCCATGCCAGCAATAGCAACTAGGAAACGCTGATAAATGGATGAAAACTGGATAAAAGAAATACCGGCTTGCTGGAATTCGGCAATAAAGGTTCCACAGATCCTCTGCTATTCACCACTAATATTTATTCCACGACAACACTGCACACAGGTCTACATGCAACGAAACAACATAAACCATAAAACAAAAGTTTAGCGCTTTCATCTGCTTAAAGCAGACTTCCTCAGAACAATTCTTATTTACACATCCTCATTATTTAAACATCATTTGGCGCCAAAACCATTTGTGAATTCTTAGAATTTAAAGGCATATACATAGTTGAATTGCACTATCTCCTTATTAAAAGTTATACTTGTACTAGGGAATCAAATCTACTCATATTCAATTAAATTAATTACTTCTGTTAAGACTTCTATAAAATTGTGTTTCCGTATTGCGAGCGGAAGTCACAGGTTTACACGCCGAGATGAGGAAACTCTCCAGCATGTTCCAGTGTCTTATGGATTTAAACATGGTGGCGCCAGAGAAATATTTGGAGCAAGTACAACAGGTTAACGCTAATTCGCATTGTTGCTCCAAAAAAGAAATAATGCTAACTGTTAACTCTAACAGCGATACAGACATACCAAATGGTCAACCTAGTCCTGCTATTTCGTTATCGGATACGTGCAGAGCGTCATTGGAAATGGCACAAACCGAAGATAAGTTTGTTATAACACCAGAAAAAGATTTCACGTTTGATTTTAGTATGTTACAAGATCGCAGGGACAATGAGAGGAACGGAGCGATACCTAAGGCACAATCGGTGCTGAAAACCTATGCGACTACTGGAAATAGAGAAAAGGGCATAACAAAAGGTACTTTTTACAAAAAAACTGTTTCTAGCCCTAATCAGCCCAGATTTGTTAATGAGACCAACAACAAAAAGGGCATTAGATATAAAGACACAGTTAATATGAAAGCAAATGTGAATGATGATTTTAATGAATTTATCAACAATGAATATGATTTTGATACTGTATATAAAACACCACGACCCCTAGTGGGAAATGGTAGTAATTCTATTAAAGAAATGATTTATAATTTTGGTAAAAAGCTAACTGTTATAAGGAATTTAAAGGTGGATAATGCATATCTCCACAAATGTATTAATATTCAAGTTGTACCTAAGGGAATGAGATTTTTTAAATTACCAATGGGATTAACTTACAATGAACAAGTAAAGTATGAATTTAATAATTTATTTGATGATTTTGGGATGAAATATATGAATTTAATAATACAATATAATGATGAAAGAATTTCGAACCTGATTCATGAAGTAGAAATCATTAACCAGAGTATTTTATTACATAATGAATTTGATACTTGGAAAGAATTATATAATAAACAATTCTATCAGGCAGACAAACAGGCACAGAGTGTGTACACTAGGAAACATGGCAAGCTTGATAGGGATGTGGAAGCCTATAAAGCAAACAAGGCATATATTTGGCCATCAGATAGAAAGCCAACACACATTGAAAAGAAGTATAGTGAAAGAGAAGGGAGAGATGATTACAAAGAAAATTTTCAGGGGGGAAGATATCATCCAATATACAGGAAAACCCAATATCATCAGAATACATACAACAAGACATAATTGACAGAGAAAAAACAAAAGCACATGAAAGTACATGCAAGGAGGTTATGCAAGAATACTGTATAGAATCTCCCAAGCATGAAGAAGCTTACAATAAAGAGATAACTCCTAGTATGCAGATTATGAGCACTTTTAAAGGTTTTAATGTATATAATTATTCTGAATTTATAGTAAAGGAAGAGTTTTATACTTTGTTGGCCAAAGGCATGAAATTTATACACAATTCCAGCTTTAAACTAGTAGAGAGCATCAAAGACGTGAAGTTATTTTGCAGAAAGTTAAATCTAGCCATGCAATTTGAAGAAAGTATATTAGGAATACCCGAAACAGCAAGGACATTAAAGAAAAAGAGTTGCTATATTCCTTTAAGCAACCCCATTATAAGTCAATATGAGAGTATGGCATGCCATGAAATATATAAGTTTAATAGGAATGTCAGAAAGAGGAAACATAACTGTAATGAAATAAAAGACAACTTAAATACAAAAGAGAGAGAATGTTTGAATACCCTTATTATGAACGCAGAGTTCAGAATAATGAGACCAGATAAAGGGGGAGGGGTGGTAATATACCCACAACATGAGTATAAAGCAGCCATACTTAGCATATTAAATGTATCAGACAATTATGAAACAATATCTTGGAACCAAGTTAATATAGGATATAGACGTATTGATTTATATATTGAAGAATATCTATTGGACAATAGAATAACAAAAGAAGTGTACGATTTCATACGGACAGAATATCCTATTATGGCCCATATTGTGGGCATTCCGAAGATACACAAATCCATATCTAAACCACCCTTCAGACCCATAATATCAGGATCAAAATCAAAGACATTCAATATTGGGCATACCATAGACAAATGGGTGAAAAATATTTATAAAAACATACCACATTTGATGATAGACTCTTGGGATTTTTTAAGAAAATTAACCCCACAGGTATGTAATAAGGAGTATTTATTTGTGACGATAGATGTCTGTGATTTATTTTCTAGTATACCCAAGGAAGAAGGACTAGAATTTTTCTGCAATAGCCTGAGAACATATTCAGAGTTATCTTGGGATAAAATAGTAACTGTTATGGACATGATGTCATTAATTTTAGACCACAATTATATATCATTTGAAGGTGAGATATACAGACAGAAAAAGGGAGTGGCTATGGGTGCATCATGTGCACCCATATTTGCGAATCTAGTAATGTTAGAATGGGAGAATACACATATAATGAACAGTATATACAAGAATAATATAATATTTTATGCCAGGTTTTTAGATGATATTTTTATTTTATGGAAGGGAGATAAGGCAGATATATTTAAATTTATAGATTATATAAATACTACAACTGAATTCTTAAAATTTACGCATAGTATAAGTGAAAATGGAATTGCGTACTTGGATACATATATTTATAAGATAGATGATGGATATGCATCTAAAGTGCATAGAAAAACAACATTTTCCAACGACTATATTTATTATAGTAGCAATCACCCGAGATACGTTTTTAAAAACATCATAAAAGGACAGTGCATAAGAGGAGCAAGAATGTCATCAACCTACAAGGACTTGGAAAGTGAGATGAATTTCATATATAAACTATTTAAGGATAGAGGATATCCGACAGAGATACTGAATGATACTATCAAATATGTGAGCTCTGAATGGAACCGCAAATACATCCCTCTTCTAGGCAGACCAGAAGTTTTATTAGGAAAGGATGTGAAGAAGATATATAAGGAAGGAAGAGTATGTGTGTTGACCTATACACCTTATGTGAATTATATTAAAGAAATTGTCGAAAGATGTTGGGACATAATTACAGTAAATGAAGGTACTAGAGAAAAGTTAGGGAATAAGCCAACTATAGTATATAGAACAGCCCCTAACATTAAGAAATTATTGGAGAAGACAGGAGGAAAAGAAATAAAAAACAAGAATCCAGATACACACACTAGAAAATGTGGGAATTGTTCCCAATGCCAATACATTTACACAACATCACATATAAGTTTAGAAAATGTGAATTATAATAAGATCAAGAGCAAAGGAGGATGTTGTCATACCAAGCAGGTGGTATATATAGCCCTATGTAAATCCTGTCCAGCCTTTTACATAGGGAAGACAGAAAGAAAGTTAAATAAACGGATATATGAACATTATTATAGAATCAAAACTAAAGATCAGAAAAACGCATTATATAGACACATCAAAGAAGCAGGGGACACCCACACTTTCTTATTCTCTATTATAGATCAGGAAATTTTGAATCCTAGAGGAGGAGATTGGAAGAACAATTTAGCGTGTAAAGAAAGTTGGTGGCAAATGCTCACTGATGCAACAAGAAAACCTGGATTGAATGATTTTATTAGCATTAAGCCTTTTTTAAAACGTGATGCATAGATAGGTAGACATTTAGAATTTAGTAGTGTTTTTATGCTATGCCTTAACACCCTCCATATTATAGACAGCATTCAATGCTGTGGAACAGTATTATTGCATTTTTTACAAAAAAATATTATTATCATGTATTATATATATATATAGTTTAGTATTGTATTAAAAATTTAATAAATTATTATATTATATATTAATTATCATATTATCTATTATTATAATTTATTATTATATGTATAGTATTTATAAGGAGATTTTTTATTACATTATATTATTTTTTTTGTTATTTATGGTTTTTAAGAACACAATTTTATAGAAGTCTTAACAGAAGTAATTAATTTAATTGAATATGAGTAGATTTGATTCCCTAGTACAAGTATAACTTTTAATAAGGAAATAGTGCAATTCAACTATGTATATGCCTTTAAATTCTAAGAATTCACAAATGGTTTTGGCGCCAAATGATGTTTAAATAATGAGGATGTGTAAATAAGAATTGTTCTGAGGAAGTCTGCTTTAAGCAGATGAAAGCGCTAAACTTTTGTTTTATGGTTTATGTTGTTTCGTTGCATGTAGACCTGTGTGCAGTGTTGTCGTGGAATAAATATTAGTGGTGAATAGCAGAGGATCTGTGGAACCTTTATTGCCGAATTCCAGCAAGCCGGTATATCAACAAGCAGGGCGGAACCAAGTCCTATCCCCTGTGTCGAGAAGCACTCAGACTCTGGCAATGGGCGATCCCTTCTCAGCGGTTTCTGGTAGCAACGCACATCCCTGGGAAGTCCAACGTCATAGCGGACAGGCTGAGCAGAGCTATTCTCATGCCTCACGAGTGGTCTCTCAAGCAATCGGAGACGGACAAAATATTTCGGAAGTGGGGGTTTCCTTGCTGCGATCTTTTTGCAACACCACAGAACAGCAAGTGCCTCGACTTCTTCACTCTCTTTCCCCTTCCAGGCCATCCCCCCAGAGATGCTCTAGTCCACGATTGGCCTCGGGGACTTCTTTACGCCTTTCCCCCCTTTCCGTTAATCACACAAACAATTCAGAAAGCTACCGCCGTGAGGGTCAAGATGATCCTCATTGCACCTTATTGGCCTCGACAGATATGGTTCCCTTTCCTGCATCGCTATCTTTTGGAGCAGCCTTGGCATCTGGATCCAATACCAGACCTTTTGGCCCATCAGTCAGGGCAGCTGCACCAATCCCTCCAATCTCTCAACCTCACAGCTTGGTTGTTCCACTTCCGTCCCTAGCCAGGCTTCCAATGATTTCAAATTTTGTACGGGATATTATTGTAGCTTCCCTTAAGTCTTCCACCAGAAGGATCTATGTTAGTAAATGGCAACGTTTTTCCTTTTGGGCAAAGGCTAGGAACATAGATCCCTTCACTGCTCCAATACACTCGGTCTTGGATTTCCTAGCCGAAATCTTTCACTCAGGATCTTCTTCCTCCACAGTAAAAGTTCAGCTAGCAGCCATCTCAAGTTTTTACATAGGCTTGTCGGACTCCAGCATCATGTCCCATAAGCTTTGCAAGGCATTCCTCAGAGGTATCTTTTTACTCAGGCCTCCAATCAAAGACCCCCCACCACAGTGGGATTTAAACTTAGTTTTAGCATCCTTGATTCTCCCTCCTTTTGAACCTGCGGCCTCCTGTTCCTTGAAGTTACTTTCCTAGAAGACACTATTCCTAGTCACCATTATGTCTGCTAGGAGAGTATCTGAACTTCATGCCCTCTGCATTCGCCCTCCTTATTTAGTGTTCCACAAAGACAGAGTTTCTCTAAGAACTAACCCGTCTTTTTTACCCAAGGTGGCTTCTCAGACAAATTTAAATCAATCTATTGATCTTCCAGTTTTCTTTCCTAATTATACAAACAGGGCGGAGCAAAAACTACATTGTCTGGACATTCATCGTCAGCTCCGCTTCTATCTGGACAGAACTAAACAATTCAGGAAATCTGATCAACTCTTTTTATCTTATGCTGAAAGTAAAAAGGGTCTTCCGGTATCTAAAGTAACCCTATCTAGGTGGCTGTCTTCTGTGATTACCTGTATTTATCAACTCAGAGGTAAAGAATTGCCTTCTAGGCCAAGAGCCCATTCAACCAGAGCATTGGCTACATCTACAGCCTTTCAAGCTAGATTACCAATAGACACTATCTGTGCGGCTGCCACATGGGCCTCTCCTCATACCTTCGTTACACATTACAAATTGGACATGGCCTCCAGAAACAGGGCAAATTTTGGTTCCACCGTTCTCAAGAGTCTGTTCCAATAAGCCACCCAGGATGAAGGTGCTAGGGACGCGGTCCCATCCAGCAAGAATGAAGGCGAGATTGACAACTTAACATTGAGAAGTTATGTACCTACCATAACGTTCCATGTTAGTTGTCTTCTCTCGCCTTCTTTCTTGTGTCCCGCCCACCATCCCCATAGCCTGGACAGACCGATAGGTTTTTCCCCTTCTTCCAAGGGACTTTATCTTGCACTATTCCAAGCTCAGACAGTTGGTGCTGGGGTAGATACAGCTTCAGGTAGTGTTATTTGGGGAGACTGAATTGGCTATTGTTTCTTAGCTACCAAACGAGATCTGGGTAGTTACCGCCTAGCATCATGGGATATAGGGTTGCCTCGAGCCGGTAAAATTATCTCTCGAGCTTTAGTATAGGCTGAGTCGGAGCCGAGGTTCGGCTCCGAACCCATCCAGCAAGAAAGAAGGCGAGAGAAGACAACTAACATGGAATGTTCTGGTAGGTACATAACTTCTCATTAGCAGCCATATCCAACTTCCATGCTGGCAATGTGTCATTCACTCTGACATATTCCAGACTATGTAAGGCTTTCATGAAGGGAATTTTCCTTCTTAGACTTCCAATAAAGGATCTCTCTCCTCCTTGGGATTTGACAGTGGTTCTTCTAGGATCAACTCAGAAACCCTTTGAACCAGTGGATAAATGTGACATGAAGTTTCTTTCTTTGAAAACAATCTTTTTGGTAACTATCACTTCAGCAAAAAGAATTTCTGAACTTCAGGCCTTATTAGCTAGGCCTCCTTACTTTATTTTCCATAAGGATAAGGTGTCTCTATGACCTAACCCTTCCTTTTTGCCTGAAGTGGGCACAGAGACTAACATTAACCAATCCATTCAATTGCCAGTTTTCTTTCCAAATTTTGCTAGTAAGGACAAATATATGCTGCACCTTTTTGATGTCCACAGACAATTACGTTTTTATCTTTATTGATTATTCTCAGTTGCCTTCATTAACGATATCTGCACTGCAGCCACTTGGTCAAAGATGCATACTTTGGTTGCACATTCAAAACTAAAACCAACAACTAAAAATCAGGCAACCTGAAGGCTTCACCCAAATGCTGAAAAAACAAAAAACTGTAAAAAAAAATAAATAAATAAAACGCAACGCGCTTTTTTACAGTTTTTTTCTTTGTTACACATTACAAATTAGACATTGTCTCCAGAAGCAGAGCTTCCTTTGGTTCGACAAACCTTCCCCCGGCCCTGTCACTCCTAGAAAGATAAAGCAAACAGATATACAAATACTCTGGGTTATAACTCTATACTCACTAGATAAATACATACAAATAGTCCAAGTAAAACAAATAGTCCAGAGCCAGAGTATAAAAGAGAATTTAATCGCAAGTAAAAACCTTTTACATTAAAAATGCTTCTTCAGACAAAACTTTTCAAAAGAAAAATGCACATATTTATACAATCAGTAAAATGGGTCTATATCTCGAACTTGAAACCACATGATGCCGAACACCTATTCATCGACACATAAATGTCGAATCCCAGTTAACCGAACAGCCAGATCACCAAGCATTTTTCCTAGGGAAAAAAACGGTTGGCTGTCGCTGTGGATTTGCCCTTTTTCACCACTGTGGTGCGATCTTGGAGTTAGTATATTTAGTTAGGGGGGTGTGGGGGGCACAGCCTCCCATATTGGGGGGTGTGGGTGGGTGAAGCCCCCCACTTTGTAATGTTTGTACTGGTGTGTTGTGTTGAGTTGGCCTACTGATTTCTTTCCCTGGAGAAGAAATTGGTGATCTGGCCATTCACTTATCTGGGAGTTTGACGTATATTTTTCGATGAAAAGGTGTTCTGCGTTATGTGGTTTTCGAAGTCATGATATAGACCCAGTAAAACACCTAACAATAAAACTATTACACAATTTATTAGTTAATTGTTCTTAAAAAGACAGTTATTTTATCCTGTTCTGCATTTTTTCAGCACTGATTTAATAGTAAAAACTTCATTCAGCCCTGGCAGATATTGTGCCTTAAAATGCATAATTCATTTGCTTTCCTCTTTTTCTGTTAAATTCTTTAACTCTCCCCATCTAATATATTCAGGTACCACATATAAAATCATGAAATCAAAAGTATGTGTACTGTCTGTGTTTAGTATATGTTTATATAGAGCATTATTTCCATTTGTCATCTGATTTCAGACATATGATTACATATTTTTTCCTTACGTTTCTGGTTATTCCTCCCTACATAGTAGGCATTGCATTTGCAATACTTAGCCCTATATATAAGATTTTTTGTGTCACATGTGCCATAAGCTTGTAACTTAAAGACAGTTCCATGTAAAGGATGCAAGATTGTTTTGTTGGTATGTGTGTGTGTGTGTGTGTGTGTGTGTGTGTGTGTGTGTGTGTGTGTGTGTATGTATATATATATATATATATATATATATATATATATATATATATATATATATATATATATATATATATATGGGTCTACTTCTTTTGACCTAACTTTCATTTGCCTGACACTCATTTGCCTGACCCCATTTGACTGAAATTTCATTTGCCTGACACTTCATTTGCCCGACACTTCATTTCACTGACAAGTATTATTAGCAAGAAAATGTAATATGCCCCCTTCCCCACTGTAGTGCGACCCTGGAGTTAGAATATATAGTTAGGGGTGTGGGGGACACAGCCCCCCACAACGGGGGGTGTGTGGGGCGAAGCCCCCCACTTCATTTCATATGATATTGTTAACTTTTGATGTAATATTGCTTAGTAAAAGAAAAGTAAGTGGGGGGCTTCGCCCCCCACACTCCCCGTTGTGGGGGGCTGTGCCCCCCACACCCCCCCAACTATATATTCTAACTCCAGAGTCGCACTGCAGTGGGGAAGGGGGCATATTCCATTTTCTTGCTAATAATACTTGTCAGTGAAATGAAGTGTCGGGCAAATGAAGTGTCAGGCAAATGAAATTTCAGTCATTTGGTCTCAGGCAAATGGGTGTCAGGCAAATGGGAGTTAGGTCAAAAGAAGTAGACCCATAGATATATATATATATATATATATATATATATATATATATATATGTTTACAAAAAATGCAGTTGTCGCATTTATACTTACCAATTCTATTAAACGTTTGATTATTACTTGTTTTAACCTGTTCCTTATGACATAATCTATTTTTCAGTGTAGATGACTTTTTATAACTTAATATCGGACCATCTTTGTAAACATCTTTTAATTCAGGGACTTAAGATAGTACTAACCACTGATGTGATGTTGTCCTGTCTCGCCTTCATTCTGTACTGATGGGTTCGGAGCCAATCCTCGGTTCCAACTCGGCCGTTTACAAAAGCTCAATGTCTCCAACTAGGTCCTGGCTTACTCCCTATCCCATGATGCTCTAGGGAATTCCCCAGATCTCATTTGCAGCTAAACAGATCGGATGTTTTACAACTGGCTCTGGCTAAGTTTACCTTTAAAATTATTATATTATACCTTTAAAACTTGTATTTCCTTTCTTTAAAAAAAGTTGTTATTTATTTATTTATTTTATTTTATTTTACATTTATTTACCGGGATAGTTATCTTAGTTAATTCCTTGACTTTTTTAGTCACAGTATTAGACTGTGTCCGTTGCTTGCTGATTTTTGTCTGAGGCTGTCATTTATCTCAAAGCCTAAAGTTTCATCCCTATCCCGGCTTCTCTGTGTGTGTGTGTGTGTGTGTGTGTGTGTGTGTGTGTGTGTGTGTGTGTGTGTGTGTGTGCACTTTAAATTCAGTTATTTAGCCTTGTGTTACTTCAGCTGTCAAGTGTGGTGTGTGTTTAGTTTTTCATATACTTTTAGCTTATAAGATTTCTTGTACTAAACTTTCTATTTGAAATATCTTTTTGTGTGTGTTGGTTACTTACTGTTCAGTAAACTAGTTTTGAACCCTTTTCCCGAGTCAGCTCATTTAAGTTAGAGAGTGGCTCAACCCGTTTAAGTTAAAAGGCTTTTTTCCTGTGTGGTGTGCTATTTTGTTCTGCTAAAAACAAAAAAAAGTTATTTTGTTGTTTTCTGTTCCTATCTAAATAGCCTGTTTACGTTAGACAGCAGTTTAGTCTGTAGACAGTAGAGAGTTATTGCTTTTAAATATTACTGGTGCTGTTTTTCTTGTTTAATATGTCTAAACAATTAAAAGACACTAAACTCTCTGGGTTTAAGAAATGTTCTAAGTGCTCTCAGAAAATATCTGTGACTGATAGCCATACTGACTGTGTGTACTGCCTTGGAGCAGTACACTTCCAAGAGTCTTGCTCTATATGCCACTCATTTAGTTTGAGGGTTCTCCTCGAAAGGAAAAATAAGCTGATACTGAGGGGATTGTTGAAGAGTTCTTTTTCAGAAGCCTTAGGAGAAGATCAGAGTACTTCAAAGCAAACCGCTTCCCCTCCTTCTAAATCTGGAAAATCAAGTAAAAGATCATCTACCTTATTGGATCAATCTAATAAAGTACCAAAAATGTCTTCATCGGACCCAAAATTTCTTGGGCCAGGAAAGCCATCTACCTCGGCTCCTCCTGTTTCGGAACCATTGGTATTGTAGACTTGGAGCTGGTCCCCTGTCCTGGAGCCGGTTTCTCCGACATTAAGATCACCAATACTACAAAGGTCAAAATCTCCTGCCCCCTCTTTTTGATTCTCCAGAAGATGATGTGGATCGTGTGGTGCGGAGGCTTTTAAGTACACCAGCGCTAGCCAAATTAATGTCGGAGCCAACCTAGAGGGGTTTGCAACCAAGTGGATCTACTCCATCATCATTGATTCCTCCTCTAACCCGTCTCGGGCCTCAGAGCTGGAATTCATGGAGCTGATTGTAGTTGAACCGTTGGAGCCGAGACCTGTTTCAGGATCTTCGGCTCCAACTACTGTTTTGACTTCCTCGGTGCCATCTGAGCTTGAGGAGTCCAGGAGCCAACACCGTCCGGTCGGGTTCGGGGGAACGGTCGGATCAGACAGTTTTCGGATCCAAACTTGCCTCTCGGGGCCTCAGCATGGGTGAGCTGGGCTCCTACATTGGCTTCGAAACCAAACCCCTTGGTGCCGCGGAAGCCTTCTAGTTCTTCAGAACCAGAGCTTCCTCGTATCATAGGCGGGGTGTTCGAAGCGATGAGGAGAGCGCTGTCCCCACAGGCAGCCCCACTCTCAGATCTGGTCATTCCTCCCCCAAAGGCCACCGGTGTTCATCTCAGCACAACCAATTTCACACAGACATGGAGACCCAAGGCCTCAGGATGCCCCAGTGGGTGAACCCCTCTCCTCTGAAACCTCTCCAGAATACCCTTCTGAAGAGGTCCCTTAGAAGAGATTATGCAAGAGGAAGCATCTGGACTCCCCAGAGGAGTCGATCACATCTGACACAGACCTCAATGAGTCAGAAGAGTCCCCATGGTCGCCCTCTGAGGTTGTCTCCTTTGCAGACATCCTAGAAATTCTTAAGCAGAGAAGCATCTGGAAGCCCATCAACCCTTCTGATGAGGAGTCTGTCTACCTGAAGGCTTTTGGGTGTCACCCTTCTGCCACTTGGGTATCTCCGCCTGTTGAGGAACTTATGGATTTAGTTTTTTTGAAAGACGTGGGAGTCTCCAGATTCTGTAGAGCCTGTCCCCCAGACGCCAAATAAATTCATCACATCCCCCGAAGATAAAACCTTCCTTACAAAAGGTGTCTCAATAGATGCTAAGGTGGTGGCGGTGGCCACCAAGAAAGAGTTGTCAGAGACGTCCTCTTCTGTCCATCTCCTGAACAAAGAGTGACGTACGATGGACAGATAGGGAAAGCACATGTTTTCTTCAGTGCCCTTTATGCTCAGGTCTCTGAATTATCTTACACACTTTACCAGATTGCAGAGAGATCTCCTGAAGGAGCTAGGAGATACTCTCCAGGGTGCAGTAGCTGCGGGGTATCAGATAAAGTGTGCTCCCAGCTCTCCACCTTGAATTCAATAGTAAATTCATCCATGAGGCTAATTTCTTATGCAGCTAATGGAGCGAGTAGGGCAGCGGGTTCAGGAATTTCCCTTAGGAGACATTCCTGGATGCGCTTGTGTAACTTTGCGGAACCCTTTAAGTCTTCCTTTGTTAATGCCCCCATCGATGGCTCATCCTTGTTTGGGCCTAAGGTTAAAGACACACTAACCAGATGTGAACAGGAAGGACAAACTCTCTCTGCCGTCGGAGTCCGTTTTTCCATACCTTCTAGGCCTTATCCAAAAGGTCAAAAGGGAGGAAAGAGATGGTTTTGAAAATCCCAGAGTGTTTTTCAAAACACACATGGTGAGTCTTCCCCCAAGGGTAAAGAGGGAAGCAATAATGGAAGATGCCAGCCATACTGCAGAGGTGGTCCGCAGAACCAGGGCAACAGAGAATCCTTCTTTGGTAAGCCCTTTCAGCGCTCTTGAAAGGAGGCCCATCTGTCTTTCTCTGGAGGCAGTTAGGGGTCGCTTAACCTTGTACCTAGACTCCTGGCTAAAAATAACAAAAGACAAATGGGGACAAAGCATCACATCCAGAGGTTACTCCATATCCTTTTCCTTTCCCACCTCACGCATAAAAAACTTTCCGGATGATGTCCCACCCAGTCACAGGAAACAAGCAACCCTAGAAATACAAACGTTGCTAGAAAAAGAGTCATCCAACCAGTCCCCACTGACCAAATAGGATCCGGGACTTACTCAAGGTTCTTTTTAGTTCCAAAGAAAACAGGGGACCCATACAGGATCTCAGCAGATTGAACAAATCTGTAACAAAGACAAAGCTCCGGATGGTAACACTGCAGCCAATACTTCCCTTTCTGGGAAAAGACAAATGATTTCACTACAGTCCCCAGACTGTTCACCATCTGTATTGCTGTACTTACGGCTCACATGAGACTTTAGGATTTCGAGTGTTTCCGTATCTAGATGACTGGCTCCACCTAGCATCTACTAACAGAAGCAAGAGACACCACACTGAAACTCTGTTCCCATTTAGGGATCACAATAAACTATGAAAAATCTGCCTTATTGCCATCTCAATATACTGTTTTTATAGGCGCAGATCTAGATACTACAAAAATGATGGT
The DNA here is from genome assembly GCF_019279795.1 of Protopterus annectens. Lineage (NCBI taxonomy): Eukaryota > Metazoa > Chordata > Ceratodontiformes > Protopteridae > Protopterus > Protopterus annectens. The sequence continues at coordinate 810,278,874 of NC_056739.1, forward strand.
AAAGCTTCCCCCAGAAAGAGTACAAGCCCTGCGGCGACAGGTTATAATCCTTCTTTTCAAAAGGAAGGAAGGACAGTTTTAAAAGTACTAGGCATCATGGCAGCAGCGATAAATGTAATCCCTTTAGTGCGGCTGCACATGAGAATTTTACAGTGGCTGCTGTTTATTCAATGGTCCATGCAGTTACTTTCGCTGTCACACCAGATCATATTAACAGACTCTTGCAACAGAGGCCTTCATTGGTGGCTACACTGCAGTCAAGTAACCTTAGGTCGACCCTTTGTTCTTCCACAGTTGTTAGCCACAGTGACCACTGATGCTTCCCAGATGGGAGGGGGGGGCATTATCAGGGAAGGACAGTCCAAAGCACTTGGCAGGATCACGAGGCCCACTTGCACATCAGAGTCCTAGAGATGAGAGCGGTGCTTCTTGTGTTGCAGCATTCCAAGACGATTGCTATCCAAACGGACAATATGTCAGTTGTATGGTATATAAACAATCAAGGTGAAACCAGATCTTACCCCCTTTGTCGAGAGGCCCAGAGAATATGGCAGTGGGCAACCTCCTCCCAATGTTTTCTGGTAGCAGTGCACATCTTGGGGAAATCCAACATGATAGCAGACAAACTCAGCAGGACAATACTGATGTCTCACAAGTGGGCCCTGAAACAAAACATAGTGGAAATGATTTTCCGAAAATGGGGCCAGCCTTGCTGTGACCTTTTTGCCATGTCTATGAACGCAAAATGCAGCAGCTACTTTACCCTATTCCTCCCTCCAGGGGAGTCCCCAAGGGATGCACTTGTACACAATTGGCCCTCGGGTCTCCTCTTTGCCTTTCCTCCTTTTCTACTGATACCCAAAGTTCTTCTGAAAGTCATCGCATTGGGAAGGACCTTAATACTTGTCGCCCCATACTGGCCTCATCAAATCTGGTTCCCCTTCTTGTGGCCTCATCTTCAAGAGGAGTCCTGGATTCTGGATCCAGTTCAGGATCTTCTGACTCACCCATCGGGAAGACTCCATCTATCTCTTCAAACCCTCAATTTGATAGCATGGCTGCTCCGATTCCAAACATAGTCAGGCTACCTGACCTTTTACCTTCAGTGCAACATATCTTGATTTCTTCTCACAAAGCTTCTAGGAGAAGATTGTATCTTAGCAATTGGAAAAGATTTTCTTCCTGGGCTTTGGAAAGTCATCTCTTAAGCGTTACCCTTACCCAGATTTCTCCTCTCCCAATTACCTCAGATGTAATTTGCCGCTTTCCCTGAGAGATGCATTTGCCATCGCTCTTGAGCTAAGTAAAATTTTAAATATAGATGTGAAGTTGTTCTATCTCACTGTTCATTCTTAGAGATGGGTTCAGAGCCGATCCTCAGCTATGAGTCGGCCTACTACAAAGCTTGAGGTCTTCAGACAGCTCGAGGCCAAGTCCCTATCCCATGATGCACCTAGAGTTAACTCAGCTCTAGTTTGCCGCTGCAATAGATCGGAGGTTCCTTGCACAGCTCGGGCCAGTATAATTCTTTTCTGATATTTCTAGGAAAATTGTTATTTCTAAAAATATTTCTAAAAAAATATTTAGAGTTAGTATTTGATAGTGTGTGATAGCTTATAGCTTGTTAGTAGAGATATTTATTTTCTTTTTGGCCTCGTTTTTTTCTATAGGTCTTTAATAATACCTTTCCCTTTGGTGTGCCTTTAAATCATTATATAGCTTGTAGTTAAATAAGTAGTTAGTGGTGAGTTTTTGAATATTTAGTCAGTACATTGTTATTCAGCCCATTTGTTATTTAGGGCTTATTTAGATAATTTAGCTTACTAGATTAACTTTGCTAATTGTTTGGGTGTGGCTAGTCTCTTTAAAGTACAGTAGATTGTTGTTTGTGTACTGTATACTTGATTATGGCTGACCAGGATAAGGATAAGCATCCTAAGTCAGGATTTAAAAAGCGTCCAAATTGTGGACAGAAGATGTCTGTGACAGATAGTCACGTTAATTGTTGAGTATTGTCTTGCAGCCTTGCACTTACAGGAAAGCTGCTCCATTTGTCATTCTTTTTCATCCAGAGTTCTTCAGGAGCGAAAAGGAAAACTTATAGATAGAGGACTTCTTAAAACATTGTTTCAGGAAGCTTTGAGTAACCAGGGTACATCTAGTAAGTCTTCAGTCTTCTAAGGCTTCTACTTCTTCTTTGGAAGGTAAAAAAATCTAAAAAAGAGTCAAAGTTGGCTCCACAGCCCTCAGAGCCGAGCGTCTTGTTTTTTTGGAGCCAGTCCCCAGTCCTGGAACTGGTGTCCGAAGTTCTAAAATCACCTATTCTACAGTCAGTGCCTCCATCCATCCATTCATCTCTGTGCTCGATCAGCCCGTCCGATTTGGATGTGGATCGTGTAGTGCAGAAGTTGCTACAGGCACTGACATTTGCTAAATTTTTGTCAGCTCCGAACCAGGTGGTTTCGGAGCCTAAAACTGTAATGCCATCGACTTCTTTTCCTCCACTGAGTCATACCGATCATTCGGAGCTGGATGAGTCGGACCTGATGATTGTTGAGCCTTTGGAGCCGACGCCTGTTTCAGTGCCATCGGTTCCATTTATGCAGACTTCCTCAGCGCCGATCAATGAGTCTAGGAGCCGACACTCTCCTGTCGGGTCCGGGGAGGATAGTTGGACCGACATGTCGGTTCTGACTTTGCCTCTCAGGGCCTCGGCTCGGATGAGTTTGGCTCCTACTTCTGGTTCAGAGCCCACTATGCCAGTGCCGTGGGGATCGGTGGTTTCTTCGGATCCAGCAGTCCCTTCTCATCTGAGCAGGGGTGCCTTCGAAGCCATGAGGAGAGTGATGCCTCCTAAGACATCTACATCTTCAGGTCCAACTACCTCTCCCCAAAAGTGCCTGTGTCCACTTCTGCTTCACAGATCTTTTCTAACCATAGAGATCCCGTGCCTCAGGAAGCCCCATTGGGTAGCCCCTGCTCTTCCGAGACCTCAACAGAAATTCCCACTGATGAGGTTCCCAGGAAGAGAATCTGTAAGAGGAAGCATCTAGACTCCCCACAGGAGTTTCTCATATCCAGTACAAACTTGGATGAATCAGAAGGGTCCCCCTCTGAGGATATCTAATTTGCTGAGATATTAGGAATTCTTAGGCAGAGGAGTGGGTGGCAGTCCTCCAACCCTACTGAAGATGAGTCGGTTCTCCTGAAGGCTTTCGAGACTTAACCCTCCACCTCTTGGGTGTCTCCACCCTTCGATGAGCTCATGGAACTGGTCTCGCGAAGGGCGTGGGAGTCTCCGGACACCAATGAGCCTGTCCCTAGGAGGCCTAATAAATTTATTTCTGCCCCCCAGGAACAGCCTTTCCTTAACAAGGGAGTGCCAGTTGATGCCATGGTGGTGGCGGCGGCCTCCAAAAAGGAGATGTTGGAACTTCTTCCTCTATCCATCCTCCTAACAGAGATTCTAGGATCATGGATAGATACGGGAAGCGCACGTACAGTTCAGCGACTTTTGCCTTGCATTCACTGAACTATCTCACTCATTTTACGAGACTGCAAAGAGATCTTCTAAAAGAGCTTGGAGATACTCTTTAGGGTACAGTAGCTGCAGGAGCTTCAGACAAAGTTCCCTCCCAGCTTGCTACCCTCAGTTTCATAGTGAACTCGTCCATGCATCTCATTTCATATGCAGCTGATGGAACGAGTAGGGCAGCTGGTACAGGAATTGCTCTCAGGAGACATTCCTGGATGTGCTTGTGTTCCTTCGCAGAGCCCTTTAAGTCATCCTTTGTCAACACCCCTTTTGATGGCTCGTCCCTTTTTGGGCCCAAAGTTAAGGAAACTTTGAGCAGGTGTGAGCAGGAAGGAAAGGCTCTGTCTGCCACTGGAGTCCATTTTTCCACCTCTACCAGACCCTACCCCAAGGGTCAAAAGGAAGGAAAGATGTTATTCTGAAAAGCCCAAGGAGCCTTTCTGGACACACGTGATTAACCCCTCTCCAAGGGCAGAGGAGGGGGCAATAATGGAAGATGCCGCCCTCGTGCAGAGGGGCTCTGCAAAACCAGGGTGAGAGAGACCAGTTCTTTGGGAAGCCCTTCCTGTGCTCCTGAAAGGAGGCCCGACTGTCCTGCTCTGGAGGCAGTCGGGGGTCACTTATCTTTGTATACAGACGCCTGGCTCAAAATAACAAAGCGACAACTGGGTACAAAGTATAGTTTCCAGAGGATATTTCATTCCTTTCGACACTCCCCCTCCATTGACAACAAAAATCCCAGATGTTCCACCCAGTTATAGGGAACAAGCAACAGTAGAGGTCCAAATGTTGCTACTAAAAAGAGTCATCCATCCAGTCCCAGCAGATCAGAAAGGATCCTGAACTTACTCAAGATTCTTTTTAGTTCCAAAAAAGGCAGGGAACTGGAGACCTGTTTTGGACCTCAGCAGACTAAACAGATCTGTCAAGAAAGAGAAGTTCCGGATGGTCACATTTCATTCGATACTTCCCTTCTTAGGGAAAGACAATTGGATGTGCTTGATAGATCTGCAGGATGCGTACTAGCATATAAAAATGGCCAGACCATACAGGGATCATCTGCGCTTCCGGCTGGGAGCCAATCATTACCAGTTTCGAGCCCCGCCCTTTGGTCTCACTACAGCCCCCAGAGTGTTCACCAAATGTATGGCAGTGGTCACGGCTCACCTGAGGCGTTTAGGATTCCAGGTGTTTCCGTACTCAGACGATTGGCTCCTCACTGCCACCACCAGGCAACAGTTAATATAAGCCACAGACACCACTCTTACTCTTTGCAATCATCTGGGCATTACAATAAATTCAGAAAAATCTGCCTTGTTGCCATCGCAACATATCGTTTTTATCAGAGCAGAACTGGACACCACCACTTTGAGACTTCCAGCAGAAAGAGTTTTACTACTTCGTCAGCAGGTCCATAACATCATATCCAAAGACAAGGCTCCAGCATCAGAAGTGCTAAAATTGTTAGGCATGATGGCAGCCGCAATATTAGCGATACCGTTAGTTCACAAGCACATGTGGATTCTGCAATGGCTGTTATTCACTCAATGGTCTTACCAAGAGCTCCCAATGTCTCATCTCATAATGATCACAAACATATGCAAAAAGGATCTTCAGTGGTGGTTGACCTCTCTTCATGTAATGATAGGTCGTCCTTTTGTCCTATCCTCACCAGCAGCCACAGTGACCATGGATGCTTCCCTGATAGGGTGGGGGGGCTTTTTCAGGGAAGAACAGCCAATGGCACATGGACCGAACAGGAGACACATCTACATATCAATGTTCTGGAGATGAGAGCGGTACTTTTAGCGTTGCAGTACTTCCAAGACTCTCTTCCTCTGGGAACAATTGCGATTCAGACGGACAACATGTCGATGGTCTGGTACTTGAACAAGCAAGGAGGAACCAGGTCCTATCCCCTTTGTCGTGAGGCCCTAAGAGTATGGCAGCGGGCTACATCCACCCAGTGCTTTCTGATAGCAACACACATCCCGGGGAAATCCAACATGATAGCAGACAAACTGAGCAGGGGAATTTTGTTGCCTCACGAGTGGTCCCTCAAGAAAGAGATAACGGAGAGAATTTTCCGCAGGTGGAGCCAACCTTGCTGTGAGCTTTTTGCCAACCACATGAACACAAAATGCAGAGGCTACTTTGCCCTGATTCCCTGTCCGGGAGAAGTCCCAAGGGATGCACTAGTACATGATTGGCCTCCATGTCTCCTCTATGCATGCCCAGCAATTCCCTAGATACCCAAAGTTTTGCAAAAAGCAAAAGCCCTGGGAAGGACCATCATTCTAATAGCCCCTCATTGGCCTCATCTGATTTGGTTCCCCTTCCTTAGACTTCATCTGTTGGAAGAGCCTTGGATTCTGGACCCAGTTCCAGACCTTCTGACACATTCGTCAGGGACTCTTCATCCCTCTCTTCAGTCCCTGCAATTGACAGCTTGGCTGCTCCAACTCCCAACATAGCCAGGTTCCATAACCTCTCAAATGAAATGCAGCATATATTGATATCTTCTCATAAGTCCTCTACTAGGAAGCTACACCTTAGCAAACGGAGAAGATTTTCTACATGGGCTTCTCAAAATGACATTGATCCCTACCAAGCCCCTATTTCCTCCATATTACAGTTTTTGACTATGCTTTTCAATAAAGGAGCTGCAGCAGCAACAATTTGGGAACAACTTGCTGCTATCTCTAATTTTCACCTTGGCTTTGAAGGATTAAACATAATGTCTCATAAACTATCCAAAGCCTTTCTCAAAGGGACCTTTCATCTCAGACCACCTGTGAAATCCCCATATACCCCATGGAATCTAAATTTTATGCTTTCACACATTATTCTCCCACCTTTCGAACCAGATTCCTCATGTGATTTGAAATATTTGTCATGGAAGACTATCTTTTTAGTAGCCATCACTTCTCCCCATAGAGTGTCAGAGCTACAGGCCTTGTCCATAAAGCTTCCTTATTTGACTTTTCATGCTGACAGAGTGTCTCTCTGTACAAATCCTTCATTTTTACCCAAAGTTTGTACTGAAGCTAACCTTAACCAGATCATACATTTACCAGTGCTCTTTCCCAAACACACCGACAACTTAGAGTATATGCTGCACAAGCTTGATGTTTATAGACAGTTCAGATTTTACCTGGATAGAACAAAAGAGTTCAGAAAATCAGAACAGCTTTTTGTTTCCTTTTCAGATTCTAGAAAAGGTATGGCAGTAGCAAAAACAACACTGTCCAGATGGTTATCTGATTGTATCACATTTACGTATTCAGCTGCTAATTTACATTTACAACACACAATTAAGGCTCATTCTACCAGAGCAGTGTCCACACCTTCTGCGTTTTCTGCTAGGCTTCCTATAGACAATATTTGTGCAGCAGCCACTTGGTCAAAGCCTCATACTTTTATCACTCATTACAAAGTCGATAGGCCTCCAGGGACAGGGTCTCCTTTGGTTCCACTGTCCTGAAAACCATACTTCCGTGAGCCACCCAAGAAAGATGGTGTTTGGGATGCTACCCATCTGTAAGAATGAACGGCGAGATAGAAAGTACAGTTGTGTACACTTACCATAAATGTAGATGTTCGAGTGTATTCACTGTTGCAGTCATCACTTTAGGGGTTATCTGCTTGCAGTAGCCCTCAGTCAGCCTGATTAACAAAGTCTTGGGTCCTGCGTCGGTTGCTGTCCCTTCTTTCATGATGTCAGGTCGTCAGAGGTATAAAACATGCAGCCAATGCCATTACATCAGTTTTTCTTGCCCTAGATGTCAGGTGCCCCCTTAATGGGAAGCAATTAAATCTACAAATATATAAGGTTATACCTCCAACAAAAAAACAAATACACCAAAAAGTTTTTAAAGATAGTAAAGGAAAGTAGAGGTATATCCAAAAAAGAAAAAGGGGGCTGTAGGGAGGGTAACCAGGACTGCAACAGTGAATACACTCAAACATCTACATTTATGGTAAGTGTACACAACTGTACTATGTTCTTCGTGTTTCACTGTTGCAGTCATCACTTTTGGGTAGATTCCCAAAGCTAAGGATGGGAGTAGGAATTTAAATGTAATTAGGATCAGCTAAAAGGCCCTGCAAGACTGCAGTGGCAAACCCAACGCTGGATTTAGAGAAAATTGGCAGATGGTAATGCTTGGTGAAAGTATGTACATAACTCCAGATAGCAGCTTCTAGGATGTCCATGGTAGGGACGCCTCTGAGAAAGGCTGTAGAGGTAGATGCAGCCCTAGTAGAGTGGGGTCTCGTCCCCTGTGGGATAGGTTTTTCATGGTGTTTGTAGCAAAAATAAATGCAATGGCCTGTTCATTTGGAAATGGTTTGCTTTGAAATACCCTTCCCTTCTGCCCCTGCAACAAATGCCACCAGCAATTGATCAGATTTCCTTTGAGGTTTAGCTCTGTCTAAGTAGAATCTAAGTTGTCTGTGCACATCTAAGGAGTGCAGAATCCATTCCCCTTTGTTCTGTGGATTAGGAAAGAAGGTTGGCAAATGTATGGACTGATTAATGGCCACACTGTATACCACCTTGGGCATGAAGGAGAGACTGATCCTGAGGGACGCCATGTCTGCATGAAAGATGATGAAAGGCACCACTGCCATGAGGGCCTGTAATTCAGATACCCTTCTTGCTGAAGTGATTGCTAAAAGAAAAGCTGTTTTCCAAGAAAGGAATTTTAAGTCCGCAGTGGCAGCTGGCTCGAAAGGAGGAAGGGTGAGCTTTTCCAATACAAAGCTGAGGTCCCAGGCTGAATTTGGAGCTCTCCTGGGTGGTCGCAGATTATTGGCCCCTCTGAGGAACTGCTTAAGCAGTGGATGAAAGAAGAGGGGTGGTTCTGTGTTATAATGAGCTGAGATGGCTGAGGCGTGAATTTTGATGGAGGAGAAAGACATGCCCTTATGAAGCATCTCAGTTAAGTATTGTAAAACCTGAGGTAAATTGGGCACTGTTGTGCTCATCCCTTGAGATTGGTTCCAGGCACAGAATATTTTCCATTTTTCAGTGTAAGACTTTATGGTTCTAGGCCTCCTTGCCTCTAAAATGGTATCCATCACTGATTTACTGAGGGATGGTAAAGGAGAAATTATGTAATTAGCCAGGCTGCTAGATTCAGTGTTTGAAGTTGAGGATGCAGAATTTGGTTCTCCTGCTGAGACAATAGAGTAGGAGTCTGAGGCAGGTGCCATGGGGCCCACAGTGACATACTGCGCAAGAGGGGGTACCAATGTTGGCGTGGCCAGTCTGGTGCAATCAAAATCATACTTGGTTTGTCTTGTTTGATCTTTAGTAGTACTTTGTAGAGCAGTGGCAGAGGAGGAAAGGCATAAACTGATAGGTTTTTCCAGCTGAAGGACACAGCATCCACTTTCCAAGCTTGTTTGTGGGGAGTCCTTGTGCAGAATTTGTCCAACTAATAGTTTTGGGGGGAGGCAAACAGGTCTATATCTGGGCTCCCCCATTTGCTTGTCAACATGTTGAAAATCCTTGGTTCCAGTTTCCACTCGTGTGGGTCCATGTGGCTTCTGCTTAGTCCATCTGCCAGTGTATTTAGTTTTCCTGGCAGGAAATGAGCTTGTAAATGTACTTGATAGCTCAGGGCTGTGTTCCACAATGTCATGGCTAGTCTGCAGAGGGGGTAAGAATGTGTACCCCCCTGCTTGTTTATGTACCACATAACAGTGGTGCTGTCCGTCTTTATCATTAATTGTCCTGGAAGAATGTGGTCCTTGAAGGCTGTCAGAGCATTCTGTACAGCTAACATTTCTTTTTGATTGATATGCAGGTGCATTTGCCTTGGGTTCCATTTGCCCTGAATGCACTTCCCTGCCAGGTAGGCCCCCCATACATAGTCTGATGCGTCTGTTGTTAAGGTTTTGGGCGGCAGGGGGTAGTGTGAATGGTAGTCCCCTGTTTTCGTGGCAGGCCTCTGCCCACCAAAGGAACTCTAGGCATAGGCAAGGTATGATAGGAATCATTGCTTCTAGATCCTGTGAATGTTGACACCATAGGCTTTTGAGATACCATTGCAGTTCCCTCATATGCAGCCTTTCATATGGAATTAAAAGAATGCAGGAGGCCATGAACCCCAAGGCTTGCAGTATTTGCCTTGCAGATAACTGGGTTTTTGTGGCCACTTGTTTGAAGTAGGTTGTCAAATGAATCCATTTCTCTGACATGAGGAAAGCCATCTGGGAATTTGTATTCAAGCTTGCTCCCAGGAATATAATTTGTTGACAGGGTACCAGTTGTGATTTCTTTTCATTTATGGTGTACCCCAGACAAGTCAGTACCCTTTTAACAAAGGCCAGATGATTCAAAAGTATATCCTGGCTTTCTGCCTGAATTAGACAATCGTTCAGATATGGGTATATTTGAATATTTCTTTGCGTGCAGAATGCAATGACTGGAGCTAGGTACTTTGTGAATATCCTGGGCACAGTAGATAAGCCAAAGGGCAGTGCAGAAAACTGATAGTGCATGTAGCCTGCTTTGAAGCGTAGGTATTTTCTGCAAGACTCCCTGATAGGGATGTGCAGGTATGCTTCTTTTAAGTCTAGTGTTGCCAACCATGCATCTTTGCCCAGCATAGGAAGCAGCTGGTGAAGAGTCAGCATCTTGAATTTTGGAATCACCAGAAAGGTATTTAGAGTAGAAAGGTCCAGGATAGGACGCCATGTATCGCCTTTTCTGGGTACCAGGAAAAGTCTCAAATAGAACCCTTGTTCCTTTTCCTGTTCTGGTACAAACTGAATAGACCCCATGCTTAAGAGAGAGAGTACTTGATTTTGGGCCTCTGCCCACTGATTTGGGGGTAGATCTGGCCACCCACTTGGTGTTGGTAAGATGTGGAAGTGAAATCTGTATCCTTGGGGCACTATATTTAAAACCCATTTGTCCTGGGTAATTAATTTGCAGTTTTTGACCTGCAGACCAATCTTTCAGCCTAAAGGAGCATTCAGTTGGGAAGTGCTTGGAAGTTTTAGAAGCAAGTCATTGAGTCTGTTTTCCATAGGGGGGAGTCTTACTACTCCCTAATTTGGGTGCATTAACCCCACACTGCTTAGTCTTGTGTGTCCCCTGGGACTGAAACCTAGGGTTTCTGCTATGTCAGGGTTTGGCTTGAGAAGAATTTGTAGAGGCTGGAAAGAACCAATTCTTAGAGGACCAGTGCCTACTAAATCTAGGAGGCTGAACTTGTAAGAAATCTTTAACAGTTTTCATAGATTTAGCTTTATCTTCCATCTTTTTACGAACTTCCTCAGCCTTGTTGCCAAACAGGTGGTCCTGATTTAAGGGAGCATCCAACAATTTAGCTTTAACATGATCAAGTAAAGATTGCTCCTTAAGCCTAGCATGCCTTCTGAGCACAGAACCAGTAACAGCAGCCCTACAAGAGGCCTCTAAAGAATCAAATCCACATTGCAAAGTATGTTTTCCAACCTGTTCAACAGAATGCATTAAATCCTGTAATTCTTTATTTTCCGCATAGTCAGGAATCAACATAATTTTCTGTTTAAACGATCCAATAACATGTTGTTGATGATTTAACATATGAAACTGGCAGTTTAAAGCCCTAATGGCCAAGGTTGCAGAAGTGTAAACCTTCTTACCCCATCTATCCAGCACCCTGGAGTCTCTATCAGAAGGGGTAGGATTTTTAGCAGTAGAAGCCTTAATGCCCTTGGGTCCCTGTGAAATAGTCCCTGGATCCGCAGTAGGATTTTTAAAAAGGAACTTGTGTGAATCAGGAACCCTGTAATATCTGTCAGGTTTTCTGGGAGCAGGAGGCAAGGAATCAGGGGCCAAACTAGATTCCGAAAAAGCATCATCAACAATGTCTAGTACAGGAGGAATAGCTAAAGGTCTATGCTGAGGCAGAAGTAAGAAATCCCTAAGCCTCTTTTTGTAGTCAGAAAAATCCTGACTTTCCCAGTGGAAATGCTCCCTTAGAGTTTGTAAGGTTTCACCAAAAGAAAAGTCCTCTGGAGGGGAAGCAGAGGGAATAGAGTCCTGTGCATCAGAATCCTCATAAGTAGATAAGGGCAAATCCAGATCATCAGAAGAATCAGAAAAATCAGAATCCTGGTCAGAAGATTCATAAACAACTTCAGTCCTAGGTCTCTTAGAAGGGGGAGGCTGGCTTCCCCTGATTAGATTTATAAGATCTTCAGCCATTCTTATAATTTGTTTTTTAGGCATAGAGGCCTGAGCATGCGGCCTGGGCATCGTTTGTTTAGGCATGGTTCGAGATTTAGGCCTAAATGAAGAAGGAAACTTTGGTTTAATATGCAAGTCTGTAGGCCTGAATGCACCCTCAGAAGCCGGTGCCTGCACAGCCACTCCAGACCCATCCAAGGTAGAGACATCTGCAGGTTCCATAGTTGAAGCATCTCGCGGCATACCAGACTCTGAATGGGTCTCAGTAGAGGCCTGCGAATCAGGAGTAGCGGGAATCAGGGGCTGAGAAAGCACCTCACTGAGTACCGGCGAACTGGCGACTGGCTTAGGAGAAGCGTCGTTGGCAGTTTTGGACCTCGGCGGCCTGTCTCTGTCTTTATCCTTGCGTTTTTCGGAATCCCAGTAGTTGGATGGCTAACCGACGACATTTCTGGATAATTAAACCGAGAACCGAAATATTTAGAGGCGAAAATATGCAGACGATGGATAGTGCGCTGATTAAATAAAGCACAAAACCGACAGCACCGTACGTCGTGGTCAGGTCCTAGGCAAGGAATACAGTACGAATGAAAATCTTTATGAGGTATTTGCTTTCCACAAGTAATGCAATTATTAACTTTTACTGACATCGGTAAGGAGCAAGAAAAAGTTTCCCCAATGGGGTACTTAGCTTTAGTTAAAGACTTTGGTTCTGAAACTTAAAAACGAAAATTTCAGGAGTCGGCTGACCGGCACTTGTGAACTGCTTCTGCTTCAGGCACCACACGGCAAGAAAGACTGATGTAATGGCATCGGCTGCATGTTTTATACCCCTGATGACCTGACATCATGGAAGAAGGGACAGCAACTGACGCAGGACCCAAGACTTTGTTAATCAGGCCGACTGAGGGCTACCTGCAAGCAGATAACCCCTAAAGTGATGACTGCAACAGTGAAACATGAAGAACATCGACTTCACATAAAGAAGTTATGTACTCACCATAACGTTCCATGTGAGTTGTTCATCTCGCCTTCATTCTTACTTCCCACCCTCCTACCCCCTCCAGGGTTTTTCGAGGACCGAGATACTAGTTTTATCCTGGTTGTTCAATCTTTCTATAGGTTTTCTCCTAAAGAGAATAGCACTCGGAATTATTATACGTAGCAAACAAGATCTGAGGTAACTCTAGGTGCATCATGGGATAGGGACTTGGCCTCGAGCTGTCTGAAGACCTTGAGCTTTGTCGTAGGCCGACTCAGAGCCGAAGATCAGCTCCGAACCCATCTGTAAGAATGAAGGCGAGATGAGCAACTCACATGGACGTTATGGTGAGTACATAACTTCTTTTTTTTATGTTGTTTCACTCTTAGTATCTCTTTTTGCTAGCTGCTTCCTTTAAAACCCTACTCACTGTTATTTCTGTATTGTCTGAACTTTTCCTCTCCCTTCCTTTCCTTATTTACGCATTGGTGTAATTTTCTGTATCATCGATAGATTTTTTTCCCCTTCCCTTAATGTTTTTGACTGTCTTGCTATAACAAAAAAAAAAAAAAAAAAGGCTTTCTGTTTACTGTTGTTTAATAGTGCATGAGTGTGTGTACGAGTGAGTGTCTTAGTTAACTACTTTTCTTTTCTACACATTACTGACAACTTCTTTTTGTTCATCTCCATGACAGAGAAACTAAATATCCCATCTGGTTTCAAACAATGCTAGAAATGCGGACACAAGATGTTGATGTTGGATAATCATCAGATCTGATGTTGTCTCTTTCATTCTTTCTCACCACTGGGTTTAGGATCCAACCCTCGGATCTGACTCAGCCAATCTTCTCCTAGACTTCAGATCCAATCCTATGGCTCCTCCCTTTACCCATGATCTCAAGTCCTCAAATCTCATTTGCTGCATTCAAGACCAGATGAATGATCCACCCTAGAGATATCCTTTTCTGTTAATCGTTGTTTTTTCTTAGAACTTAGTGCGCCTCCCTTGTTAGTGGTTTGTGTGGTGTTTAGTGTAACTTTTGATAATATCTTAGGTAGTTTAAATAGTTTATATAGTTTGAATAGTTTAAGTAGACATTCTAGTGTTCCATTTATATAGGATAGATAGTGTTAGTTAATACTTGTAAGGATACTTAAATTAGTGGAAGTTGTATTATTTATTAGTGCTAATTCTCTGCTTTTTAGAATTTGTAGTTTTTGCTGGCATCAGGAGCTTAGTGTGTGTGTGTGTGTGTGTGTGCGTGTGCGTGTGCGTGTGCGTGTGTGTGTGTGTGTGTGTGTGTGTGTGTGTGTGTGTGTGTGTGTGTGTGTGTGTGTGTGTTAATTTCCCAAACAACCTTGCTTCTCTTTATCTTTTTGTCTTGATATTAAGCCATGTCAGAGAGAACAGATAAACCTACTGGATTCAAGAAATGCACTTCTTGTGGGCATAAGATCCCCAATTTCTATGCCCACAAAATGTGTGTTTATTGTTTAGGTGCTGCACATCTCGAGAAGGACTGTTAGATTTGTGCCACCTTTAATCCAGGAACCCTCTCGGATTGGAGAAATAAATTAATTTTGAGAGGTCTGCTTACTGCAGGGGGCTCAACCCCCCCCCCCCTCTACTCCAATGTTCTCTGATCTTAAGAAGAGACATCTGAAGTCTCCATCCTACCTGTCGGAGCCTTCTTCAAAGAGATACAAGAGTTGGGATCCTGATTCTTCAGATCCATCTCCTATTTGACCTGTCTCGGATCCTGTTTGCCCCTTAGATCCAATAGCTCCGGGTCCGTTAACCAGTTCCCCTGTTCTCATAGCTTCAGATCTAAAGGCTTCTGATCATGGAGCTAGTCCTTGTGTTACGGATCCTAGCATCCAAACAGTCTCGCTGATTCAGCCGGAAAAGGTCTTCCAAACTCCCTCTAAGCCATGCAGACCACCTTCTGTTACTTCCTCCAGATCTTCCAGGAGTTTGCAGAAATCGACATGGACAGAATAATGAAAACGTTTCTTCAAGCTCAGTTTCAGTTAGGGGGTACTTCCAGCTCCATCCTCCATTGGCTCTGTGAGCCTCCCACCCAGAAAAAGACTTTCTTCTTCTCTGATCCAACCCTGAGCTTCAGAATCCGGGGATCCCAAATCTCAATGAGGTACAGCACCGAATCTGAAGTCTCATCATGTCACGGATCCAACTGCTACCCTGACCAGCATGGCTCCTTTCTCTTCGAGTCATAGTGGGTCTCGGATCCAAGAGGCCTGTGCTGGATCTAAGGGGCAGGGCTCTGCTCTGATTGACTCAGAGAGATCCCTTCCATTAGGAGCTTCGGCCCTAGACAGCTTTGGTCTGATCCTATCTGGGAAACATGGATCTGGGGATGTCCACAGCTACTTTAATTGCCTGCATCAGCACCAAGGGAGGAGGCAGTGGTTTCCCTGTGTCCCTCTGCTTTCCGGGTTGTGGAAAGGGTGTTCTCTGCTACAGGGGACACATCCTGTTGTATCTTGGCTGCCTACCCTCATCCTCCAGCTATTGTGAGCTCAGAATCTGTCATTTCTGTCCAGCCAGGTCAGCTAGTTCCAGAACACCCCCAACCACGTCCACCCCAGGGGTGCCCCTCCTCTTCCGATACCTTTTCAGACCACACCACTGAGGAGGCTTCCCGGAAAAGGACATGTAAAAGGAGACACATAGACTCCCCCATGGAGTCTTTCATCAAGGACGCAGACTTTGAGGAAGCTGAAGGGTCCCCCTAGATTTCCACCTGATGATGTTTTCTTCAGGGGCATCATGGAAATCCTTAGGCAGAGGGGTAGTTGGTCAGGCCAGAATCCTTCAACAGAAGAGTCTGTGCTGTTGGAGGCCTTTGGGACTGACCCATCTACATCTTGGGTTACTCCCCTGATGGATGACCTCATTGACCTAGTCTCCCACCGGGCCTGGAAAGAACCAGACACCACTGAACCTGTCCCAAAATGACCTGACAGATTCTATCCTTGGCTGCTGACCATCAGTACTGAAGCAAAGGTTTACAGTTGATGCCATCATTGAGGCAGCAGCAACAAAGGAGCTAGCAAAACAAAGCTCCACTGTCCATCCCCCAAACAAAGAGTCCAGAACGATGGACAGGAATGGGAAGCATGTCTGCACCTCGGCAACTTTCATGTGGAGGTCATTAAATTATATGGCACATTTCACATGCCTGCAAAGGGATTTAATTAAAGAATTGTCAAATTCTTTTGCTAAGTCCATGATGGCAGAGGACCTCAAGAATGTTTATCTGCACCTGGCCACTTTTACTTCTATTGCCAATTTGTCGATGAGGTTAATTTTCTGTGCTGTGGTAGGCACTTCTCGAGCAGCCATCACAGGCATAACTATGTGTCATCATGCCTGGATGAGGCTCTGTGATTTCACGGAACCCACTAAGGCACTTTTATTAATGCCCCTTTTAACGGTTCCTCCCTTTTCGGACTGTCAGTTAAAGAAACGCTTACCCATAGCGAGCAGGAAGGAAAGACCCTGTCTGCCATTGGCATCAAGTTTTCAACCCCTCAGCGTACCTTGTCCAGGATCCAAAGAGGTGGTAAGAAGCTATGGTTCCGTAAATCTCAGTGACTTTCCTAAACGCACGGGGAGATTCCTCTTCCAGAGGCAGAGGTAGAAGTTTCTATGACAGATGCCACCCTGGAGGCTAAAGGGGTCCGCAGAATCAAGGTTTTCAGGATTCTTTTCCCGATAAACCCTATCAGCACTCCTGAAGCAATGCCTGGCTGCTCTTCTCTGGAGGCAGTCGGGGAATGTTTTGCTGTGCACTCAGAAGCCTGGACAAAAATCACAAAAAAACAACTGGATGATAAACATTTCCAGAGGATATTACATTCCCTTTTCCCTTCCCATTACAGTAACAAACAAAATGCTCCCCAATGTTACACCCAATCAGAGGGAGTCAGTAGCTCTGTAGGTTCAAAAGTTGCTTCAAAAAATAGTCATCCAAAATGTCCCGACTGAATAAATTGGATCCGGAACTTACTTCCACTTTTTTTTGGTGCCAAAGAAAATGGGGGACCAAAGACCAATCCTGAATCTAAGCAAACTGAACCAATTTGTAAAGAAGTCCAAGTTCCAGATGGTTATAGTACAGTCCATTCCGCTGTTTCTGTGCAAGAACAATTGGATGTGCTACATTAATTTCCAGGATGCATACTACCCCATAAAGATACACAGATGCTCCAGGAAATTTCTGCTCTTCCAGCTGGGAGGCAGTCATTACCAGTTCAGAGCACTGCCTTTGGACTCACCACAGCTCCCCAGTTGTTTACTAAATGCATGGCAGTGGTGGCAGCTCATTTGTGGCTCCAAGGATTCCAGGTGTTTCCATACTTAAGACAACTGGCTCCTGACTGCCCCAACCAGGCATCAACTGCTACAGGCCATAGGCTATCTGCTTGATATCTCCAGATCCTTTAGGTGCAAGAGCAGTCCACGATAACAGACTCCTTGTCAGACATAATACTCTGTCCCCAGATATTTTATCTAGTAGTAAAGTTCACAAGAAGCAGAAATAGAAGCTTCATCATACAGCTGATGATCAGATTATAGCTGTTTATAGGGCTGATGGTGATGTGGTTTCCTTGGCTAAGAGTGTTCTGCTGACAGGTAATTCTGGTAGTTGTGTCCCCATGCAAGGGTCTTGTGCTTGTTTGGCTAGAGACCTTTCTGTTGTTTTAGAGAACGATGAGGAATCTGATTAGGTCAATGGAGATTTTCTAGCTCATGCTGAATCCAGTCACTCTGAAAGTTCGGAAGATGAACCTGGGCTTAAGGCCAAACAAATTCTCTCCTTCCTTTGGGTGATTGCTAGATTTAGTGTAGTTTTTGCTTAGGAGCAATTGGGAACTACCCAGAGCTGGGTTGAGTATATGACCTTATAGACCAAGAGATGCTCAATTCTGTGGCTATCCCCCGTCTCCTATCTACCTTGGAAGATGTTTATAGAGTGGCTTGCAGGACACCAGTATCTTTTCCAATAGCTCCTAAAAAGGCTCAAAGAAAATACAAGGTCTCTTCGGATATAAGTCTCTTTTCTCCATGGACTGCTGACCCTGCTGTGGTCTCCCCAGCTGCTTTCTCAAATAAAAAGTCCTTGGCTTCATCTAATCCAGCAGCCCCTGATTAAAACGAAAAAATAGATATTCAGGCAAAAAGGACGCCTTTTTCTAGTAATCTAGCCTTTAGAATATTAAATTATTTGGTTCCTATTAGATGACCGAAGATGCATTCTTTCGAATGCGTCTTGGTCGAACTTGAAAAGACAAAAAGGCAAAATGACGAAGTGGCATGTAAGTGAATTCTTTCCCTGGGAAAGAAATTGCTTGGCTGCATCTATTACTTTGCCGTTCTTGTCACTGTAGTGCGATCTCGGAGTTGGCATATTTAAGTAAGGGGTGTGGGGGGGGTGAAGCCCCCCACTTTATGTTATATTTTAAGTCGGGGTTTTTTTTTTTTTTTTTTTGGAACAGTGATTTTTTTTTCCCTTGGAAAAAAAAACGCTGTTCTAAGCGTTCGAGTTTGTAAGCTTTCGCTTACATGGGGTCGATGAATCATCGTTCGCTTTTCTAAGCGTTCGATGATTTATTTAATATAGACCCAAATTATCAAGAGTGTATGTGAAAATTTATTTTACAGTGTGTATACAGTTTATGTGATTTTCCTGTATATATAACTGCAAAGATAACATCATATATGAATGAAATTGTTTCTAATTTGACTCGGGTTTTCAAACATGCATTGAGACTTGTTCTTGAATGTGAAGATACAGTCTTTGTTGTGTTAAGATGAGATGCTTGGTAATGCAATCAGAACTTCTCTGATGATTTACAAGCTGAAATTTTGAATCCACCTTTAAGTTCAGAATTGATGTTTGCGTCCTCTGTTACACAGATTCGGAAACAGTTGGATGATAGAGGCAAATTAATGCATGGGATATCCAGCATACTTCATGTAGCGAAGTTCTCCCCAAACAAAGCATCTTTGTTCAAGTGGCAAAGCAAACAAACATCATAGCCAGACAAAAGTCTGGGATCTAAAAAGAAATGGCAGGAGGATAATTCTTTAAAACCAACACAAGAGGGGTTTCAAACAACCTCCAACAAAAGAATGACTGCGTCGAGTTACAGAACACCCCTCCCCCATTTCTTCTCTTCCTTCTTCCCCAAGCTCTCTCTATCACTCTCTTTCTCTCTCTCTCTCTCTCTCTCAGCCCTGCAACCTAACTACAACTAGTCTCAGATAAATGGGTTCTGTTCTAGGAATAATTTGGAGAGGATATATTAGGCAATGGATAGAAAAGCCTCCCCCTATCATGGGATTTCCT
The DNA here is from genome assembly GCF_019279795.1 of Protopterus annectens. Lineage (NCBI taxonomy): Eukaryota > Metazoa > Chordata > Ceratodontiformes > Protopteridae > Protopterus > Protopterus annectens. Next base: position 810,297,956 of record NC_056739.1, read on the forward strand.
GCAGACCCTCCAAACCAGACAGTGCTGTTTCCTCCAGTGCTCCATCACATGGTAGAAGTAGGGGTCATAGAAGGACTGCCTGCGATGCACAAAGGCAAAGGATTTTTACTCCAGAACTTTTTAGTATCAAAAAAAGGAGCACTCCTGAAGATCCATCCTAGATTTTTTTCTTTCTAAACACCTTTGTAAAAGTTATGAAATTCAAAATGCTCACCTTACAAGTTGGTCCTAACATTGGATGTAAGGCGATCCTATCTCGCCTACATTCTAAACTGATGGGCTCGGAGCTGAGAATCGGCTCCGACTCGGCCGGTACACTAGCACAAAGTCTCTGATTGGCTGGGCCAACCCCTCTATCCCAGGATGCACTACACCCAAGCCACTAGATCTCGTTTGCCGCTCCTAGTGCTAAGACATGGTTTCGAGTTGGCTGTGGCTAAGTACCCTATTTTTTTTTAGTCAAATTTGGGGGTTTTTTGTGAGCTTTTTCTTAACATTTAACCAAAACAGCTATTTTAATAGCTATCTTGTTGTCTGAGTGTGTATTGGTTGTTTTAGCTTAAAGTTAAAATTTCTGTGGTAAATTCCTGGTGTTTGGTGGGCCTTAGCCCTACCTTTAGAATGTTTACGTTAGAGCTCTATTCCCTTCCTTTCCTTCCTTCAGTGTGTGTTTTTTGGTCAGAATGTCTGGAAAAGAGCATAGGCCTTCTGGTTTTAAAAAAATAAACTGATTTTAAAAGGCTTAATCAGGCGTTCTTTTGAAGAGGCTCTTCAGAGCCTCATAGTAAGAAGAAAAGGTCGTCGGTTCCGACTGGTTCGTCAGATCTGCTGGCTAAAAGAGGAAAATCTGTGTCTTCATCTTCGGCTCCATTGCCCTTGGAGCCGAGAGATGAGAGACCAAGTTCTGCTTCCCCTTCCTTGGTTCCACTGACTTCAGAGCCGATGGAAAGGGGTTCGAAATTGGGATCTCCTCCCTCGGCTCCTAGGGCTTCGGAGCCGAGAGAGAGAGAGAGGGTCGGCTCCAGGATCGGTTTCGTCGGCTCCTACTTCATCGGCTCCAAGGGAGGCTTTGGTGTTCCTTGAGTCTGCCTCAGCTCCAATATTGTTGGAGCCGATTCGGTGCCGAACTCCTACGGTGATATTAGAGCCCATAGAGACAGTTTGTCGAGCCCATTCTATTTCCTCCAAGTCCTCCAGGCTCTCTGATTCGGACCTGGACAGGGTTGTCCAGAGGCTCCTACAGTCACCGGTCTTTTCCAAATTGCTGTCGGCCCCAGCCCAGTCGGCTCCGGAGCCAGCCTTGCCTGTACCATCTCTTCCTCCTTCGACAACCTTAGGGTCGTCGGAGCTGGGGTTTACAGAATCTGGGGAAGTTGTTGGGTCGGTTCCGAGACCCGCTGCTAGTCCGTCGGCACCTACCTCTGCTCCAACCTTCTCGATACTTTCGACAGGTCCTGGTACTCGTGGCTCTTCGGTCGGGCCTGAGGGGGAGTCATTGGGGCTTCTGACCTCGGCTCCTACTCTCCCTATTGGTGCTTCAGCGAAGGGGGGCCCAACTCTGGTCAGGGCCTTGGAGGGGGGTCTTTCTACAGACTCTGGTGGACCCGCCTTCGAGCCTATGAGGAGTGCACTGGCCAAGTCCCTAGTCACTTCTCCGGAATCTGTAGCTCCTTCCCTGGGCACGGCGACTGGAGCCTCTGGTGCACCCCTGTCCTCGGACAGTGGGGCTCCCAGGCCTGAGGATACCTCCTTGTGTGGTCCCTTAGTTTCGGATGGGCCTTCAGAGTCCTTGCCTGATGAGACCCCTAGGAAAAAGATGTGCAAGAGGAAGCACGTGGACTCCCCAGACGAGTCCGTCACCTCAGACACTGATCTGGATGATGTGGAAGGGTCCCCTAAGTCGTCGTTCTCTGACATACTAGAGATCTTGAGATAGAGAGGTGACTGGCGTTCCAAAGCCCCTCCCACGGAAGAGTCGGTGTTCCTTAAGGCCTTAGGAGCCCAGCCCTCCGCCTCCTGGGTATCTCCACCCTTTGACGAGTTACTGGACATTATTTGTCGAAGGGTGTGGGAGCACCCTGACTCTGTGGAGCCTGTTCCCACTCATCCCAATAAATTCTTGTCTGCACCCCCCGATAAGCAGCTTCTCACTAAGGGAGTTCCGGTAGATGCTATGGTGGTGGCGTCTGCCACTCAACAGGACGTGGCAGAGGCTTCGATGTCTATCCATCCACCTAACAAGGAATCTAGGAGCATGGATAGGTACGGGAAGCGTACCCTATCTTCAGCAACCTTTACCTTGCAGTCACTGAATTATTTGTGCCATTTCACAAGACTACAAAGGGATCTCGTGAAGGAGTTCGGAGATACCCTTTCGGGTAATCTGCCTGAAGCGTTGGCTCAGTCTGTCAACGCCCAGCTATCTACCCTGTCGTCCGTCATTAACTCGTCCATGAGGCTCATTTCATATGCGGCCGAGGGGGCAGGTAGAGCAGCGAGTTCGGGCGTAGCCCTGAGGAGGCAGGCTTGGATGCGCTTGTGTCACTTTGCGGAGGCATTCAAGTCTTCATTCACAGACGCTCCCTTTGATGGGTCCTCACTCTTTGGACCCAAGGTGAAGGACACCCTCACTAAATGCGAGCAGGAGGGCAAGACCTTGTCTGCTGTCGGGGCCCGTTTTTCACTTCCCACGAGACCTTATCCCAAGGCTCAGAGGGGAGGGAAGATGTGGTTCAAGAAATCGCAAAGGTCTTTCCCTGCTCATCAATGTGAACCCCCTCCAGAGGCAGAGGAGGGGGGAATTACTCCGGAAGGCATCGCCCTAGAGGCGGCGGAGGCCCCCGCAACACAGGAGACCGTGAATCCTTTTGCGGTTCATCCTTCCAACGTCCCTGAGGGACGGCCCAACTGTGCATCTCCGGAGCCAGTCGGGGGTCATTTTTTGGGGCACCTGAAAGCCTGGGAGTCCATTACTCAGGATCAGTGGGTGCTCCGGATCATCGCCGGAGGTTACACCATACCCTTTATTCATCCCCCTTCCCCTCCAAGGAAAATCCCGGACGTGCCACCCAATCAGAGGATTCAAGCAGCTACAGAAGTGTTAAAGCTGCTAGAGAAAGGAGTCATCCAACCAGTCCCCGAAGGCCAGACCGGATTAGGAACTTACTCAAGATTATTTTTGGTACCAAAAAGAACAGGGGACTTGAGACCTATTCTGGATCTCAGCCGTCTCAACCGCTTCGTGAAGAAGTCCAAGTTCCGGATGGTCACACTACAATCCATTTTCCCATTGCTGGAAAAAGGAGTTTGTATGTGCTCCATCGATCTCAAGGACGCCTATTATCACATCAAGATAGACAAAGCATCCAGGACTCACTTACGCTTCCGCCTGGGATCCAGTCATTACCAGTTTCGAGCCCTGCCCTTTGGTCTCACCACAGCCCCCAGGGTGTTTACCAAGTGCCTGGCAGTGGTAACGGCTCACCTGAGGCGTCTTGGATTCCAGGTGTTTCCGTATCTAGACGACTGGCTCCTCACCGCCCCCCACCAAGTATCTGCTCACTCAAGCTGTGACTACCACCATCGAATTAGGTCAATTGCTAGGTATAACATTCAACTGGGAAAAGTCTGTATTGCTGCCATCACAGCGTGTTGCCTTTATAGGTGCAGAGCTAGACTCCATAGAAATGTGAGCCTACCTCCCAATAGAAAAGATATGGATCTTACAGAACCAGGTCATGGACCTATTGCCCCGTCGGAAGGCTCCAGCCAGGTAGTCCTTCAACTCTTAGGATCTATGGCGGCCACTATTTTGTTAGTTCCGATGGCAAGGCTGCACATGCGAATTCTACAGTGGCTCCTTTCGAGCCAATGGTCCTTTCAGGAACTCCCGTTGTCCCACCCGATTCTAATCACGGACACTTGTCGTCGGGATCTCCACTGGTGGCTTCTCCCCTCCAACCTGAACCTAGGCAGACCTTTTCACCCCCCTTACCCCATTGCCATTGTCACCACGGATGCTTCCCAGACAGGGTGGGGGGGCATTATCTGGGCAGGACTGTCCAAGGCACTTGGCAAGACCACGAGACTCGCTTACATATCAATGTCCTGGAAATGAGAGCGGTGCTTCTAGTGTTGCAGGCACTTCACAGCTCTCTCCCACTGGGGACAATCGCGATCCTTTCAGACAATATGTTGGTGGTTTGGTACCTCAACAAACAGGGAGGAACCAGATCTTACCCCCTTTGCAGAGAAGCCATGAGAGTGTGGGAATGGGCGATTGCTTCCCGGAGGTTCCTAGTGGCAACGCACATTCCTGGGAAATCCAATGTTATAGCAGACAGGCTGAGCAGGGACATTCTGATGCCTCACGAATGGTCCCTGAACAACCAAGTGACGGATCGGATCTTCGCCCGGTGGGGGTTGCCTTGCTGCGATCTATTCGCCAGTCCGCTGAATGCGAAGTGCGACAACTACTTCTCCCTGATTCCTGCCCAAGGGGAAGAACCCAGGGATGCACTAGTTCACAAGTGGCCCTCCGGTCTACTCTATGCCTTCCCTCCACTTCCTCTACTGCCCAGACTGATTCAGAAGGCTATCCGTCTGGGAAGCTTCATGATCTTGATAGCCCCATTCTGGCCCCGTCAAGTATGGTTTCCATTCCTGAGGAAGTATGCGGTGGACGGTCCCTGGATCCTAGACCCGGTCCCGGACCTCCTGACTTACCAGTCGGGGCAGGCCCATCCATCTCTATGGACTCTCAAGCTAGCAGCCTGGTTGCTCCACTTCCGACCTTAGTCAGGCAGCATGTGTTTTCGCCTGAGGTGGTTCAGATACTGTCCTCTTCACATAAGCCCTCTACCAAGAGTATTTATTTTAGCAAATGGAAAAGATTTGCCTTCTGGGCTCAGCGGCATAACCTTGATCCCCTGACAGCCCCTGTTTCAGCAGTATTGGACTTTTTGGCTTCTCTTTTTAGACAAGGCTCTGCGGTTTCTACTCTGAAAGTGCAGTTAGCAGCGATTTCCAATTACCATGTTGCCTTTGACCCTTCTCTCATGAGTTACAAATTGTGTAAGGCCTTTCTTAAAGGAGCTTGGTTGCTTCGTGCCCTTATATCACAGCCAGTTTTACCATGGGATTTGAATGTGGTCCTTGCTGCTTTAACGTCCCCTCCATTCGAACCAGCAACAACTTGTGAGAAAAAATTTTTATCATGGAAAACTGCATTTTTGGTAGCTATTACTTCGGCCAGAAGGGTTTCAGAACTTCAAGCCCTTTCTGCCAAGCCTCCTTACCTCATTTTCCATAAGGACAGAGTATCCCTGAGATTAAACCTATCCTTTCTCCCTAAGGTTTCTTCTGCTCTTTCTCTTCAGCAATCAATTGAGCTTCCAGTCTTCTTTCCTGACTATTCCACCGATGCAGAATACAGATGTCACCAGTTGGATGTGCATAGACAACTACGTCTTTATCTGGATAGAACGCAGCAGGACAGGAAATCATATCAACTATTTGTTGCCTTTGCAGATAATAAAATTGGCAAACCAGTCACTAAGGCCACTATTGCCAGGTGGATCAGGGATTGTGTATCTTTTATTTATTCATCGACAGGAAGGTCCCTTCCATTTCCAGTTAAAGCACATTCTACTAGAGCTATGGCAACTTCAACAGCTTTCCACTCCAGACTGTCTGTAGATGAAATTTGTGCTGCTGCCACTTGGTCTTCTCCACACACTTTTATTGCTCATTACAACTTAGACTTGGAGTCCAGGAGTCGGGCGTCATTTGGCTCCACAGTGCTCGGGAGTGTTTTCCATTGAGCCTCCCAGGATCTAGGTGCTAGGGACGCGGTCCCATCAGTTTAGAATGTAGGCGAGATAGGATCGCCTTACATCTTTTAGTTATGTACTTACCATAACAATAGATGTATGCGATCCATCTTGCCTACATTCGTATATACCCGCCCTCGGCCCCCTACCTGCAGGATTTGGAGGAAACACTTTGTGGGGTTTCCACTGAAGGTCTTATTCTCTTCTCTGGATCACGTATCTCTGTGAGTTGGGTGCATGTGAAGGGGACTTTGTGTGGGCAAACAAAATCTGGGGGCTTGAGTGTAGTGCATCCTGGGATAGAGGGGTTGGCCCAGCCAATCAGAGACTTTGTGCTAGTGTACCGGCCAAGTCGGAGCCGATTCTCGGCTCCGAGCCCATCAGTTTAGAATGTAGGCGAGATGGATCGCATACATCTATCGTTATGGTAAGTACATAACTAAAAGTTTCAGACCACTGTTTCATGGTAACTATGGATCTCAAGGATACTTATTATTATATTTATATTGATCTGAATTTTTTGGAAATTTTTGAGATTTACTGTGTCTGTCTTACAATGTTAAGTTGTCTATCTCGCCTTCATTCTTGCTGGATGGGTTCGGAGCAGATCCTCGGCTCCAACTCAGCCTACTACTAAAGCTCGACAGCTATTTACTGGCTCGAGGCCTCCCCATATCCCACAATGCTAGGCGTCAGATACTCAGATCTCGTTTGCCGCTTCAGCTACGAGGTTGTGATTTTACTGGCTCCAGGTCGTATAAATCTTTTCTTGTATTATTACCTTTATATTGTCTTATTTTTAGATAATCCTTCCCTGTTAGTTTAAATAGATTGTGTACCCCTTGATCTGAAGTAGTTAACTTCATTTGTCAGCAACCTTTGGGAATCGGATCCGACCTCGGATCTGAGCTGGCAATCTTTCATAGCTTAGATCCGAGCTCCTCCCCTTCACCCATAATCCCCTGCCATCCCTGACTGACCTCAGATCTAGTTTGCCACGCTTCTTGTCAGCAGCTAGGTTCTTGAGCTCCTGGTATTGCAGGGTATTGTAAGAGAAATTTCTCATTTTTTCTTATCCCCCTTAAGTGTGTGTGAGCGTTGAGTGTTCAGGTTCCTTTTTTGTGTAAAACTTCCTAGTTTAAACCCTTTTAGTTAAAGTTTCCCTCCCTCCCCTTCGCTGGTCGTTAGTTTCTGTGTGTTGTGTGTTTGGGGCCTAACGAGTGGGTTTTCTTTAGGATGTCCGAGGCCCCTAAACCCATCTTTTCTAAGTGCACCGAGTGTGGCCATAAGCTCTTCCCAACAGATGGCCACACTCGGTGTGTGTGGTGTCTTGGGGTTGAACACCTTTCCTCTGGGTGTTCTATCTGCGCGGCGTTCAACCCCAGGGCACTGAAGGACCGGAGGTCGAAGTTAATCCTAGCGGGACTTTTGCCCCCGGATTCGGCTTCGGCCTCCGGTGCTTCTGTGGCCTCCTCCCCGGCTTCGGCGGTGGCCACTCCTGCCTCTCTCCCTCCGGTCGGGACTTAAACTCCCGTTGCAGCACCGGAGGAGAGGGAGGCCAGGAAAGAAAAAAGGAGGGAGAAGCACCACAAGCGGCGGGCCGAGGCCTCCACTTCGCCCCCCCCCCCCCGGCTAAGCGGTCTTCTCCCTCCAGGGCTTCTAGGTCTCCTCCTTCTCGGCTCCGGTCTCCGTGCTTCTCACCGGGCCCCGAGGAGGAGGAGACCCGATCTCTGTCGAGGTCATCGAGGCGGCACTCCCGGCCAGCCTCGGTGGCCTCTTCGAGATCAACTCGCAGCCTTTCTGACGCAGATTTGGACCGGATGATGCAAAAGTTTCTCCAGGCCCAACTGCAGATGGGAGTGCTCCTGCCTCCCCCCCTCTGGGGGGGAGCTCGACACCCTTCTTTGCTCCGATAGCTCCTTATCCAACCCGCTTCCCGGGTTAGGAGCCTTCGGAGCCGAGCAGCCTTGGAGCCGGGGGTGGGTCGGCACCGACAGTATCGGGTACTTCGGCGCCGACTCTTCCCTTGAGCCTGTCAGGTCCGTTTTTGTCGGATCCGGGCTCTCGGAGCCGTGGGCTGAGCGTCGGATCCGAGGGAATCAGTGTATCTTCGGCTCCGTCTAGGTCGGAGCACACTGGTCCGTCGGATCCGATGGCTTCGGCGCCGACCCCGATCTGTCCATCGGATCCGAGTGAGGGTTTGCTCTCGGATCCCAGAGAGAGCGGCTCTCCCTCGGGTTTCGATGTGGTGGAGATGGCACTGTCGAGTGCTTCCAGGCCCCTGGTCCTTGCTTCGGCTCCGCCTCGCACTCCCTCTCTGTTGGGTCCAGCTTCCATCACCCAGCCCCAGGGACAGCCTGCTTCGATGTCCCAGGTCGTTCCCTTGGAACAGGACGTGGCTGGTGAGATGTCCTTGGACAGCCCCCCCGAGGACGTCCCTCACAAGCGAAAGTGCAAGAGGAGGCACGTGGACTCCCCCGAGTCCTTCACTGATGACACGGATTTGGATGAAGGGGAAGGCTCCCCTAGGTCACCCCCCCGAGGATGTCTCCTTCGGAGACATCATGGAAATGCTCAGGATAAGAGGGGGGTGGTCTGCCCCCAAGGCTTCCTCGGACGAATCCGTGTTCCTGGAGGCATTCGAAGCAGGCCCATCTACCTCTTGGGTGTCTCCTCCGCCCGACCCCTTAGTGGACCTTATTACCACTAGGGCGTGGAAGGAGTCGGACACTGTGGAGCCAGTCCCCAAACGCCCGGACAAGATCCTTAGTCTGTCCTCCGAGAGGTCCCATTGGAGCAAGGGTCCCACGTAGATGCCATGTTGGTGGCGGCAGCCACCAAGAGGGAGTTAGCTCAGGAGAGTCCCTTGGTCCATCCACAGAGCATGGAGTCCCGTTTGATGGACCGTTTAGGGAAGCGGGCTTTTAGTTCAGCGACCTTCTCGGTGAGGTCTCTGAACTACATGGCACATGTTATACGACTGCAGCGGGACCTTATCAAAGAGTACACTGCGTCGCCCCCAGAGTCCATGTCGGTGGAGGACATACGGTTGTACTCCAATCGGATGGCCACTCTCAGGTCCATATCTATCACCTCTATGCGGCTGTTGTCCCATGCCACAGAGGGAGCCGCTAGAGCCAGCGGAACAGGCCTCGTCATGCGGCGTCAGGCCTGGCTCCGGCATTGCGATTTCGCGGAACCCTTCAAGGCGTCATTTGCGAATGCCCCTTTCGATGGTTCTGCCCTGTTTGGCAAGACCGTTCGCGAGACTTTGGTCCAGAGCGAAAAGGACGGGAAGACGTTGTCTGCCGTCAGAGTCCGCTTCTCTGCTCCCCAGAGGTCCTTCTCCAAGAACCAAAAGGGACAGAAGAAGATGTGGTTCCGGAAGTCGCAACAATCCCAGTCTGCTCCGGATCCCCAGTCCTTCCGTGGCAGAGGAGGACAGGGTGGATGCTGCCCTAGAGGCAGAGGGGGCCCCTAGGAATGGTGGGTCCAGAGAAGCTTTCTCTGACCAGCCCACCCAGCGACCCTGAGGGGTTGCCCGACTGCTCCTCTCTGGAGGCAGTCAGGGGACGTTTTTCGAGGCACCTGGCAGCTTGGGAGTCCATCACAGCAGACCGCTGGGTGCTTCGCATCATATCAAGAGGATACCAAATTCCCTTTTCTCACTTCCCTTACCAACCCAAACGCCTCCCCGACGTCCCACCCGATCAGAGGGAGGCTGCAGCTGCGGAAATTCAGCAGCTCATAGGAAAAAGAGCCATCCAACACATCCCCCCAGACCAGTTTGGATCGGGTTACTACTCCAGGTTCTTTTTGGTGCCAAAAAAGACGGGGGACCTAAGGCCAATCCTCGATCTCTCCCTCCTGAACCTGTCAGTAACCAAAGAAAAGTTCCGGATGGTTACCCTTCAATCCATTCTCCCCCTGTTGCGGGAGAGCGACTGGATGTGCTCGATAGACCTCAAGGATGGGTATTACCACATATTGATGGACAAACGATCCAAGAGGTTTCTCCGCTTCTGGCTAGGAGCCAGTCACTATCAGTTCAGGGTCCTTCCCTTCAGTTTCACCTCAGCCCCCAGGGTGTTCACCAAGGTATTAGCAGTGATAGCGGCCCACCTGAGGCTTCAGGGAATGCAGGTGTTTCCATACCTAGACGACTGGCTCCTGACTGCCCCAACAAGGCATCTACTCTGCTCAGCCAGGAATTACTTTCTCCACCTTGCTGCCCGGCTGGGGATCACCGTCAACACGGACAAATCCTTTTTCAACCCGACTCAGGTGGTAGACTTTATCGGGGCCAGATTAGACACCAACAACTTACTAGCCTTCTTAACCACCGAATGACTTCACACCCTGAGGCTACATATGCGGGCCATTTTACTATCGTCGGCTCCCCCTGCGGGATTGGTCCTGAGGGCGCTGGGCTCCATGGCAGCCGCAATTACCCTGTTCCCCATGGCCCGCCTGAACATGAGGGTTTTGCAGTGGACTCTCCAAGTCCAATGGTCCTTCCGTCGATACCCTCTCAGTCACCCCATTCCCCTCAGCAAGGCTTGCAAAAGGGCTCTCGCATGGTGGTTACAATCACCGGACCTCCAAGTGGGACGCTCTTTCTCCATGGCCCCTCCACTCGCCACGGTGACCACGGACGCCTCTCGCCTCGAGTGGGGGGGCATTATGCGGACAGGACGGTCCAAGGCACATGGAACGATACAGAGACCTCATTGCACATAAATGTTCTAGAGATGAGGGCAGTGCTGTTGTCGTTGCTAGCACTTCAGAGCCTTCTTCCTACAGGAACAGTTGCAGTTCAGTCAGACAACATGTCGGTGGTCTGGTACATCAACAAACAGGGGGGAACCAGGTCCTACCCACTCTGTCGAGAAGCTATGAGAGTGTGGGAATGGGCGATCTCCACCAACCGCTTTCTTATTGCAACGCACATTCCGGGACGGTCCAACATCCTGGCGGACAAACTCAGTCACACCATACTGTCTCCTTACGAGTGGTCTCTCAATCCCCAGGTAGCGAAGCGGATATTTGCCGTATGGGGACAACCCTGTTGCAATCTCTTCGCCTCTCCTTCAAACACGAAATGCAACAGCTACTTCGCTCTAATTCCCCCCACCGGGGAATTCCCGAGAGACAAGCTCTGGTGCATGCTTGGCCTCCCGGTCTACTCTATGCTTTCCCTCCTCTACCTCTGATGCTGAAGCTTCTACAGAAAGTCAGTCGGTTGGGGAGCAAAATGATCCTCATTGCCCCATTCTGGCCTCGTCAAGCTTGGTTCCCTTACCTCTGGTCTCATCTGTTGAATCCACCTTGGATTCTAGATCCCCTCCCGGATCTGATTTCCCACCCCCTAGGCCTTCCAGTCCTGAACCTGGACAATCTCAAGCTTACGGCTTAGTTGCTCCAGTTCCACTCGTAGCTAGGACTCCCGGTATCTCCTCCACAGTTAAAGCTATCCTAGTAGCAGCACACAAGCCCTCTACTAGGAAAGTCTATAGGAGTAAATGGAAACGTTTCGCTATTAGGGCGGAGCATCAGAACCTAGACCCTTTCACAGCTCCGTTGTCCACCGTCCTGGATTTTCTTTCATCGCTTTTTCATCAGGGGGCTAGCTGTTCCACAGTCAAAGTTCAACTAGCAGCTATCTCTCATTACCACGTGGGACATGAACTGGGTCCATTGATCACCACGAAGTTAAGTAAGACCTTTCTGAAGGGCACCTTCCTACTCAGACCTCCAATAAAGGAAGTAGTGCTTCCCTGGGATTTGACTTTAGTACTTCAGGCCTTGACAGCTCCCCCCTTTGAACCTGCAGCTTCAGCTGATCTCAAATATTTGTCATGGAAAACAGCCTTTCTCCTCGCTATTACTTCAGCTAGAAGGGTTTCTGAACTTCAAGCCCTATGTGTAAAACCCCCTTACTTGACCTTCCACAAGGATAGGGTTTATCTCAGGACCAGTCCCTCGTTCCTTCCTAAGATTGCTTCCGAGGCAAATATTAACCAATCCATTAATCTGTCAGCTTTCTTTCCTGAATACCAGAACAAAGGAAAATACAAACTACATTCTTTAGATGTGCATAGTCAGCTGCATTTTGACATTCATAGAATGGCTGGTCATAGACAATCCGACCAGTTGTTCGTCTCCTTTGCCAAATTTAATTCAGGTAAATCTGTGTCGAAGGTCACCTTGTCGAGGTGGATTTCACAATGCATCCTTTTGGCTTATGAAAGTTCTGGCAGGCCCGCACCTCAGGGAGTCCCTGCTCACTCTACTCGGTCCATGTCTACTTCTGCTGCCTTTCGGTCTAGAGTACCCCTGGATGATATTTGCTCAGCAGCCACTTGGGCTTCACCTCATACCTTCATCAACCATTATAAATTGGATATTATCTCTAGAGGGAGAGCATCCTTTGGCTCTGCAGTGCTCCGGAACATCCTTCCATGAAGGCCGCCCAAGGTACAGGTAGCTGGGGACTCTGTCCCAAAGGTTGCTGACAAATGAAGTTAACTACTTCAGATTAAGAAGTTATGTACTCACCATAACGTTCCATCTGAGTAGGTAGACTTCATTTGTCTGCAACCGTCCCACCCTCCTTCCCCCAGATCTTCGGATGTTATTTGGCCAGAAGTTTTTACTCTGCCCTTTAAGGAAGGTAGTTAGTTTCCTTTTTCAGCCTTATTGGTTATGGGCAAACTTGATCTGAGGTCAGTCAGGGATGGCAGGGAATTATGGGTGAAGGGGAGGAGCTAGGAGCTCGTATCTAAGCTATGAAAGATTGCCGGCTCGGATCCGAGGTCAGATCCGATTCCCAAAGGTTGCAGACAAATGAAGTCTACCTACTCAGATGGAACGTTATGGTGAGTACATAACTTCATATTATCCCACTCAGAAACTCGTTTTTATTGTTAGATAGTCCCCCCCCCCCCCCCGGTACGGTAGTGTTAGGCCCTGTTTCACCACAATTAGTTAGTCTTGTATTTTTTTCTTGTATATTTGTATATTTTTATTAGTAGTAAGGTAGTTGTGTGGTTATAGTTCTATAGTTATTATTAGTGTTAGTTTTATCTAGTGCGCGTGTGTGTGTGCCTTGATTAAGCACTAGTTATTTTTTTCCCTTTGGTATCCCATTACCAATATGTCTAAAGATACCAAAGTTTCAGGTTTCAAGAAGTGTGACTCGTGCTGTCAGAAGATGTCTCTGACAGACGGTCACACTTCTTGTGTTTATTGCTTGGGTCCCCTACACCTGCAGGACTCCTGCTCGGTCTGCCACTCCTTCAGCCCGAGTGTCCTGCAGGAGCATAGGAACAAGCTCATTTTGAGAGGCTTACTTAAGCCAGAAGGATCCCCGGCTAAGCCTCCATCAGGAAAATCCTTAAAGCCCACCAAACCATCGGCTCCCTGTTCGGAGCCATCGCCGAGCGGAGCTCCTGCCTCCTCGTCGATTCCGGCTGGAACCGACATCTCGAGACCTCAATCGGCTCCGACCTTAGTGTCGGAACCTTCTCTGAGCCAAAAACGTTCAAGGTCCCCCTCTATAGAATGTGTTCGTTCGGCTCCGAGGTCTCCATTGCTTCAGTAGTAGCGAAGCCATAGGTCCCACTCCTCTCGGTCCTCCAGGCTATCCGATCATGACTTGGAGAGGGTGGTCAGTAGGCACCTAAAATTGCAGGCCCTGGCCAAAATGTTGACCATCCCTTCTCAACAGACTGTGTCTATCCCTGTGTCTTCAGCAGTTCCTCATCCGACTCTACCACTGTGTTCGGAGCCAGAGCTCGTCGGGGCTCGAATCGTAGGAATGTCGGAGCCGATACCACACCTTTCGGCTCCCTCATCGGCTCCGATCTCTTCATTGGTTCCGTCCTTGGAGGGATCCGGGTGCCGAGACTCCCTCATCAGCTCCGAGGGGGTGAGTGGCATTGGACCCTTGTCCGACCCCATTCTCCCTCACGGGGCTTCAGCGCAGGTGAGCTCGGCCCTGACATCGGCCTCGGAGCCATCCCTCTCGGTGCCGGGAGGGGTTCACATCTCTTTGGAGCGGGGACCCTCTTCTCTGCCTGATAGGGGAACCTTCGAAGTCATGAGGAGTGTGCTGACTCCTGTGTTGGCTCCACAATCGGCCCCTTCGGCTCCTCCCCCCATGGTGCCTGCATCGGTCTCTGTCCACCCACCTGACCCCAAGCGTGGAGAACAGACGCTCCAGTTTGCCTCATTGGGCGTATCTTCCTCTTACGAGGCCTCCCCTGATCATTCAGAGGAGCCCCCTCGGAAGAGAAAATGTAAGAGGAAACATGTTGACTCCCCCGAGTCAGTCACGTCTGATACCGACTTGGAGGATTCGGAAGGGTCCCCAAGGTCCCCCTCTGAGGATGTCTCCTTTTCAGACATCCTAGAGATCCTTAGGCAGAGGGGGAACTGGACTGCCCTTAACCCTTCCGAGGACGAGTTGGTGTACCTGGATGCGTTTGGTTCTCGCCCTTCCACCTCCTGGGTGTCTCCACCTTTTGACCCGCTCATGGAAGTGGACAGCCCCAGACACAGTGGAACCAACTCCCCGCAGGCCCACTAAGTTTATTACAGCCCCATGCGACAAACAATTTCTGACAAAAGGTGTCCCTGTTGATGCCATGGTGGTGGCAGCAGCCACTAAGAAGGAGTTGGCTGACCCTTCGGTGCCTGTCCATCCACCTAATAAAGAATCTAGGACAATGGACAGGTACGGGAAGCGGATGTTTTCTTCAGCGACTATTTCAATGTGGTCGCTGAATTATCTGTGCCATTTCACCCGCCTTCAAAGCAATCTTCTCAAGGAACTGGGTGATACCCTTCAGGATCCATCAGCTGCAGGGTCTCAGGATAAGATTAACTCCCAGCTGGTGACCCTTAACTCTATAGTCAACTCCTCCATGCGGCTCATTTCTTATGCAGCCGATGGGGCGAGTAGGGCCGCAGGTACAGGCGTGGCTTTGAAAAGACATGCCTGGATGTGGTTATGTAACTTTGCTGACTCCTTTAAGGTGTCCTTCACCAATACCCCTTTCGATGGTTCGGCTCTGTTTGGACCACAGGTGAAGGATACCCTTACCAGGTGGGAGCAGGAAGGCAAGACTCTCTCTGCCATGGGAGTCCATTTTTCTACTCCCTCTAGACCATACCCTAAAGGTCAGAAGAGTGGAAAAATGTGGTTTTGGAAACCCCAGAGAGTCGTGCCTGACACACGTGGCGAGTTCCCCTCCAGGGGCAGAGGAGGGAACAATAATAGACGCCGCCCGAGGGGCAGAGTGGGTCCACAAAATCAGGGTAGCAGAGAATCTTTCTCTGACAAACCCTTTCAGCACCCCTGAGGGGCTGCCCGACTGTCCACCTTCGGAGGCAGTCATGGGAAGATTGTCACTTTACCCAGAAGCCTGGCAACTCCTCACACAAGACAAATGGGTACGGTCTATCATATCCGAGGGTTACAAAATCCCCTTTGTCCACACCCCTTTACAAGCAAACAGGTCCCTTCCAGATGTTCCACCCGGTCTAAGGGAACGAGCAGTACTAGAAATTTCAAAACTGCTAGGGAAAAGGGCCATCCAGCCAGTCCCAGCAGACCAGCAAGGATCCGGGATTTACTCCAAGTTCTTTTTGGTACCAAAAAAGACAGGGGACTGGAGACCCATTTTGGATCTCAGCAGGTTAAACAAATCTGTTCAAAGAACGACGTTCCGGATGGTCATGCTTCAGTCCATTCTACCCTTTTTGGGTCAGGACAACTGGATGTGCTCCATAGACCGTCAGGATGCGTACTACCATATCAAAATGGACAGATGCTCCAGAAGGTTTCTCCGCTTCCGGCTGGGAGCCAGTCACTATCAATTCAGAGCCCTGCCCTTTGGTCTCACCACAGCCCCCAGGGTGTTCACCAAATGCATGGCAGTGGTTACGGCTCACCTGAGACGGCGAGGATCCAGGTGTTTCCATATCTAGACGACTGGCTCCTGACTGCTTCCACCAGGCATCAGCTACTATGAGCCATGGATTATACCATCCAAACTTGCTCCGAGCTAGGTATCTCTATAAACTTCGAAAAGTCTGCATTGTCGCTTTGTCAATCTATAACCTTTATAGGCGCAAGATTAAATACAAAAGAGCTGTCGGCAAAACTTCCCTTAGAAAGAGTATCAGACATTCGCCAACACTACAGTGCAAGAGAATTCAGGCCAGATTTGTACTGAAAACTTTGGGTCTCATGGCAGTAGCAATCACATTACTTCCCCTGGCTCGTTTTCACATGCGGATTCTTCAATGGATGCTTTTTACCCAATGGTCGTTTCAACAGCTTCCGATGTCTCACAACATAATAATCACCCAATCATGCAAAAACCACCTTTCTTGGTGGATGGTCTCCTCTCAAGTAATTCAGGGCAGACCATTTGTTCTTCCTCCTCCTGTTGCCACGGTGACAATGGATGCTTCCCTGATCGAGGGGCGGGGGGGGGGCATTTTCAGGGCAGGACTGTCCAGGGCACTTGGCAACCTCTAGAGTACCACCTGCACATAAACGTCTTGGAGATGAGAGCGGTACTTTTAGTGTTGCAAGCTCTTCAGTACTGTCTACCCACAGGGACTATTGCAATTCACACAGGCAATATGTCTGTAGTGTGGTACATCAACAAGCAGGGCGGAACCAGGTCCTATCCCTTATGTCGAGAAGCACTCAGACTCTGGCAGTGGGCGATCTCCTCTCAACGGTTTCTGAAAGCAGCGCACATCCCCGGGAAGTCCAACATCATAGCGGACAGGCTAAGCAGAGCTATTCTCATGCCTCATGAGTGGTCTCTCAATCAGTTAGTAGCAGACAAAATTTTCTGCAGATGGGGTCAACCTTGCTGCAATCTTTTCACAACCCCTCTCAACAGCAAGTGCGACGATTTCTTCACTCTCTTCCCCTCCCCGGCCACTCCCCCAGAGATGCTCTAGTTCACGATTGGCCCCGGAGTCTTCTGTATGCCTTCCCACCCTTTCCCTTAATTCCCAAACTAATTCAGAAAGCAACTGCATTGGGATCCAGGATGATCCTCATTGCCCCATACTGGCCCCGACAAATTTGGTTCCCATTCCTGCATCATCACCTGCTGGAGCAGCCTTGGAATCTGGACCCAGTGCCAGACCTCTTGGTCCATCAGTCGGGGGGGCTGCACCAATTCCTTCAGTCTCTCAACCTCACAGCTTGGTTGCTCCACTTCCAACCTTAGCCAGGCTTCCACATATTTCTCAGCCAGTGCATGAAATCATCATTTCATCGCACAAATCTGCTACCAGGAAGACTTATGCTACTAAGTGGAAACATTTCTCTTTCTGGGCGGAGGCTAGAAATATAGACCCCTTTACAGCCCCAGTCCATCACGTTCTAGATTTTTTAGCAGAACTTTTTCGAGCAGGATCCTCGTCTGCCACCATTCGGGTCCAATTGGCTGCTATCACTAATTTCCACGTTGGACTGTCAGAACCCAGTATCATATCCCACAAACTTTGTAAGGCCTTTCTTAAAGGGACTATTTTACTTAGGCCCCCGGTTAGAGATCCCCCGCCTCAGTGGGATTTGGACCTGATATTAACTTCCTTGATTCTCCCTCCCTTTGAACCTGCGGCCTTCTGTTCCTTAAAATTACTCTAAGACTCTCTTCTTAGTAGCCATCACCTCAGCTAGGAGAGTGTCGGAACTTCAAGCCCTCTGTATTCATCCTCCTTATCTTGTGTTTCACAAGGATAGAGTTTCACTCAGGACTAATCCCTCTTTTCTGCCCAAAATTCCTTCTGAGACAAACCTGAATCAGGCTATTGATCTACCTGTCTTTTTTCCTAATTATTCGAACAGAGCTGAACAAAAGATCTGGAGTAGGGACTTCATTTGTCAGCAACCTTTGGGTCTTGGATCCGACATCGGATCCGAGCCGGCAACTTATTATACAGCTATGGATCTGAGCTCCTAGCTCCTCCCCTCACCCATAATCCCCTGCCACCCCAAATGACCTCAGATCTAGTTTGCCGCTCTTAAGTGTGTCAGCTGGATTTTGAGCTCCTGGCAATTTTCTCAGATAAGTGACTCTTTTGTCTAATCAGCCTACTTTTTCAGTAGTTTAATCAGTGTGTGTGTGTTAGGTTTCCCTTGTCTCGGCTCCACCCTGCACTCCCTCTCTGCTGGGTCAGGCTTCCATCACCCGGCCACAGGGACAGCCTGCTTCGATGTCCCAGGTTGTTCCATTGGAACAGGATACTGCTGGTGAGAGCTCCTCGGACAGCCCCCCCAAGGAAGTGCCTCGCAAGCACAAGTGTAAGAGGAGGCACGTGGACTCCCCCGAGTCCTTAACAGAGGACACAGACTTGGATGAAGGGGAAGGCTCCCGAAGGTCACCCCCTGAGGATGTCTCCTTTGGAGACATCATGGAAATGCTCAGGATCAGGGGGGTGGTCTGCCCCCAAGGCTTCCTCCGACGAGTCCGTGTTCCTGGAGGCATTCGAAGCAGGCCCGTCTACCTCTTGGGTGTCCCGTCCGGCCGACCCCCTGGTGGACCTTATCACCACCAGGGCGTGGAAGGAGCCGAACACTGTGGAGCCAATCCCTAAATGCCCGGATAGGATTTTGAGCCCCCCCCCCCGCAGACCGGTCCCACTGGAGCAAGGGTCCCCCCGTAGATGCCATGTTGATGGCGGCAGCCACTAAGAGGGAACTAGCTCAGGAGAGACCCTCGGTCCATCCACCGAGCAAGGAGTCCCACTCGATGGATCGCCTTGGGAAGTGGGTATTTATTTCAGCGACCTTCTCATTAAGGTCTCTGAACTACATGGCACATGTCATCAGGATGCAGCGGGATCTTATTAAAGAATACACTGCTTCCCCCCCAGAGTCCATGTCGACGGAGGACAAGCAGTTGTACTCCACTCGTATGGCCACTCTAAGATCTATTTCCAATACCTCTATGCAGCTGTTGTCCCACGCCACTGAGGGAGCCGCTAGAGCTAGCGGAGGGGGCCTAGTTATGAGACGTCAGGCCTGGCTCCGACATTGTGACTTCGTGGAGCCCTTTAAGGAGTCCTTTGCGAACGCCCCCTTTGATGGTTCTGCCTTTTTTGGCAAGACCGTTCACGAGACACTTGTCCAGAGCGAGAAGGATGGGAAGACGTTGTCTGCCGTCAGAGTCCGCTTCTCTGCTCCCCAGAGGTCCTTCTCGAAGAACCAAAAGGGACAGAAGAAGATGTGGTTCCAGAAATCGCAACATTCCCAACCCGCTCCGGACAACCAGTCCTTCCGTAGAAGAGGAGGACAGGGAGGATGCCGCCCTAGAGGCAGAGGGCCCCGAAAAACGTTGGGTCCAGAGAATCTTTCTCTGATCGGCCCACGCAACAGCCCTGAAGGGTTACCCGACTGCCCCACTCTGGAGGCAGTCGGGGGGCGCTTCTCGAAGCACCTAGCGGCATGGGAGTCCATCACGTCAGACCGCTGGGTGCTTCGGATCATATCCAGAGGTTACAAAATCCCAATGCAACATGTCCCCAGACTCAGGAACTTCCCCGATGTACCACCCGATCAGAGGGAGGCTGCAGCCGCAGAAATCCAGCAGCTGCTAAAAAAAAGAGCCATCCACCCTGTCCCCCCAGACCAGCTCGGATTAGGGTTTTACTCCAGGTTCTTTCTGGTGCCAAAAAAGACGGGGGACTTGAGACCAATCCTAGACCTTTCCCTCTTGAACCTGTCGGTAACCAAGGAAAAATTCCGAATGGTCACTCTTCAATCCATTGTCCCCCTCTTGTGGGAGAACGACTGGATGTGCTCAATAGACCTCAAGAATGCGTACTACCACATTCTAATGGACAGACGATCCATGAGGTTTCTCCGCTTCGGGCTGGGAGCCAGCCACTATCAGTTCAGGGTCCTTCCCTTTGGCCTCACCACAGCCCCCAGGGTGTTCACCAAAGTTTTAGCAGTGATAGCGGCCCACCTGAGACTCCAGGGAATGCAGGTCTTCCCGTACCTGGACGACTGACTCCTGACCGTCCCAACAAGGCATCTTCTCTGCTCAGCCAGAGACTATTTTCTCCGCCTAGCCCCCCAGTTAGGCATCACAATCAATACAGACAAATCCTCCCTTGCTCCGACACAAGTAATAGAGTTCATAGGGGCCAGATTGGATACCAGAAGTCTGCGAGCCTACCTGACTTCGGAGCGACTACAGAATCTGAGTCTTCATGTGCGGGCCATCCTCTAATCAGAAGCTCCACCGGCGGAATTGGTCCTGAGGGCGCTGGGCTCCATGGCGGCAGCAATAACGCTTCTTCCATGTGCTCGCCTAAATATGAGGGTACTTCAGTGGACCTTCCAAGTGCAATGGTCCTTCCAATTTCTTCCTCTCTGCCACCCTATCTCAATCAGCAAGGCTTGCAGGAGGGCCCTGTTATGGTGGCTCCCGTCTCCAGACCTCCATATAGGCCGGCCCTTCTGCACTCCCCCCCCTCTCGCCACGGTGACCACGGACGCCTCTCGCCTCGGGTGGGGGGGGGCATTGCTCAGGCAGAACAGTCCAAGGCACGTGGAATGACATAGAGACCTCCCTGCATATCAATGTTCTGGAGATGAGGGTAGTGCTGTTAGCGTTGCAAGCACTTCAGAACCTTCTCCCCGTAGGAACTATTGCGATACAGATGGACAACATGTCAGTTGTTTGGTACATCAACAAACAGGGGGGAACCAGGTCCTACCCTCTCTGCCGAGAGGCCATGAGGGTGTGGGAATGGGCGATCTCCACCAACCGCTTTCTGATCGCAATGCACATTCCGGGACAGACGAACATTCTGGCAGACAAACTCAGCCGCACCATTCTTTCCCCTTACGAGTGGTCTCTCAACTTCCAAGTAGCGAAGCAGATATTTGCAAAATGGGGGCAACCCTGCTGTGATCTCTTTGCCTCTCCCTCAAATACGAAATGCGACAGTTTCTTCACTCTGATTCCCCCACCAGGGGAAGCCCCGAGAGACGCTCTGGTGCATGCTTGGCCGCCCGGTCTACTTTATGCCTGTCCTCCTCTACCCCTGATGCTAAAGCTCTTACAGAAAGCCTCGCGGCTGGGGAGCAGAATGATCCTCATTGCCCCATTCTGGCCTCGGCAAACTTGGTTCCCTTACCTGTGGTCTCACTTGGTGAATCCTCCCTGGATTCTGGATCCCAGTCCGGATCTAATATCCCATCCATCAGGCTTACCGACCCTGAATCTGAACAACCTGAAGCTGGCAGCTTGGCTGCTCCAGTTCCACTCTTAATCAGGACTCCCGGTATCTCTTCACCAGTCAAAGCCATCTTGGTGGCAGCGCACAAACCTTCCACCAGGAAAGTTTACTGCAGTAAATGGAAGCGCTTTTCCGTCTGGGTGGAACATCATAATTTGGACCCCTTCACTGCCCCTTTAACGTCCGTGTTGGACTTCCTCACCGGACTCTTTCAGCAAGGAGCCAGTTGTTTGACAGTCAAGGTACAATTGGCAGCCATCTTCCATTACCATGTGGGACATGAGACAGTTCCTTTGATGTCAGCTAAACTATGCAAAACCTTCCTCAAGGGTACTTTTCTGCTCAGGCCCCCTATCAAAGAAGCCGTACCCCCTTGGGACCTATCACTAGTCCTTCAAGCCTTGACTGCTTTCCCCTTTGAACCAGCTGCCTCGGCCAAACTTAAATATCTGTCCTGGAAAACAGCATTCCTGGTAGCCATCACTTCAGTGACGAGAGTTTCGGAACTTCAAGCCCTTTCCGTGAAACCCCCTTACTTGGTTTTTCATCAGGATAGAGTGTACCTCAGGACCAATCCCCTCCTTCCTACCCAAGGTGGCCTCAGAAACCAATATCAATCAGTCCATCAACCTACCAGTTTTCTTCCCTAAATATCAAAATAAAGGAGAGTACAAGCTGCATTCTTTAGACGTGCACAGGCAGCTGCGTTTCTATATTCATAGGACTGCTGGTCACAGACAATCCGATCAGCTGTTCATCTCCTTTGCCAAATTCAGTTTGGGTAAAGCCGTCTCGAAGGTCACTTTGTCACGTTGGATTTCCCAATGTATTCTTTTAGCTTATGAAGCTTCTGGGAGGCCCGCACCTCAGGGAGTCCATGCACATTCCACTCGCTCCATCTCTACTTCTGCTGCCTTTAAATCTAGAGTTCCCTTGGATGATATTTGCTCGGCAGCCACTTGGGCCTCATCTCACACCTTTATCAACCACTACAAACTGGACGTCATTTCCAGAGGGAGAGCATCCTTTGGCTCCGCAGTGCTCCGGAACATCCTTCCATGATGGCCACCCAAGATTCAGGTAGCTGGGGACTCTGTCCCAAAGGTTGCTGACAAATGAAGTCCCTACTCCAGATTAAGAAGTTATGTACTCACCATAACGTTCCATCTGAGTAGGTGGCTTCATTTGTCTGCAACCATCCCCCCCTCCTTCCCCCTGGCCTTCAGAAGAATTAGTACTTTTTGTATTATCCTGCCTTTTCCTGTTAGGACACCTTTCCAGGTATCTGTAGGAGGGCAAACTTGATCTGAGGTCATTTGGGGTTGGCAGGGGATTATGGGTGAGAGGAGGAGCTAGGAGCTCGGATCCATAGCTATATAATAAGTTGCCGGCTCAGATCCGATGTCGGATCCAAGACCCAAAGGTTGCAGACAAATGAAGCCACCTACTCAGATGGAACGTTATGGTGAGTACATAACTTCTTATTACACCAATTGGACGTTCACAGGCAATTACGTTTTTATTTGGATAGGACTAAATAAACAAGAAAATCGGACCACCTCTTCCTATCCTATGCTGAGGGCAAGCAGGGCCTGCCAGTTTCTAAAGTAACCTTATCCAGGTGGTTGGCCTCTATTATCACGTTGATTTATCAATTGAGACATAAAGAACTCCCTACAAAACCAAAAGCTCATTCCACCAGAGCATTAGCTACGTTGGTAGCTTTTCAAGCATGGGCTACTCCTCATACTTTCATTTCACATTATAAGTTGGATATGGCCTCCAGGAGTCGAGCTGATTTTGGTTCCACTGTGCTCAAGAGTCTGTTCCGATGAGCCACCCACAGCTAAGGTGCTAGGGACGCTGTCCCATCCAGCAAGAATGAAGGCGAGATAGACAACTTAACATTAAGAAGTTATGTACCTACCATAACGTTCCATGTTAGTTGTCTTCTTCTTGCCTTTATTCTTGCGTCGCACCCTCCATCCCCCTAGCCTGGACAGACCGAGAAGAATCCCTTTTGAGGCCTTCTTCCTCTGGCTGAGTTTTATCTAGGTTACGTCCTCCTCTGTTTTTAGTACTGTAGGTAAACCTTGTAGTTTGGACAGGTGTCCTTAAAAATTTTTTTCCATGGTGTTAGCTCTGCTAAACGAGATCTGGGTATCTGACGCCTAGCATTGTGGGATATGGGGAGGCCTCGAGCCAGTAAATAGCTCTCGAGCTTTAGTAGTAGGCCGAGTCGGAGCCAAGGATCGGCTCCGAACCCATTCAGCAAGAAAGAAGGCGAGAAGAAGACAACTAACATGGAACGTTATGGTAGGTACATAACTTCTTATTATCAGTTTTCTGCATTACTCTTTGGTCTATGTACTACATGTCATGTGTTTACAAAGTGTCTGGCCCTAGTGGTTGCCTGTTGCAAAACCCTAGGCATACACATTTTTTTTCTTATTTAGATGACTTTCTGATTTATGCTGATTCTGTATCCAGATGCATGGAGTCCATAGACAAGGTGGTATCCTTCATTTCCCACCGAGACTTGAAATTGAACCTTCAAGAGTCCTTCCTCCCATTCTCCCAACAAATTGTTTTCCTGGGGTGTTTGATAGACACATTAAAAAAGATGACCTTCTTGACAGAGGAGAAAGTTCTGACATATCAGAACATTTTCTTGCATTTCTTTCTTCTAGTAGTGGTCACAGTAAGAGAGTTCCTCAAAAGTCAAGGCTTCATGGCATCAATGATCCCCATGATGATACCATTAGCCAGACTACATATTAGAAAAATTCAGTGGCACTTTAAGAATTCTTGGACCCAGCACCTTCATTACTTGGATTTCCAGGCACCGGTACTCGGATCTGTGAAATACTGCAGTGATAGAGAGATCAACTGTCTCTGAATCCAGGATGCCTTTTCCCTCTTTAGACCCCTGTCTAATTTGCTCAGATGGGCTCTTGAGATTTTCCTTGTGAGAAGTGTCCATGGGAGTTCAAGTGCAAGGCTTGTGAGGGTCCTCAGAACACAGTAAACCATATAAATTTACAAGAGATGTTTGTTTGTCAGTGATTCATTCTTAAAACGTTTTTCACTACTTCTGGACCTTGGGTCCTCTTATAGTCATCACAAACAACACTACTGTGATATGGTACCTGAGCAAGCAAGGATCCTAATTTCAGGAAATTTTTGCCGATTGGTAGTGATGGCCTGGGAGCTGGCTCCATAGCTTTCTCTGACTTTTGAGGCATCATGATATTCTGTTATAGCGAAACACAGTAGCAGACAGACTAAGCAGATCCTATACAGACCCTCATGAGTGGAAAGTCCATGTAGAGGCCTTCCAGATGTGATCCAGATGTGGAGACCACCTCTGTTTGCCTTCTTCAGAATAGATAAACTGGAGAAAACAGCAGAGAAACCCCCCAACTGGATCTGAGTCTTGAGAATCTTCCTGATTATCCTGTCCACATCGACGTCTGAAAAGCTCGTAGAAGACCAGGAAGAAGCCATTGACGGGGGCCTGAAGTGCCTGATGGGTGTCTGCTGCAGTCCAGGGGGGAGAAGCAGCCTCAATGCCCAGCACTGATGTGAGACCCTCTAGCTATCAGATCCATAGCCTTAAGATCTGAGGTGGAAGGAGTAGCTTCAGAACTCAAGATCTGAAGTAGGATATTCATTTGTCTGCAACCTGTGGGTTATGGATCCGATATCGGATCCGAACCGGCATAGTTTCCAGCTATGGATCCAAGCTCTCAGCTCCTCCCCTCACCCATAATGCCCTGCTCTACCCTCATGACCTCAGATCTTGTTTGCCGCGCTGGTAACTGGATGTGGTTTCTATAGCTCTCAGCTAAGTGGAATTTTCTTGTACAAAATTAGAATATTTTTGCTTTCTTTAAACTTTTTTGTGTGAAAGTTGTAGGTTTCCTTTTTTTATTGACTGTTTTTGGGTTAATTTTATTTACAGTAGTATATTTTATTCCCTCCCCTCGCTGGTACGTAGAGTGTGTGTGAGGCCTGTGTGCTTTTATAGTTTATTGTTTTAAGTTACTTCTGTAACTTTTGGTTAATTTTGACTATGGCTGACCAGCCTAAGTCATTTTTCTCTAAATGCTCCGAGTGTGGCCATAAGCTCTCACCGGCTGATGGCCACACTCGGTGTGTTAAGTGTCTTGGGGTTGAACACCTCACATCTGGCTGTTCCATTTGTGCAGGGTTCAACCCCAGGGCACTGAGGAGCGGAGGTCCAAGCTGGTCCTGGCGGGTCTTTACCGCCGGACTCGGCTCCGACCCCGCTCCTTCGGGACTCCTGCGGCTGCAGCTGTTCCCCTGTAGCACCCCTCCTGCTCCTGGGACTCAAACTCCCGCTTCAGGACAGGAGAGGGATGCATCTAAAGGACCGGAGGGAGAAGCACCAAGCGGCGGGCCGAGACCTCTGTTTCGGCCCGCCAGCCAAGCGGCTTCTCCCGGCTTCCTGTTGAGCGGTCTCCTCCTTCTCGGCTCCGGTCACCTATGTGCTTCTCACCGGGTCCTGAGGAGGAGGAGACCCGATCTCCGCGAGGCTATCGAGGAGGCATTCCAGGCCTACCTCGGTAGCCTCGTCGAGATCTACCCATAGCCTTCGGATGCTGATCTGGACCGGATGATGCGAAGGTTCATCCAGGCCCAGATGCAGATGGGAGTGCTCTTGCCTCCCCCCCCTCCGGGGGGGAGCTCAACACCCTTTTCAAGCCTATTGCTCCTTCTCCGACCCGCTTCCCGGGTTCGGAGCAGCTGGAGCCGAGCAGCTTCGGAGCCGGGGGGAGGTCGGATCCGATAGTACTGGGTACTTCGGATCCGACCATGCCCTCGAGTGCGTCGGACCCGATCTCGGAGCCTGGATCCGAGCCGGATCCGGGGATCAGTGCTCCTTCGGCGCCGTCTGTGTCGGAGCGCACTGTCCCGGATCCGAGTGCTTCGGCGCCGGCTCCGATCCACTCTTCGGATCCGAGGGGGAGCCGATTGTCGGATCCTTTGGTCGAGGTCGGCTCCCCTTCGGCTTTTGATGTAGTGGAGAGGGCTCTGTTGAGGGTCTCCGGACCCCGGCATTTGCTTCGGCTCCGTCCCGCGCTCCCTCTGCACTGGGCCAGGCTTCCACCATCCGGCCCCTGGGACAGCCCGTTTCTGTGCCCCAAGTTGCTCCTATGGAGCAAATTGCTGCTGCGAGGACTCCTCTGACAGCCCCCAGAGGAGGCTCCTCAAGCATACGCAAAAGGAGGCACATTGACTCCCTGAGTCTCTCACTGAAGACACGGACTTGGAGGAAGGGAAGGCTCCCCACGGTCACCCCGAGGATGTCTCCTTCGAGACATCATGGAAATACTCCGTATCAGGGGGTGGTCTGCCCCAAGTCTTCCTCGGACGAGTCCGTGTTCTTGGAGGCATTCAAACGGGCCCGTCTACCTCTTGGGTGTCCCCTGCCGACCCCTGGTGGACCTTATTACCACCAGGGCGTGGAAGGAACCGGACACCGTGGAGCCAATTCCCAAAAGACCTGATAAAATCCTTAGCCCGCCTTCTGACAGGACCCATTGGAGTAAGGGGCCTCCTGTAGATGCCATGTTGATGGCGGCCACAAAGAGGGAACTGGCTCAGGAGAGTCCCTCAGTCCACCCACCGAGCAAGGAGTCTCGGATGATGGACCGCTTGGGGAAGCGGATGTTCAGTTCGGCGACCTTTTCGGTAAGGC
The DNA here is from genome assembly GCF_019279795.1 of Protopterus annectens. Classification (NCBI taxonomy): domain Eukaryota; kingdom Metazoa; phylum Chordata; order Ceratodontiformes; family Protopteridae; genus Protopterus; species Protopterus annectens. The sequence goes on from NC_056739.1 coordinate 810,324,800, forward strand.
GCTGAACTATTTGGCACATGTTATTCGGATGCAGCGAGACCTTATTAAGGAGTACGCTGCATCCCCTGAGTCCATTTCGAGGAGGACAGAGCTCTGCACTCCACCAAAATGGCCACTCTTAGGTCAGTCACAAATACTTCTATGCGGCTACTCTCCCATGCTACGGAGGGCGCCGCTAGAGCTGCCGGGACAGGACTGGTCACTAGTCGTCAGGCCTGCCTCCGCCAATGCGATTTTTCTGAGCCCTTCAAGGCGTCGTTTGCACGCCCCTTTGTTGGTTCTGCTCTGTTTGGCAAGACCGTTCGCGAGCCGTTGACCCAGAGCGAGAAGGACGGGAAGACGCTGTCTGCCGTCGGAATCCGCTTCTCTGCACCCCAGAGGCCCTATTCTAGGAACCAAAAGGGTCAGAAGAAGATGTGGTCGCGGAAGTCGCAGCAGTCCCAGCCTGCTCCGGACAACCAGTCCTTCCGTGGCAGAGGAGGACAGGGAGGACGCCGCCCTAGAGGCAGAGGGGCTCCCAGAAACTTCGGGTCCAGGGAACCTTTCTCTGAACGGCCCGGCGCAGCCCTGAGGGCTGCCCGACTGCTCTACTCTGGAGGCAGTCGGGGACGTTCTGGGCACCTAGCGGCATGGGAGTCCATAACATCGGACCGCTGGGTTCTCCAAATCATATCCAGGGATATCGCATTCCTTTCCTTCACCTTCCAAAAATGAAGTCCCTCCCAGGCGTACCACCCGGTCAAAGGGAGGCCGCTTTAGCAGAAATTGGCCATCTGCTAGAGAAAAGAGCCATCCAGCCCGTTCCCCCAGACCAGATCGGATCAGGGTTCTACTCCAGGTTCTTTTAGTGCCAAAAGACGGGGAACTAAGACCAATCCTAGACCTCTCTCTCCTGAATCTGGCAGTCCCCAAAGAAAAATTCGAATGGTCACTCTACAATCTATTCTCCCCTTCTGGGAGAATGCCACTGGATGTGCTCGATAGATCTCAAGGACGCGTACTACCACATCCTAATGGACAGGCGCTCCAGGAGGTTTCTCCGCTTCCGGCTGGGAGCCAGTCACTACCAGTTCGGGTCCTTCCCTTTGGTCTCACCACAGCCCCAGGGTGTTTACCAAAGTACTAGCAGTGGTAGCGGCCCACCTGAGGCTTCAGGGGTGCAGGTCTTTCCCTACCTGGACGACTGGCTCCTTACCGCCCCAACAAGGCATCTACTTCTCTGGCGAGACTCCTTTCTCCATCTTGCTCCATTTCTGGGCATCACAATAAATACAAAAAGTCCAACCTGGCACCCACTCAGCTCTTAGATTTCATAGGGGCCAGACTAGACACAAGGAGTTTACGAGCCTTCCTCACTGCGGACAGAGTTCTAAATCTGCAGCTCCAGGTGCGGGCCATTCTCCATTCATGTTCTGTTCCAGCGGAGTTGGTCCTGAGGGCTCTAGGGTCCATGGCTTCGTCGATAGCACTTCTTCCTCTTGCCAGGCTCAATATGCATTCTACAGTGGACGCTCTTAGTACAGTGGTCATACCTTGCTCTCCCCATGTATCATCCCATAGCGATCAGCAAGGCTTGCAAGCGGTCCCTCTTGTGGTGGCTCCACTCCCGGATCTCCACGAGGGTCGCCCATTTTGTGCTTCTCCCCTCTCGCCACGGTGACCACGGACGCCTCCGCCTCGGGTGGGGGCACTTTGGCCGGACAGTCCAAGGCACGTGGAGCGATTCAGAGACCTTACTGCATATCAATGTTCTAGAGATGAGAGCAGTGCTCTTAGCGTTGCTAGCACTTCAGGACTTTCTTCCCTTGGGAACAATTGCGATTCAATCGGACAATATGTCTGTTGTCTGGTACATCAACAAGCAAGGGGAACAAGGTCTTACCCTCTTTGTCGAGAGGCCATGAGAGTTTGGGAATGGGCAATCTCCACCAATCGCTTTCTCATAGCAACGCACATTCCGGTCGGTCCAACATCCTAGCGGACAAGCTCAGTCGCACCATTCTGACCCCTTACGAGTGGTCTCTCAATTGTCAAGTAGCGGAACGCATATTCGCACGGTGGGGAACCCTTCATGCGATCTTTTGCCTCTCCCTCAAACACCAAGTGCGACAGTTTTTCGCTCTGATACCTCCTCCCGGAGGTACCCCAAGAGACGCTCTGGTGCATGCTTGGCCACCCGGTCTTCTGTATGCCTATCCACCCTTGCCTCTGATGCTGCAAGTTCTTCAGAAAGCCTCTCGGGTGGGTTGCAGAATGATTCTCATTGCTCCGTTCTGGCCTCGACAGATCTGGTTCCCCTTCCTAAGGTCTCACTCGGTGAATCCTCCTTGCATTCTAGATCCTATTCGGATCTGATATCCCATCCATCCTGCATTCCTCCTCCGAACCTGGACAGCCTGAAGCTGACCGCTTGGCTGCTCCAGTTCCACTCTTGATAAGGACTCGGTATCTCTTCACCGGTAAAGGCTATTTTGGTGGCGGCTCATAAACCATCCACTAGAAAGGTTTACGAAGCAAATGGAAACGTTCTCTGTGTGGGCGGAGCGGCAAGGCCTAGATCCCTTCACGGTTCCTCTCCCGTAGTGCTTGATTTTCTAACCTCTCTCTTTAATGATGGTGCCAGCAGTTCCACAGTCAAAGTTCAACTGGCGGCAATTTCTCACTATCACATTGGTCAAGAGTCTAATCCTCTTATGTCAGCCAAATTGTGCAAAACTTTTCTTAAAGGTACTTTCCTTCTCAGGCCCCTATTAAGCAAGCAGTTCCTCCTTGGGACCTTTCTTTGGTCCTACAGGCCTTGACCGCTCCCCTTCGAGCCAGCGGCTACAGTGGACCTCAAATTCTTGTCTTACAAGACAGCCTTTTGGTAGCCATTACATCAGCCAAGAGAGTTTCTGAACTTCAAGCTTTATCAGCTAAACCTCCTTACTTGGTTTTTATCCGGACCGTGTCTCCCTCAGGACCAACCCGTCCTTCCTTCCTAAAATCGCTTCTGAAGCAAACATCAATCAATCCATTAACCTCCCTGTTTTCTTCCCTAAGTATGAAAACAAAGGTGAATATAGGCTACACTCACTAGATGTTCACAGGCAACTAAGATTTTATCTCAACAGGACAGCTGGTCATAGGCAATCCGACCAGCTGTTTATTTCCTTTGCAAAATTCAATTTGGGCAAGCCAATTTCCAAAGTTTCTCTGTCCGCTGGATTTCACAGTGCATTTTATTGGCTTATCAAGCGTCAGGAAGGCCCGCACCGGAGGGTGTTCATGCCCATTCAACCCGGTCAGTATCTACCTCAGCAGCCTTCAAGGCTAGGATTCCTCTGGATGATATTTGTGCAGCAGCTACATGGGCTTCATCTCATACATTTATTTCTCACTATAAGTTGGATCTTGCATCCAGGGGTAGAGCATCCTTTGGCTCCGCGGTGCTCCGGAATATCCTTCCATGATGGCCGCCCAAGATTCAGGTAGCTGGGGACTCTGTCCCACAGGTTGCAGACAAATGAATATCCTACTTCAGATTTAGAAGTTATGTACTCACCATAACGTTCCATCTGAGTAGGTGTATTCATTTGTCTGCAACCATCCCGCCCTCCTATCCCCCTGGCCTTTCAGTTTCCTGCATATTACTTGTTACCCTTTTGAGGGTATTGTTGCTTTGGCAAACTCGATCTGAGGTCATGAGGGTAGAGCAGGGCATTATGGGTGAGGGGAGGAGCTGAGAGCTTGGATCCATAGCTGGAAACTATGCCGGTTCGGATCCGATATCGGATCCATAACCCACAGGTTGCAGACAAATGAATACACCTACTCAGATGGAACGTTATGGTGAGTACATAACTTCTAAGTCACGCAAGCGCTGGTTGGATCTGAAGAGTGCCTGTCACATCTGAAGATCTCGGAATTTTACAGGGTGGCTCTGAAGATTCCCTCATGGACTTGTGAGGGTGCTTCTTGGAGTCGGAAAATCCTGCCACACTCTTGGAGGGGTTTGAGCCCCTAGACAGGAACTTGATGAAGCAAGTAAGAGGCCCTTGAGGATTAACTTATTTTTTGCAGTTGGCGATAGTCATAGTGTTGAACCCCTTGCAGATAGCGCAAGCTGACCGCAGATGCTCAGGGCCAAGGCAATAAACACATAAATTATGTGCCTCTGAATACGCAAATTTCTGAATGCATTCAGAACACCTCTTAAACCCCGCAGGTTTATACAACATAGCAAAGTACAGTACAAAAAATCAACCCAAACACTACACACGGTAGTAACACCAAAACTATTTCACTATATAACAGATGTAATCAAAATTAGCTAAACAAAATAGCAATTACAACTATATATATATATTTTTCAAACAACAACATCCAATCTGGAGAGGAAAACAAGCCTAAAAAATGGCTAGAAGGGGAGAGAGAGAAAAGCGTGAACAAAGCCCGACTGCAGAACAAAGAAAGGAAAGGATTCTAACCCTGCACTAGTATGGAAGGGTTGGAGAAAGGAAAAAAGGCACTTACCTGAATAATTTGGAAAAAGTAGAACTCCTACTGTGAATAACAAGAAAAGCGCTTCAGACTCAAGAACCCACATCTGTCACTACTGGCGGCAGACAAGATCTGAGGTAGTTGGGCAGAGGACAATGCATTATGGTAAGTGGGAGGATCTCGAGACTTGGATCCTAGTCTGTAACAATGCGGCCAAGTTAGTTCCAAGGGTCGGATCTGTAACCCAATTGTGAAGAGGAATGAAAGAAGACAATACAGATACAAAGTTATGGTAAGTACATAATACAATTTTATGCTTAAAGTGATCTCAGATTTTACTTTGAACCAGTCTGTTTATCTTTCTGCCTTTTTCCCGGCTCTCAAGAACAAGGGAGAGAAATTTATTCATACTTTAGCTGTGTAATGGCAGGTCAGGTACTACCTAGACAAATCTCAGTGCTTCAGGAAATCTGATCAGCTGCTTGTCTCTCAATAAGGTAAATGAAAAGGACAACCACTGTCAAGCATACCTTTTCTGGATGGTTGTCTAATGCTATTTTTTTTTGTTATTTTCACCATCATAAGCCATATCCAAGCAGGATTAGTGCCCATCCCATGAATGCCTTGGATTCTTTGATAGTTTTTTGGAAAAGGGTGAACCCTGTAAGTACTCTTGAGGCAGCAACTTAGTCCTTTTGTACATATGTTTACAGACCACTAGAAACTGGATTCCTTTTCCAGGTCCAGAACAGGCTTTGCTTAGACCACTTTACAGGGTCTCCTGCATTTTTAATTTTTCCTCCTCCCTTTTTATCTTAGAAACTATGATAATCTCTCCATACAGCAGAGGCCACTGCAACAGTGATCTAATGTTGAATATAATGCTGATGAGTAAGTTAACTTGCCATAATACTAGACTGTATTGCCCTCCAGACTTTCAAATGGGTTGAACTTAGACACCATCTCATCTTCTTACAACTTGTCATAAAATCTTATGTAAACCTGCTGCTTGCTCTGCAATCAGTACCATACTGCACAACTACCTTTCTAAAAGATCCCTCAGATCAGAAGATAATTAGCTTCTCTCTCCATACAAACCCAATAAATCAGCTGAACAAAGACTTTACTCTTTTACTGTGGCCTAAGCCTGAAATAACCTACCTATTAATAGTAGAGCCAATTCTAATTGTCCAGTCCAACTATCAGTATTTAAACATGTGCTAAAAGAATCTTTACATAAATCATGGATCTGATGTTGTCATTTTCATTCATTCCTCAAAGTATGGGTCGTGGATCTGACCTTGGATCTGGCTTGGCCACATTTCTTCCAGATGGTTGGATCCAACTCTTGGGCTCCTCCCCTTACCTACCCATAATGCTGCTTACTGCTATGTTACCTTAGATCTCGTTTCCTGCACTTACAGTTTGGATGTGGATCGTACTGTCTCGAGCTTGTGGTTTAATATCACATTAATTGCTGTGAGTAACAACTAATTACTGGGAGCAGCTGATAAATAGCATTCCTCATGTAACTTGCAGTATTTGGAGACATCTTTATTTAGCTGGCTTGCTTGTTTGGCTTGCTTGCTGTTCTCTGCCTGACTATTCTTGATCTCTGTCTACATTTGATGTTTGCCACCCATCTGCCCAAGGGTTGTTGTACTTTTAAAGTTGGTGGCATTGAGCTGCCCACTCTTACTGTAAATCTGATTTTGGACACTCTTTCTAGTCCCATCTCATCAGCTCATTCTACTGAGTACAGAGAGATCAGTCGGGGAGGCCCACCCCCTTAGTCTCTTAAACTTGAATTATCTTCTGATATAAAGTTGTTGTTTTCATTTGTCTTCATCGTTTGTTGTTTTCATTTGTCTTCAACCTGTGGAGATATGGATCCAGTGTGGATCTGACTCGGCTGCATTTTCCAGCATCAGTTCCATGTTCCGAGCTCCAAGCTCCTCCCCTACCTATAATGCCCCTGTCTCCCTCCTCCCCGAAGATTTTATTTGCTGTGCATCTAGCTAGCATCGTGGTCCATTGCTCTTTCAGACCCTTTTAATTTCTAATTTCATCCCTACACTTTGCGCTCAGGCATCACTCCTCTAATCCATCCAAAAAAAGACCTCTCTCCTTTCCTTTTCTTTCCATATTACGATAGTAGTGTGTGTGTGTGTGTGTGTGTGTGTGTGTGTGTGTGTGTGTGTGTGTGTGTGTGTGTGTGTGTGTGTGTGTGTGTGTGTGCTACATACATCCAATACCATGGCAGAAACCCCAAAACTAGGGTTTCAGAAATCCACAGGATGTGACCATAAGCTTCCTCCTTCTGATGGCCAACTCTGTGGTGATTTGTCTAGGGATACCACACCTAGACACCTCCTGTTCAATCTGTGTGGGATTCAACCCCTGCACATTGATTGACAGGAGGAACAAGTTGATCCTGAAGGGACTCCTTCCTCCACCTTCCTTGGAGGCCTCTGCTTCTACTTCTGCTTCTTCCTCCACCCTAACCTCTGGGACTCAACCTCCCGCCATGCGGATTGGGGATAGGGAGAAGCACAAACAAAAAGACTGTGATAGGCCCAGGAAGCGGTCCTCCGATCGCACATCCTCAGCTGAACCTCCAGCTAAGTCTCATCTGGCTCCCAGCCCAGGCACCCCTCGGCTCCATTCACCCTGTTTTTCTCTGGAGCTGGAGGTTTCTTGGAGCTGATCCTATTTATCGACCTCTCCCCGATGCCTCTCCAGGCCCATCTTTGTGGCTTTCTCCGCCCGGTCCAGCCCCAGCCTTTTTGAAGCCGAGGTGGACAGGATGATGCAGAAATTCATCCGGACCCAGATTCAGATGGGAGTCTTGCCTGTTCCCTCCCCCTCTGGGGCTGGGAGCATGCATTCTGCTTTATGACCATTGCTCCTTCTGCAATCTAACCTCTGGCTTCAGAGTCCTTGGGTCCAGGGCCCTCGGCTTCGAGGGGTCAGTGTCAATGGTACCAGGTACCTTAACGGTGACCATTGCCCTGAGTGGTTCGGCTCCGACTAGCTCTGAGCCCTAGCCTTGGTGCCAGATCCGAAGGGGTGGGATCGGCTTCAAGGTTTTCAGAGTCAGCCTTTCTACTCGGAGTCTCAGCACCTGGAGGCTCGGGTCCGGCTACCTCATTGACTCACAGAGTTACAGACCTGGCCTTGGTCCCAGCGTCTGGGATTTGTTCTCTTTCTGCTTTCGATGTGGTGGATAGAGTTCTTTTGGTTTCCTCGAGACCCTTGACACTATTGTCCCCAGAGTCCATCCTGGCTCCCTCTCTTTCTGGTCTGGATTCCTCCATCCTGCCTCCTCAGGGACAGCCTATTGACTCTCTGCCCCAGGGAGTTCCCCCACGGGAATAGCCAGAAGTTTCTGAGTCCTCCCCAGAGACCCCCTCTGAGGAGCTCCCTCGGAAACATACATGTAAAAGGAGGCACTTGGACTCTCTGCTGGAGTCCCTCACAGAAAACACCGACTTAGAGGAAGGGGAGGGTTTCCCACGGTCACCCCTGATGATGTCACCTTTGGAGACATCATGGAAATCCCACACCAGCTGGGGGGTGGTCTGTCCAAAACCCCAACCCAGATGAGTCGGTGTTCCTGGAGATATTTGGCGCAGGACCCTCTACCTCCTGGTTGTCCCCTCCCGTGGATCAACTTGTGGATTTGATTACATCTCAGGCATGGAAGAAACCCGACATGGTGGAGTCCATCCCCAAGCGCCCTGATAGGATTTTGAGTGCAGCATCAGACAAGCAACATTGGTCTAAAGGGTCCCCGGTTGATGCCATGGTGGTGGCGGCAGCCACAAAGAAAGAGCTCCCTCAGGAGAGCTGTACGGTCCATCCACTGGACTGAAAGTCTCGGGCCATGGACCATTTCAGGAAGAGAGTTTACATTTCAGCCATATTTGCGGTACTTGCATTGAACTACATGGCACATGTGATCAGACTTCAGCAGGACCTGGTCAAAGAGGTCACTGAGTCAGCCCCAGGGTCCATGTTGGCGAGGAGAAGAAGGTGTTCTCCTCCAGTATGCCCCCCCTCACTTCCATTTCCCACACCTCTATGAGGCTTCTGTCACATGCTACCGAAAGTGTAGCTAGGCTAGCTGGTACAGGCATTGCCATCAGGCATCATGTTTGGCTCTGGCTTTGTGCATTCTCGGAGCTCTTCAAGGCATCTTTTACAAATGCCCTGTATGATGTTTCCACCCTTTTTGGAGACACGTTAGTCCAGAGTGAGAAAGATGGGAAGAACTTGTCTGCCATCGGGATCCACTTCTCAACCCTTCAACGATCCTTTTCACGGAATCAGCAGGGGGTGAAGAAGATGTGGTTCCAGAACTCTCAGGGCTATTCCCAAGATGCTTAGGACTTGCCCTCCCGCAGAGGCATTAGGGGATATGACAGACACTGTCCTCATGGCAGAAGGTGTACAAGGAACCAGGGGTCTTAGGATTCCTTCCTGGACAGACCTGGGTAGCAGCCCTGTAGGGTTGCCCAACTGCTCATCTTTGGGGGCAGTTGGGGGATGTCTCTTGCTGCACCCAATGGCCTGGGAGTCAATTACAGACAATAGTTGGGTGTTGCAAATCATATCCAGAGGATACTCAGTCCCCTTCATTGAAATGCCAATCCTGCCCAAACAACTCCTAGACATTCCACCCGTGCAACGGGAGGAAGCAGCAGTGAACATTTGAAAGCTGCTCGAAAAATGAGTCATCCAGCCTGTTCCCCCCCATACCAGTCTGGTTCAGGCATCTATTCCAGGTTCTTTTTAGTGCCAAAGGAGACGGTGGAATTAAGACCCATCCTGGATCTTTCAACCCTAAACCTGTCAGTTGCTAAGACAAACTTCCGGATGGTCACTCTCCAATCTATTTTTCCCTTCCTGCAGAAAAATGACTGGATGTGCTCAGTGGACCTCCAAGATGCATACTACCATATCAAAATGGGCAGGCACTCTTGGAGGTTCCTCTTCTTTCAGCTGGGGGCCGATCATTACCAGTTTAGAGTACTACCCTTTGGTCTCACCACTGCACTCAGGGCGTTCATGAACGTGATGGCAGTGGTGGCTGCTCACCTGCAGCTGCAGGGGTTCCAGGTCTTTCCCTACCTGGACTCTTGGCTCCTTTTTGCTCCCTCCAGGCATTGTCTCTGCCAAGCCAGGGATTTCTTTCTCCAGACCCCCCCCCCCCACCAGTTGGGCATAGCCACAAATCTCAACAAGTCCCTATTGGATCCGGTTTAAGTTCTAGACTTTATTGGTGCTCGATTTAGACACCATTCAGAGCAAGGTTTTTCTAATTTCGGATAGACTTCAATCCCTCAGACATCATGTGTTGTACATTGCTCAGACACAATATCCCCCTCCGGCGTCAGTTCTTTGGACATTGGGGTCCATGGCAACCACAATCACCCTAATCACCACAGCTCTTCTGCATATGAGAGTTCTCCAATGGACCTTAGCGGTCTAGTGGTCATTACTAGATCTGTTGTTATCCCATCCAGTTAATTTGTCTCGAATCTGGAGGGATTCACTCCTCTGGTGGCTTCAATCCCCAGATCTGCCGCTGGATCGCCTGTTTATCATCCCCGACCCAATGACCACTGTGACTACAGATGCCTCCCTACTCTGGTGGGGGGGGGGCATTGCATAGGAAGGACAGTCCAAGGCATGTGGTCTTTCCTGGACACCCATCTGCATATCAACGTCCTGGAGATGAGGGCGATGCTATTGGCATTGCAAGTTCTTCATGCCCGTCTTCCCCTAGGGATGATTGCCATCCAGACAGACAACATGTCTGTAGTCTGGTAAATCAACAAACAGGGGGGATCCAGGTCTTATCCCCCTTTGTCACTAAGCCATGAAACTGTGGGAGTGGGCGATCTCCACTGGCCGTTTTCTGGTGGCAACGCACATTCCAGGGAGGTCCAACATTCTGGCGGACAGGCTCAGCAGATCTATTCTGATGCCTTAAGAGTGGTGTCTGAATTCTTCAGTAGCGAAACAGATCTTTCCAAAGTGGGGTTAGCCTTGCTGCAGTCTCGTCTCCTCTCCTTCCAGTGCAAAGTACAGCAAGTATTTCCCTCTGAACCCCCCCTCTGCGGGAGTCCTTCAGAGACACTTTGTTTCATGTTTAGCCCTCCAGTTTTCTGTATGCTTATCCTCCACTTCCTCTGATCCTGAAATTCATACAGAAACTCAATGGCTGGGGAACTTCGTGGTTCTCATTGCCTCCTTCTAGCCTCGCCAAGTATGGTTCCCCTGTCTGTGGTCTCATGTAGTGTGTCCTCCTAAGACATTAGATTGGTTCCGAATCTGATCTTGCATCCCTCAGGGATCCCACACCCAGATCTAGTCAGTCTGAAGCTTACAGCTTGTCTGCTCCAATTCCAGTGATAGCTAGGACTTCTGAGCTGTCTTCTCTGGTTAAGAAGATTTTGGTAGCGGCTCACAAATCGTCCACTAGGAAGGTTTATTCCAGTAAGTGGAAATGTTTTTTGATGTGGGCGTCTCAACATGATTTGGACCCTTTCACTGCTCCAGTCCCACCATCTTGGAGTTTCTGGCAGATGTTTTTCATCAGGGTGCCAGCTTTTCTAAGGTTAAGGTTCAGTTGGCATCTATCTCCAATTTTCATATAGGAGACAATTCGGCTTCCCTGGCTTCTTCCAAGCTTTGTAAAGCCTTTTTGAAGGGTACTTTTTACTTAGGCCTCCAGGCAAGGACCCTACGCCACCCTAGGATCTTACTCTAGTTCTGCAAGCCTTGGTTTCTTCCCACTTTGAACCAGCAGCTATAGTGAATTAGCAATTTCTGTCTTGGAAGACAGCTTTTCTGGTTGCTATTACCTCAGCTAAAAGAGTGTCGGAGATTCAGGCCTTATCTGTCAAAGTCCCCTTATATGGTGTTTCATAAAGACAGGGTCTCCTTGTGTACAAACCCTTCCTTTCTTCCGAAAGTGGCTTCAGAATTTAACATTAATCAGGTGATCAACTCCTTGTTTTCTTTTCGAACTTCCAGAATAAGGGAGAGCATAAATTTCATTTGCTTGATGTTCATAGGCAACTGCATTTTTATTTGCATAGAACAAAGTCCTTTCCTAAGTCTGATCAACTTTTTGCTTCCTTTTCTAAGCCTTCCTTAGGGAAACCTGTGTCAAAGATGACCGTTGCTCATTGGATCTTTCAGTGCATAGCTCTGGCATATACAGCTGAAGGATTACCTCCACCAGGTCAGGTCAAGGCGCATTCTACCAGGTCTGTGGCTACTTCAGCAACCTTTTGGTCTAGGGTTTCATTGGATGACATTTTCTCTGCAGCTACTTGGGCATCTTCACACACATTTATTTTGCACTATAAGTTGGATGTCCTGTCCAGAGGCAGGGTATACTTTGGCTCCGCCATGCTCCAGAATATCCTTCCTTGAGGACCTTCCAGGGTCTTTTGGTAGCTGGGGAATCTGTCCCAGAGGTTGAAGATCAAATGAAAACAACTTCAGATACAAAAGTTATGTACTCACCATAACGTTCCATCTGAGTTGTTGCATTTCATTTGTCATCAACCGTCCCTCCCTCCTTCCCCCTGCCTTATGTGGGCTGTGTGGTAGACCAGATGGAAGAAACATAGCCCTTACTTTGGCAAGCCTTTGTCTTTGCTATGGTGCTTTCAGGGTACTACTGCTAAGGAATTAGGGTCTTGATTAGTTCAGGGTGCTATTGTTCACACAAACTTGATCTGAGGGGAGGAGGGAGACAGGAGCATTATGGGAAGGAGAGGAGTTTGGAGCTCGTATCCGATGCTGGAAAATGCGGCCGAGTCAGATCCGTACTGGATCTGTATTCCCACAGGTTGAAGACAAATGAAAAGCAACAATTCAGATGGAACGTTATGGTGAGTACATAACTTTTTTTTTTTCCTGCCTTCCCAGTTACTTAAAAAATCTTGCACTTTATTCAGCTGCTTTTACTGTATCTGTGCTTATTCCTACTTTATTACTTTATTTTGTTTTTTGTTGCTTGTTCTTAACATGTTCAGCTGCATTTATTCTGCTGCATTTATTACTGCTTCTTAGTAGCCTGATTACATTGTAACTCTTATTCTAAGCTTCTTATCTTTTATTTAAGCACTTGGGCTTCAAACTAGTTATCATACATAAGGAAGCTTTGCAGTCTACACTCTTGTGGCATGAGAGGTACCTTACATCCTTCTAGGTTGGGAATTGCTGGTTGAGGCTCATTGTGTATTTTATTCTAAAAGTGTCTTAGTTCTGGTTTAAGCACTTGGGCTTCAGGCCAGTTATTTTACATTAAGAAGGTTTGTTGTCTGCATTCTTGTGGGAGGAGAGGGTAGCCTCCGCCCTTCTGAGCTGGGAATTGCCGGTGAAGGCTTATCGTGGCTGTTATTCTAAATGTCTTTGTTCTGATTTAAGCCTTGGGCTCTAAACCAGTTATTTTACAGTAGGAAGGTTTGTGGTCTGAACTCTTGTGGCAGGAAAGGATAGCCTACAGCCTTTTCATAGGTTCATAGGTAGGTACTAGGCTATCGGCCCTAGGGCCTATACAAGTCCATCCAAAAAGGTACCCTGGCTTTTGCCACCCAAGAAAATTATTTTCCTGTGCCACTGTCAAGCAGAGCCACAGAAGTGATCCCCAGGGTGAATTTCCTATTTCCCATCCAATCATCAAGATTTTTCTTGAAGAGTACTAATGAGGAGCTTTGTTTGATATAGATAGGTAGTTTATTCCAGAGTATGGGAAGTCTCTGGGACAGGAATCTATCCCTACGGCATGTTCTGTTTATTGTGGTGACAAGGTTTAGGTCCTTAGAGTGTGTAGCTCAGAGGGATTCGGACTTCTTTAAGTGGAGCATGTCCAACAGCTCTGGGTTTGACATAGCTTTGTATGTTAGGCAGAGATCACCTCCGAGTAGGCGATATGCGACGGAGTAAAGTTGGAGTTTTTTGAGACAGTCTGCGTAGGGCATCTGTTTGAGGCCAGTAATCCCCTTTGTGAGGTATTTCTGCAGCCTTTCCAGTTGTTGTAGATGTCTTGTGAGGTACATACCAAAAGGGACATTGTACTCTATAATGGGTCTAATGAGTGATGAGTAGAGGGAAACAATGACCTATTTTTTTCTGGATGAGAAACCTTTTGTGATGAGGTGTGCCACGTAGAAGGATTTCCTGACTACTGTGGCAGTGTGATTATCAAAGGAGAGACCATTGTCCACATGTGTCCCAAGGTCTCTTATCACACTTTCGGTGTTAGGTATACTACCGCCTATGTTGTAGTTCATGGGTGCAGAGTTTTTACCAAAGGGGATGACAATGCACTTTTTGGCATTGAGCTTGAGGCCATGGCATTGTCTCAGTAAGGCCCTTTTGTAGGATGTCCACATTGTTAGGAATTTCGATTATGGCTTCTAGTTTGCAGTCATCTGTGAACTTCGTTAGCCAAAGACCTTCTGTGTTAGCCTGTACTTCAGAGAATTAGATACCAAACAGGAGAGGACCCAGGACTGAACCCTGTGGTACTTCACTTGTCACTGGTCTGAAGTCAGATTTGGAGTCTGCTACTTTCACAGTGTGGGTTATGTCAGTGAGCCAGATGGCAACCCCTCTTGTGACATAGGGATTTATACCTAGTTTCGTGAGTTTATCTATGATTCCAGAGTGGGGGATGGTGTCAAAAGCCTTGGCAAGATCTAGATAGGCTGAATGATGAGCTGGAAATTGCTGGTTGAAGGCTTAATGTGTCTTTTATTCTGAAAGTGTCTTAGTTCTGATTTAAGCACTTGGGCTGCAAGTCAGTTATTTTATATTAGGAAGATTTGTGGTCTGCACAGTTAACTGGAGATGCTCAGAGTCCGGGATTCTTAGCCATACATCTGGAGTGCATCTGAACTGAAATGCAAGGCATCCACTGTAATCTTCTAAAAATAAGTATAAATCTGATGTTGTCCCCTTTATTCTTCCTCACTGATGGGTTATGGATCCAACCCTCAGATCCGAATCGGCCACATTTCCAAGACTTAGATCCAGGTTTTGAGCTCTTACTTCTTCCCATAATGCACAGCAACGTCCTAACTCCTCAGATCTCGTTTGCAGCCAGACGTGCAAAGACAGAAGATTCTATAGTCTCGAGCTGTAAGGAAATTTATGTTTACTTCTAACCTTTATCTTGTTAAGTTTCTTCTCCTGATAGTCCCTTCCTCCCTCTTTAGTTATGGAATATGTATATGATTTGTTTTCTTCCTTCCTGTTTTTGCTGCTTTTTACCATTTTCCACATTTATGTGTTTTCTGTTTTTTTTTCCTCCTGACCTGCTCCGTTTGGGCTGTAAGGTCCCGTGCTTGTTTCTTTCTTCTTGTTACATTTCCGGTGGTTGGAATATTTTTCCGTGAGGTGCACTTGCTGTCCATCTGCTTCTTTAAAAAGAAAAGAAAGAGAGTGTTTTTTTTTTTTTTTTTTGCAACAGCTGGTTTCCAAACTGTGGATTAGTCACATGATGTAGACCGTTAGCGTAGTCCTTCCGGTCATGCATTGGGTTATAGTCATTGCTGTTGCTGTTCTTTTTTTCTCTCAGCTTTTGGCCCTTACTGTCAGTCAGTGTGACTGGACCAATGCCCCTGTTTTTCCCTTTACTTTACAAGGCTCGGCAAGGAGAAGCTCCAACGGCTTGTATCAAGTAAAAGCAGGATTCTTCTTCCTTTCTGAGCATTTCTACATTGTGCAAAACTCTTATCTTTTTCAGCAGTATGCTGTGAAAAGTTGCCTCATTGTACTTTGTTCATGTTTCTGGCTAATCACTGGTAAATCTGTGCAAACTAAAGTCAGCAATAGTCCGGTTATTAAGTTTTCTTTTTTTTTTAGGGTCTGTGAAGTTGTAAGTATGCATTTGCTGTGCAGGCTGCCTTTCAGTCAGTGATTAGTTTACTTAATCCGCAATGGTTCCTTCAGGGCCCCCCGCACACACACACACACACACACACACACACACACACACACACACACACACACACACACACACACACACACACACACACACACACACACACAAACACACACACACACACAGACACACACCTTCAGAAGAGAAAAAGTTGATATATTTATATACATATGTATTTAAAAAAGAAAGTCAACTAACGGAACTGACATACAAGACTTTGTATCCTAGCCTCGGACCCGAAGATCCTTCAACCTTCACCGGATCCAATGTTCTCCATGAATCCAACTGGTTTGGTCTGAGCAAGCATGTATTATTATTATTATTATTATTATTATTATTATTATTATCATTATTCAAACTTTCATTGGACCTAAGGTATTCGCATCCAGTTAATTAGTTTCCTCCTCAAGCTGTGATTTTATTCTGTAATGGCAGCTTGATTTCTCATTAAATCTTTCCTCCAGATCCTAAGCTTAGCGTCTGACAGCTAACAATTAGTAGGGGTAGCTACCTCAGAGCCTTAGACCTCCTTGGATCCAACATATTCACTATTTACTGACTCAGTTCTGTTTTGAAACCAAAGCCTTTGGATCCAGAGCTGGGAAGTAAAAGTTCTGTCCTCAGATCCGAAGTTTTTCAGATCTGATGTAAGGCCCACTTGAAGCTGCTTGCAGATACAGTGCATCAGGTCTGGAGTTTTTGCTGATGATTCTGTCCTGATCCAAGGGTTTCGGATCTGACATTCTGGCAAGTCACCGTAGAGATCTGGGTTATTCTTGGATGCGTTGCTCCTGGATCTGGAGCTATGGTTGGAGCTTGCTTTATCAGTTCCAGACATCCATCATTTGTTATTCATATTGTTGCAAAAAATGTAGAAAGAAGCCATTTGTTTCCTCCTCAGATCCTAAGCCTAGGATCTGAAAAGCCAGTGTCAGATACTTCTCGGATCCAAATCCCCTTTGGATCTGAGCTTTTGAGACAGTGCAGCTTTGGAAAACACTCCTAGGGATCCTAAGCCTGGGATCAAATAGGTAAGTATCAGGCCTTCTTGGGTATGCCCCCTTCGGGTTCAAACAGTTTGTTTGTCATCTAGCATGAAGGTCTGATCAGTTTCTCACCGTCATGGCTTGCACAGACGCTCAGCCAGTATGGTCTTCTGGCCCAGGGCACCATTCTCACCATGGAGAGTTGTCCTGCTTTGACTAGTATTTCAGAGTTAGCCCTGTCCTCCTTCCTTGGAGGCATTTGCTTGCTGGCCAGTACTCTATTCCTGAGATAAACAAATACAGTACTGGGCTACACCATAAACTTTGGATTTTTTTTCTGCTCTTTCTTTCCTCTTCTATTTGACAAATAGGGTTGCTCGGAGCTGTCACAGTCTGTTGGTCTCTTAGAGTCGAACCCACTTGAACTTCTTGCCAACCCTGCACTCTGGTGACTCTGTGAATTTGCCTGCCAGATTTGCTTATATATTTCAGGGTGTGGGCATTCCTAGGAGATTAGGTGTCAGAACTTGGACCCCCAAAAGTATAGGTGCTCTGCAGGCTGCAGAGAACCATCTCTGACAGTCTCTATCAGTGTTCCTGAAACACTGTCAGGCTGCCCATCTATGGAGGCAGTGTGGGGTGGGGGGTTTCGTGGCACCTGAAGGACTGGACCAGCTTAACAAACAGTATTGTGCTGCAAAGCATAATTTCCAAAGGTTATTACAATCCCCTTTTTCTTTTCTTTTTTTTTGGGGGGGGGGATCTGAACAATGTATATGTAGAGTAGTCAAGGTCTTGGATGGCCACAATTCAGCTCATCCTGTCATCTTTGCATTAGGATGATTAGATGTTTTCTATACCTTTTTTCAGGACACATACTGTGTAATCAAATTAAACAGGTGCTTCAGTGGACTTCTGCAATTCCGTCTGGCAGACTTTCTTTACCAAGTCAGTACTCTGATCTTCGGACTCACAGCAGCCACCTAGCTATCTTCCAGAGACAGTAGTGGCTGTTCACTTGAGGCTACAAGTTTTTTCAGGTGTCTCCATATCTGACCGTCAAACCCCCCCCGTTCAACTCCAATCAGAAATCAACTATTACAAGCCGGGAATTACTTGTTTTCAAACTTCCAGATCCCAGAGAGTTACTATAAACCTGGCAAGATTGAAACTATCCCTTGTACGTAATTTGGAATTCATAACGTCTCCCTTGAATACTACAAGCCAGGCCAGGTACCTTCTTAGAATTCTCACCATATCACGTCAGTTAGAAATCAAGTGTGGCTCTCGCTGTCACTCCTGTTCACCCCAACAGGATTAGTTTGGCAAGCACATTTTGCTATTCCTTTTCAGTCCTTGTTTCCAGTCGAACATCATGTTTTCTAGGCAGATTGTCCCCCCCCCCCTTCCACAGCCACAGTGATCTCATTCCCTTCCCATCCAGTGTGGGGAGGAAGGTCAAGTGAAAGATGGCCAAAAGCACGTAATCTTCCCTGGAGAACCAGGTTGCATAACAATGCCCTAGAGTTGAAAGCTGTCCTACTTGCATTGCAAGTCTTTTTAGGATGTTTTCCATCTTGGGATCATTCCAGTACACACCAACAACACACTGATTACTTAGTATAGGACAAACAAGGAAGGACCAGATCTTATCCCTTGTGCAGAGAGGCTATGAGTGTTTGGAGATAGGTGATAGATCACTTTCTAGTTGCACACATTGTGGAAATCGAACACTCTGGCAGACAGATTGAGTAGGTCTATTCTGTTTATTCATGCGTGGCCCCTCAGTCATTTGCGAGCCTGATAGCCATTGGGGCCTCCCTTGTTACGTCCTTCTTGTACCCTCCAACAACAAATACAGCGGGTACTTCTTTCTAGTTCCCCCTGTGGAGGAAGTCCTGTGGGATGCTTGGTTTCATGATTGGACCCGATCTTCTTTATGCTTATTCTACTCTGCTGGTGATTCCAAATTGGCTAGAAAAGGAAACGGGTTGTTGGGCTCTGTTATCCTTCTCTCTATTGGTCTCTTCTAGTATGGTTCTTCTTTCTCCAGTCTCTTCTGAACTATCTTCCATAGATGCTGGAACTCATTTGGGATCTCTTATCTCACCTTTAGGAGATCCAGCATTCTGGCCTCCATGCCCCCAAACTGACTGCATGGTTTCGGTACTTCCAGTGATCGTAAGACGGTGCACGTTTGTTCCCTTTGTTCGTGACATTAGCCAGCAGGTTCCAGACCAATATATTCTCCATATGGGTCTCCATTTTTAACTCTGGATTTCCCTCAGCTATTGTTTCCTTTCCTTTCTGGCTAACCATTTTTCAGGAGAAGGTGAGTCCTTTTCTACTATCAAACTGAACCAATCCTGTCTTCTGCTGGAAGTAGTCACACAATTAGATATTAACCAGTATTTTAAGTACCGATCTTCTTTCCAAACCCTTGAAATAAGTTTTAGCTATGGGTTTCTAAGAGGACATTGATCCTTTTCAGCTTCTAGTTTGGCCATCCTTCTTTTTCTCAGTACTTTTTTGAAGAAGGTGCTAGTTTCTCTACCATCAAGTTGTTACTGGGTGCCATATCCAATTTCATACTGGAAATGAATCCTTCTCTTTGTTGAATTCCAGCTTATGCAAAGCATTTATAAGGGAGTCTTTCTTCTTAGACCCCCTCCCCATAAAAGCCCATATTTCCACTTGGGATCTCAAGTGGTTACTCCAGGGGATGACTCAAAATCCATCTCAGCCAGTAAGTGATGGTGAGATACAGTCTATTTCTATTGGAAAACAATCGTTTTGGTAGCTGTTATCTGCCGAAAAGAGTTTCTGTACTTCAGACTTAACCTGCCAAGCCTCCTTACATTGTTTCTGTGAGATTGTATTTCGGTACAGACGAACCCTTCTGTATGTCTAAGTAGCCATGGAAACTAACATTATCCAATCGATTCAGTTGTCAGTTTTTTCTCTCCCAGTCTTACTAAACATGCTGCATCCTTTCGATGTTCATAGGTAACTACGTTTTTATCTTCATAGAACAAAAAGTACAGGAGGGCTGATCAACTATTGATATAGTTTCACCTAACCATTCAGGTCAAGTAGTTCCAAAATTACTTTGGCTAAATGGGTCACTGACTGTATTTCACTGGTTTATTTTCAGAAAGGTTTGTAATTGCTTCATCCTTCTAGAGCCCACTCAACCACATTTATGGCTACGTCATCTGTTATCTCTTCCCGAGAGTCATTTGGCAATATTTGTGGTGTAGACACTTGCTCAAAGACTCATACTTTCGTCACACCTTTCAATCGGACACTGTCTCCAGGAGCAAGGATTCCTTTGGAGTAACAGTGTTCCAACATATCCTTCCTTGAAGACCGCCCAAGAGTTATGTAGCTGGAGATTCTAACCTATCAGTGGGGAAGAATGAAGGGGACAACATCAGTTATGTACTTAACCGAACTTGGTATCTGTGTTGTCCACTTCGTTCTTCCTCACCTTCAATCCCAGCCATCCCCCGGCCTTGTCATTTCTATGAAGATCTTTAGATAATCTTGAACCCTCAGGTTCCAGGATTGAGCCTGTACCTTTCTAGTATCTGTCCTGTCTCTTTAAGTCTGTAGGCAACAGGGCAGCAAACTCAATCTGAGGAGTTGGGGACGGTGTAGTGCATTATGGGAAGAGGGAGGAGCTCGAGACTTGGATCCAAGTCTTGGAAATGCGGCCGTGTCAGATCCGAGGGTCGGATCCGTAACCCATCAATGAGGAAAAATTAAGTGGACAACGCAGATACAAAGTTATAGTAAGTATATAACTCCTAATTTAAGCCCGTATTGCACTTTGTGAACTGTATTCTGTTGAACTGCTGCTTCATTTTCACTGTTTTTTGCTGCCATGACTGCTTCATTCAGCACTTTGTATCGTTGCTACTTTTGCCTTAAATAGCATAGGCTAGAGTCAGACTTGCTGAATCTAGATAGTTTGGGATCACTCGAGCACTAAAACCAGCCATCTTACATTAAGAGTGCCTCCCTGCACCCTTGTGGCAGAAGTGTGTAGCTCTGGAACCAGCTGATTTGGGGATTGCTGAATTGAGGCTGTGTGTGGGGATTTCCTATTGGTAGTTTGTTTCAATTCACTTGTATTTAAGCCTCGTGTTTGTGCCGGCTTGAGCTTAGTTTACTGGAGCTGGTCAGAGTTTGATGTTCTTAGCCAGAGGTCTGGAGTGCATCTGAACAGAAATCCAAGACATCCCCTGAAATCGTCTGACACTAAGTAGAATTTAAGCCTGTATTGCACTTTGTGAACTGTATTTTATTGAACTGCTGGTTCATTTTTTGCTGTTTTTTTTGCTGCTGTGGCTGCTTCATTCCGCACTTTGAATCATGGCTACTTCTGCCTTAAATAGCATAGGCTAGATTCAGACTTGACAAATCTAGACTGTTTGGTATTACTTGAGCACTAAAACCAGCCATCTTACATTAAGAGGGCCTCCCTGCACCCTTGTGGCAGAAGTGTGTAGCTCAGGACCCATCTGAGTTGGGGATTGCTGGAATAAGGCTCTGTGTGGGGCTTTCCTATCGGTAGTTTGTACTAAAACTGTTTACATTTGCTTGTATTTAAGCCTCGTGTTTGCGCACTGCACTGTGCAATGGGGGTTAGTGGTGCTCTGTTAATACACAAATGTCTAGATACAACTTTTTGCCCAGAAAAAAGTCAGTGGAACCCTCCCAGGCTTCCCTGCTGCACTGCAGGTAACTGAGCAGAATTGACACACTTTTTAATCCCTAATCCTCAATAGAATATGTCCCCTTTCTAACCCTAGTACAAAAGATGATCTAACTTGCCTACCCCCTAACAGTACTTACTGTTTAATCTGCTACAATGGACAGTCAGTTTCCCAACATTTCTCCAACCAACTTGATTGACATGGGCATCCAAAGGCAATGTCGTAATTGCGTCATGTATACTGACAACCATTTGCTCCTACAGCAAACAAATACAGTATGCGAGAGATGTAATTATACTCTATACCCACTAAGAGCCTACCAAAAGACCAGAGATCTCCCAAGCACCTTCACCCAGGATGATGCCACAATGTATACAAAAAATATTGATTTCAACAATTGGCTTAGCTTGTAGTCAGTCCAGGGAGATCCAAGTATCTGTCAGCCTGGGAAGACATGATCAACAGACCACGCTGCTTTGTCAGAGATGGTCTTCACATGTCTCCTGTAGGCTTTTGAATATTAGCAAAGACAGTTGCTTCCTCCATAGTGCCTTTTTTAGGCAATACCAAAACAACAAAACTTCCAATGAAGAAAATCCACTATAGACAAACTCAAGATTAAGCGGAAATCTAGAAGATTTAGGATTTTTGCTTGGAAATGTTTACATAGATCTTTTTATACCCCAAGTAGACTCCAGAGAATTTTTTCCTCTGGTAGACAGCAAATGTTAGAGGTGTGACGGGGAAGAAAGAGGTACTTGGGTACATATTTTTTGGAAGTGTGGAGGGTTAGCAGATTTTAAGGATTCCCTGCTGGATGCACTGTTGGAGATGCTGGGTGGGAGGATTGATGTGATGAGGAAGATGATTTTTCTGAGCTATGATATAGAATTGGAATTGCCTAGGCATGGCAAGGCATTGCTGTGTCTAATTATGGTGGCTGCCAAAAAAGCAATTACTGGAAAATGGAAATCAAAATCTAAACCAACTATATTACAAGTAGTGAATATAGTAACAGAGAAAAAACAACTGGAATTGAAATCTTTAGAAAAGGGTAGGAGCAAACTACGTATGAAAAAATGGGAATTGTGGGAAGGCAGGACTTAAATGAGCTATGTAATGTTTGACTGAAAATGATTGGGTAGATTATAAGTGATGTATAATGTTTGCAAATGGGAATGTGTCTATATGGTTTGTGATGTAAGATTCTTGCAACTAGGATTGTGTCGGCGTGTTTTTTTTTTCATTTACATAACCGTATGAGTGCTTATGTCGTTAAGTGATGGGTTAATAAAGATGTTTCTTGTTTAAAAAAAGGGGCAGGAAATGAATATTTTATGTAATGTTGCTTAGGTTATATGATATATAGCAATATATGTGAAGTATAATGTTTGTCAATGTTAATTTGTTAATACAGTTGGATTACTTTTTTATAAATGTAAAATTGTCTATGTTACAAGTGATAATTCAATAAAGGTGTGTTTTAAAAAAAAAAATCAAGGATCTGATGTTGTCCCTTTCATTCCTCCTCACTGTTGGGTCACGGATCTGACCCTCAGATCTGACTTGGCCACATTCTTACAGGTCTCGAGCTCCTCCCTCTTCCCATAATGCTCTGTCCGCTACCTAACCTCCACAGATCTCGTTTGCCACGCAGCAGTGACAAACGGGGTTCTGGACTCTCAAGCCCTTGTTACTTTAGTGGGAATCTTACAATTATTTTTCAGCTGTTCATTTTTTTAGAATTTTTTTTTTTTTTTTTTGTTGATTCTTTTATAACCCTTAACCTCCCCTTCCTTAAGGGGAGTAAGGTTAAGTAAGGTTATTAGGTAACTTCTCTTTCCTTTTCCATGTTCTGCTGTTGGGCTTTTGCCTGCTCTTTTTTTCTCTCTGCCATTATCTTTGCAAAAAAAACAAAAAAAACAAAGAGCTTTAGATATTTAGATAGCTGTATAGGTATTTAGTTCTGAATGGTTTCCTTTGAGTGAGTGTGTACTGAGTGATGTAGCCTTACCTTTGTACTTAGTGTTTCCTCCATCATGTCTGGCAAACCCACCAGGTTTAAACAAGTGTTCAGAATGTGGACATAAAATACAACATTCTGGCACTTGTGACCAATGTGTTTATTGTCTTGGTCCTGAACATCTGAAGTCGGCTTGCTCCATTTACGAGGGGTTTAATCCCAGGGTTATTGCCAACCACAAGAACAAATTGATTCTCAGGGGTCTTTTGCCTTTGTCTTCTGATGTTTCTCCAGAGGCTCAAACCCCCTCCAAGAGTATGGTACTGTCCATTGACCCAAAGAAATGCCCTCACAAGCCACCTAGGGCTTTGTTGGTGCCACCCTCTTCCAAGACATTCGATCCGACAAGGTCAGATCAGAGACCAACTTCAGTACCGGTGGATCCAAAACACTCCATGGATCTAATCGCCGTTATTCATGTAGCCAGTTCTCCCGGAGCATCCACTTCCACTTCGGATCCTACAGCAAAGAGTCGAACTCTGGGGTTGGGTGCAGGGGCTGCATCTCCCTTTGGGCTACTGCAGACGTCCGTTATACACACTAGACCACCATCAGTAGCCTCCTCCAGGTCTTCTAGGAGTCTTACTGTGTTCGATGTGGACAGGATGATAGGGAAGATCCTGAAGACTCAGATTAGATTGGGGTTTTGTCTCCTCTGTCCCCTCTGGGATCTGTGAGCGTTTTTGTTTCAGTGCAGTCTTCTTCTTCAATCTGTCCTTCGGTATCGGAGTCCTAGGATTGTAGCCACCGAGAAAGCCAGGGTGGGATCCGAGGAGCCGTCCTTCTCTACTCCGGCCACTGCCCTGACTTCCTCTGCTCCGATATTGTCAGATCGCAGTGGGTCTTGGATCCAGGATGTCTCCATTGGATCCGGGGGAGGGAACCATCTAACAATGGTTAGTTTGGAGACACAGTTATTACGTGGCTAGGCTTGTAAAGGCCCTAGGGCCATTAGCCTAGTACTCTTCTATGAACCTACAAATGTAGATCTTAGTTTTCTGCCTTTAAAAAAAAGGCTCTTCCATTCTACACTTTCTTCTTTTCTTTCTTCTTTCAACATGGCTTAAAAGCCAACAGGTTTTAAGAAGTGTACTTCCTGTGGGTGTAAGATACCCAGCTCTGATGCCCACAGGAAGTGAGTCTGTTGTTTGGGTGCATGTCATTTAGATACCCCTTGTCAAATCTGCATGGGGTTCAGCTCCAGTGCCCTAACCATTAGACAAAACAAATTAGTTTTGAATGGTATGCTCCTAGCTTCAGTTGCTTCTTCTTCAGCTTCAGTTTCCGGGGCTCAGACCCCCACCAAGAAATTTAAAACAGTTTCAGAACCCAGGGAGCACAGGAAATGCTCTCCTGCATGGTGTTCTAAACCTGCTCGTGCCTCAGAGCCACCATCAAATATTCCTAAGCTTTTGGATCTGACTTCATTGGCTCCGATGCTTGTTATGTTGAAATCTTCTTGATTTTCAAAGCCCTCGGTTTTCTTTGGAACCAGTCATGTTAAGTTATCTATCTCGCCTTCGTTCTTGCTGGTTGGGATCGGAGCCGATCCTCGGCTCCGATCCCAACCAGCAAGAAGGAAGGCGAGATGAAGACAACTAACATGGAACGTTATGGTAGGTACATAACTTCTTTTTCCCTAGGCTCCTCCCCACCCTAGCCAGGTATCTCCTTAAAAAAGCCAGGGACTACTTACTCAGATTGTGCCAGTCTTTTGGGATCACACTCAATTATTCCATATTCCCACCTTCAGCCAGTTCAAGTTTTGGAGTTTGTAGGAGATGAACTGGACACAATCAATCAGTCGGCCTTTCTTCTTACAAACAGAATACAGACCTTAAAATTGCATGTCAGTCAGATTCTTTCATATCCTACTCCTCCAGAAAAGTTGGTTCTAAAAGCCTTAGGGTCAATGCTGTGGCAATGACCCTGCTACCAACTGCTCATTTTCACATGCAAATTACTTAGTGGACTTTAGCAGTTCAATGGCCGATTCTTCCACAGATTCTCTACTTTGGTGGATTCAGTCCAATGAAGTTGGTCAGGGATGTTCTTTTGTACTTCCACCCCAAAAGTCACGGTGACCATGGATGCCTCCTGATTGGGATGGGGGGGGGGCATTTTTTGGGACAGACTGTTCAAGCCATGTGGTCCCCAGAACAGACCAATTTGCATATCAATATCCTAGAGATGAGAGCAGTCCTTTTAGCATTGCAGGCTTTTCAGAGCTTTCCCCCTCTGGGGACAATTGATATACAAACGGACAACATGTTGGTGGTCTGGTGTATCAACAAATGGGGGAACTAAGTTCTGATGCCTTTTGCTGATAAGCAATGAGGGTGTGGCATTGGGCAAGCACCTCTAACTGCTTTCTTCTAGCAGTGCATATTCCGGAGAAATCCAACGTTCTTGCCAATAAGCTCAGCAGGACTATTCTGATTCCTCATGAGTATTCTCTCAACCATACGGTGGCAGAGAGAATCTTTCATCTATGGGGTCAACCTTGCTGTGACCTCTTTTCCTCTCCCCTCAACAATAAGTGCGGCAGGTTCTTTGCCGTAATCATTTACAGGGGGAGTCACTGAGAGATGCTATAGTCCACATTTGACCCTCTGGTCTCCTGTACACTTACCCCCCTTACCTCTATTCCACAAATGTCTTTAAAAAAGCATTTCATTTGAAGAGCAAGGTTATCCTTATTGCCCCCTATTGGCCTCAGCAAGTTGGGTTTCCTTTTCAGTAGTCTCACCTCCTTTGTCCTCCTTGGACACTGGACCCCAGGCCAGATATGATATCTCAACCCACAGGGATGGCTCACCCAGACATTCCAGGCCTCAGGTTGACCATATGGTTTCTACAATTCTATTGATGACTAGACAGCCCAGGCTTTCTTCCCTGTATTGCCAGATTTTGATGTCATCCCAGAAGGCCTCAACTAGACAAATATATAAGAGTAAATAAAGAAAATATTTTCTTATTAGGTGCATCAAAGAGAATTAGATCTATTTACTGCTCTTGTTCTTACTGTTTTAGATATTCTTGCTTCAGTTTTTTAAGTAGTTGTTAGTTTTTTAACCATCAAAATCCAGCTAGCAGCTATCTCTGATTATGACGCTGGAGATAATGTTTTCCCTCTAGCTTCATCCAGGTTATGCAAACCTTTTCTTAAAGGTACTTTCTTACTTAGACCCCTGATTAAAGACCCTACTCCGCCAAGAGTCCTTACACTTGCATTGCAGAGTTTGGCTCAGCCTCCCTTTGAGCCCTCAGCCAGGTGTAAGCTGAAATTTCTCTCTTGGAAGACAATTTTTCTAGTGGCTATAACTTTAGCTCGGTGAGTTTCTAAACTACAAGCACTCTTTTCAAAACCACCTTATTTAATTTTCATAAAGAGAGAAACAGTTTATATACCAATCCATCTTTTCTACAGAAAGTAGCCTGTGAGACAAACAACAACCTAGTAATCAACTTGCCTGTCTTCTTTCCAAACTTTTCCAGTAAAGGAGAGTACGTGCTTCACCTTTTGGATGTAAATAGAAAACTTTGTTTTTATCTTCATAGAAGGAAGGATTTTTGGAAGATTGACCAACTGTTCATTTCCTTTGTCCATAACATATTGGGGAAACCATTTCCTAAAGTCATGTTGGTGAAATGGTTAACGGACTGTATCTCATATGTTTATGCTCTTCCAAGTGTGCCTTTACTGAGACCTCCTAAAGCTCATTCCACTAGGTCCATGGCTACATCATCTGCATTTTGGTCTGGAGCCTCTATTGATGACATTTGTGATGCAGCTACTTGGTCCAATGTCATACTTTTATTGCTCATTACAAATTGGACCTCATTTCCAGAATTAGGGCTGCCTTTGGTTTTGCGGTACTCCAGAATATCCTTCAATGAAGGCCAGCCAAGGTTATCATAGCTTGGGACTCTGTCCCATTCGTTGAGCAAGAAATTAAAATGACAACATCAAATAAAAAAGTTATGTGCTTACCATAACTATCCATCTGTGTTGTCCATTTTCATTCTTCCTCAGCTTTCCACCCTTCTTCTCCCTCTCCTTTACCAGTGTTCCTGTTTGAGTCCCTACTCTCTCCTTCTTTCTTCTGTAAGTTATAATCAACCTTTTTACGGAATGAGCAGCAAACTTGATCTGAGGTACTGCAGCACTTAGGGAATTATGGGTAAGGGAAAGAGCTTGAGAGTCAGATCCAAGAGTCTGGAAGAAGTGTGGCCGAGCTGGATCCGAGGTCGAATACGAGACCCATTTGTTGAGGAAGAATGAAAATGAACAACACAAATGCATAGTTATGATGAGAACATAACTTTTATATTTTTTCTCCTGTTGTAAACCTGACTGATATCTCCATTATGTTTCTTATTCTATGGCTTCTACCATGTATCCAGGATTTTTCCTCCTTTATTGAGTATATAACAATTTCTCACTTATTTTCTCTACTTTTTCTTTCGTTTTTGTATAATCTTTCACAGTTAATACAATCCTTTCACTGCCCTACCTAATTTTCTTATTACTTATTCACATATATATTTTAAAGGATACTTTTCTCATTTATTTTCCCTGTTATTGAGAACTTCACATTTCTAATTTATGCTATACTTTTTTCTCACTTATTTTGCTCCTTATGTCTTTAACGTTAATTGATGAACTGTTTCTGACCCTAGGACTAATTTATGAATATTTTGCACTGTCATTGATCACTTAGTTCTTTCCTTCCACAATTTAAACATTTCTGTAATGTTGTAATCATTGTTTTTAAAATGTGTATATTGTAAAATGCAATATATTGTTGTAAAACGTACCACTTCTGAATGTATTAATATACAAATTATGCACTTGAAGATTCTCTCTCTCAGACTCCACTGAAAATTGGTAATGTTAATCTAGTCAGACTTTCCTGCTAAACAAACATTAATAAATAAATAAACAAATCACTGTTGTAGTAGCAGTCCTCTCCCTCCAACCTTATGAGTTTTTTTTTTGCTGTTTATTTCTTGTGCCACAGTGTGGATGTGTATAATTCTTCCTGTCAGGACTGTTGCCTCTTTATTGGGGTAAGAAAGCACTGACATTTTCCCACTCTGTCTTTTTGTATGGATTTCCTCTCAAGTTCCAGTCAGTTAGGGTGCATAGGAAGCACTATTTAGCTTTGAAAAGCTGGTCGGTGGCAGTGAGGTAGGACCCATACTGTAACATTGATCTCCGAAAACGTACTGTATGACAGTTTAATTTACACAGCTGTCAGGAGAAGATTTAATTTCTCTGTGTTACATTAGCAAGTGAGGTAATATTGGCAACTAGAGCATGATGGGAAGAGAACTCTTAAAGGGGCTCACAGCTGGCACATTATTGTAGCTGAGTCAGGTAAGACAAGCGGCTAGGGGACCCATAAGTCAGATCAGACATAAATGAAAAGGATCCATTATTATGGTGAGTACATAACTATGTTTCAGAGACTTTAAACATACAAGTCTTCTATAGTTTTATGAGGAAGTCTGTTAATTCAAGTTTAACTGTATTGTCCATTTTATTGGCACAGCAAGTAGTTATGCAAGTAAAATCTAGTTGCACCTGGATAAAGTGCATTGACCTAGCCATCCCTACCAGATCCAAACAAAACAGGTGATTAAAAAGTAACTCAGCCTGGTGATCCACACTTATAAATAAAACAGAAAAAGAATAAGAGGAACATGCTTCTTAAATTATATAGCAAAACAAAAAAAAACTCCAAACCAAGGTTAACATTAAAAAAGTATGAAAAGAAGTAAAAAAACACTATTAGGAAAATGAATTGCATCCCATGAACTTAGACTTGTATCAGAAGCTAAAGACAATTACAAATCCTTCTTTAGCTTCATTAGGAAAGTAAGGAATCGTATCTGTCTTTGCTCTAAACTTACCCGAAAGGGAACTATCTATTTGGAGTCCACCTTATCCACAGAAGTCTCAAACCCCCATTATAACCAAAATCTGCTTGCTAGAAGTATGCTCCAGAATGAAAAATACATCATCAATGGGGCCTGATAATGTATATATGGTTGCTTAATAAACAGTGCAAAAAAAGACCCAGTGGTCCTACTCCTACAGGTGTTCAACTTGAGCTTAGCCACTGGTTTTGTGGCTTTTGTCATGCTGCTTCACAAAGATGGGCTCAGCACTGATTCCAGAAACTAGAGACCTGCTAGCATGTCTAGTTTCATCTGCAAAGCCATGGGACATATCTTAGTTGCCTGAATTAACTATGATATCAAAAATCTTATACGCCTTCAACATAGCAGTTTGGCTTTAAGGGTAGATCCTGTCTAATGAATCTGGCCAACTTTTTTGAGAGAGTAACACAAGCTTTGGACAGTTATCATGATGTCCAGTGTCAATATAGCCTACTTTGACCTGGCTAACACTTTGACACCCTATTGCATACCAACATAATAAACAAGGTGAATGAGCATCAAATTAGCCCCTGTATAGCTATATGGACAGCAAATTGGTTGAGGGATAGAATCCATTTTTTGAGAGTAGCAGATTTGTCCTCAGTAAACATGAAGGTTGTGACGCCCCTACATTGGCCCAGTAATCATGGAGCCTCAATCCTCACCACTAGCACCAGTGAGGGACATGCACATTGTGAGGATAACAAGTACACACATAGTACAGTGCAATTTCCCTTAAGAGCACACAGAGATCACAGTCAGTCTGGGGCTGGTTTATCCCTCTCTCTCCAGATTCCCAATAAGACTCTCCACTGGCACAGCTACAGGGTTAAGATCTCAGCTAAGTGGTCAAGCCAAAATCTCTATCACCCTCTCTGTCCAACCAGTGCTTTGTGTCCCTGCCCAAGTAGCTGACACACACACACACACACACACACACACACACACACACACACACACACACACACACTTTGAGATTTGATTTATATACAAACACACAGACACTCCTGGGGAAGGCTGGCACAGGTTTACTAACTATGCCCCCTTCTGCCCAGACTATAAGGTAGTACCTGCTGCCACCAATCACTACTTATCAGCTACTATAAGGTCCTTCCCAAAGGATGACCACTTCTACTGTGTAATGTTGTTATCCAAATGGTAAGTGTGACCAAGACTAAGGCTGTTTCGGAGTGGCCTATACAGTGTCACCAAATACATATGCAAGTACTCTGAGAGCTTAAATATCTCTAAACAAACCAGCCACAATTAAAAGGTTTAAATATATTTAATAATAAATAATAAAAGAACAAGACAATACTCAGTACCTCAACACAGTGACTACAGAGTTCAGAATCACAGGAAATGTTTTAAAACAACATTGCAGGAGAGTTTCAAATAAAAACAGAAAACATCTAAACTAATATTGCTATATTCCTGTCTATCTCTAAAAGAAATACTATACCAATAAGTGCTGATGAGAGGATGTTGTCAGAACCAAAGACAAATACAAAATGCACAGACTCACTCTCTGAGATAGTTCTAAAATTACTATCAGACATTACAGCTGGGTTATCTCAGATTACATCATTCATTGTCAACTTGCCTTCAGTTCTCAGGCTAACAGAAACTTATAATTTAGCACCTCTTTGTCAAAAATACTTATCTCTCAGAAGTTTATGTGAAACTGGAAGTCGTAAAACAGTTAAACACTTTTACCTTTGAAACTTGTAATTATTTCTGTTTCCAGACAATAGAAAAATCTCCTAAGTCTAGACATCCTGTCTCTTTGCATTAACTAACTTTATAGCACAGTCGTAAACAATTTCAACTTATTTTTAGAGTTTTGCAAGTTAACTCTGTATGCTCCAACTTCTACCATGAAAACATACATTTGCATAGCTATATAGTTTATACACATTTCTGCTCTTTTCCAGTAGGATACACTGTGGTTATATTCTTGAAGCTCAGCACATAACATACAGCTTAACACACACTTCTGCACTAGTAGTTTAATAAACACATAACATATAGATGTTCTTCGTGTTTCCCTGTTGCAGTCATCACCTGTGGGTTATCCCTGCTGCGGTAGCTCTCGGCCGGCCCAAATACCAGTGTCAAGGTTTTACTGCGTCGGCTGCTTTCGCTTGCTGTCTGACATCAGGTCATCAGTGCTAAAAAGGAAGGCAGCCGATGCCATTACATCAGTCTTTCTTGCCGCGGAGCCTGAAGCAGAAGCAGTTCTCAAGTGTGCCAGTCGGTCGCTACCAGAGTTTGAATTATAGTTGAAAACATTGGGGATCCTTTTTTCTTGCATTAACTGATGTCAGAAAAAGTTAACAATTGTCTTGCATGTGGAAAGCAAATACCACACCAAGATTTCCATTCATACTGAGTCACTTGTTTAGACCCAAACCACGATGTCCCCCGTTGCCGGTTCTGTACCATCTTTAACGCAAGAACCATTCGTCGTAGAGCTTTTATTGTAGTTGAAATGGCATCTGTCAGCAAACAATCCATACACATTCCAAAAAAATGTAAGGATAAAGATAGAGACAGACCACTCAAGGCTAAACCTTCTGACGACAGGTCGTCAGTTTTCCGGAATTCAGTGAGGTGCCTTCGCAGCCCCTAATGTCCGATTCGATATTTTTTGCAGGCCTCTTCTGAGACCCTTTCGGAGTCCGGTATGCCGCAGACATCATCTTCATCTTCCGAGCCTTTGGTTGTCTCTGCCTCAGTTGGCTCCGGAGCCATGACACAGTCACCGGCTTCCAAGGAGGTCTTTCGCACTACTGAATCTAAACAAAAAAACGATGTCTTCTCCCCGTACTACCATTTCTGTCAGACCGATGGATACTGTTAGGCCTAGAGGCAAGGCCACTCCTAGGAAAACTACCTCTAGCCACCATTTTACTCTTGCTCCACCACCCCAAGCTCAAATGCATAAAATGGCGGAGGATTATGTTAAGTTGTCAATCTCGCCTTCATTCTTGCTGGATGTGTTCGGAGCTGAACCTCGGCTCTGACTCGGCCTAATACTAAAGCTCAAGAGCTATATTTACCGGCTCGGGGCTAACCTATGTCCCATAATGCTAGGCGTCATATACCCAGATCTCGTTTGCCGCTTCAGCTACGAGGTTGCGTTTTTCACCGGCTCCAGGTCATATATTATTATTAATAGCTTTATAGATAGTTTTTCTGTCAGATTTTTTTCCTAGTTTACCTTTTTAGTGTTAGTGAAGTTAGCAACTAGTTTTCCCTCCACTTTAGTTGCTAAACCCCCCCTTTTTCTCCACCCTTATGGTGGTTGGGCCTCTGACCCTCCCCCTTAGTAGTACAGTTTTCCCTTAGTTGTTCTGTGTGTGTGTGGAATTCTGTCCCTCTGTTTAGTGGTAGTTTCCCTTTTTCTGCTTATTGTAATTTTTTATTATATATTAGTGTAATTTTACATTAGTATGTCTAAGGATACTAAGGTATCGGGTTTCAAAAAGTGTGACTCGTACTGTCAGAAGATGTCTCTGACAGACGGTCACACTTCTTGTGTGTATTGTTTGGGCCCTCTGCACCTGCAGGACTCTTGTTCCATCTGCCATGCTTTCAGCTCTAGAGTCCTGCAGGAGCGCAGAAATAAACTCATTCTTAGAGGCTTGTTAAAGCCTGAAGGTTCTCCGGCTAAGACCATGACTGGAAAACCTCCAAAGCCCGCCAAATCGTCGGCTCCATGTTCGGAGCCGGCTCCGAGCGGTTCTCTTGCTGCCTCGTCGGTTCCAGCCGGAACCGAGACACCTAGGCCTCAGTCGGCTCCGACTTTAGTGTCGGAGCCGTCCCCAAGCAGAAAGCGCTCCAGGTCTCCATCTCTCGAGTCGGTCAGATCGGCTCCGAAGTCTGCTCTGTTGTCGGAGTGGAGCCATAGATCTCATTCCTGTAGGTCTTCCAGGCTTTCAGACCATGACCTCAAGAGGGTAGTCAGCCGGCTTTTGAAGTCGCAGGCACTGGCCCAGTTGCTACATAGCCCGTCTCAACAGACAGGGGCTACCCCTACACCCGCTCAAGTTCCTCCTCCGACTACTCTGCTGAGTTTGGAGCCGGAGGTCGTCGAGGTGAGTACTGTGGGGGCGTCGGAACCGATCCCTCTTTTGTCGGTTCCTTCATTGGCTCCGATCCTGTCCTTGGCTCCGTCCTTGGAGGGATCCGGGCGCCGAAACTCCCTGGTCGGCTCCGAGGGTGCGAGTGGCATCGGACCCTTGTCCGACCCCGCTCTCCCTCTCGGAGCCTCGGCGCAGGTGAGTTCGGCACCGACATCGGCCTCAGAGCCATCCCTCTCAGTGCTGGGGGGAGCTCTCATCTCCTCGGAGTTGGGTCCTTCTTCCCTGCCTGACAGGGGCGCCTTTGAGGTCATGAGGAGTGTGCTGGCTCCTATACCGGTGCCACAGTCGGCCTCCTCAGCCCCTCCCTCCACGGTGCCTGCTTCGGCCCCTGCCTACCCTCCCGACCCCAAGCGAGGAGAACCAACACTCCAGGCTGCCCCATTGGGCCTTTCTTCCTCTTCTGAGGCCTCCCCTGATCCTTCGGGGGAGCCCCCTCGGAAGAGGACATGTAAGAGGAAACATGTTGACTCTCCTGAGTCAGTGACATCTGACACTGACCTGGATGATTCGGAAAGGTCCCCAAGGTCCCCCTCTGAGGATGTCTCCTTTTCTGACATCTTAGAAATCCTCAAACAGAGGGGGAACTGGTCTGCCCTTAACCCATCCGAGGACGAGTTGGTGTACCTGGATGCCTTCGGTTCTTGCCCTTCCACCTCCTGGGTGTCCCCGCCTTTCGACCCACTTATGGAGGTAGTGGCTCGGAAGGCGTGGACGGCTCCGGATACTATGGAACGAACTCCCCGGAGGCCCACTAAATTTATTACTGCTCCCACAGATAAGCAGTTTCTTTCCAAGGGTGTCCCCGTGGATGCCATGGTGGTGGCGGCAGCCACTAAGAAGGAGTTGGCTGACCCTTCAGTACCTGTCCATCTTCCTAATAAGGAATCTAGGATGATGGATAGGTACGGCAAGCGGATGTTTTCCTCAGCGACCTTTGCCATGCGGTCACTGAATTACTTATGCCATTTCACCCAACTTCAGAGGGACCTTCTCAAGGAACTGGGTGAAACATTGCAGGACCCAACAGCTGTGGGGTCTCAGGAAAAGATAAACTCCCAGCTAGGGACCCTGAATTCTATTGTCAACTCTTCCATGCGGCTCATCTCTTATGCAGCCGATGGAGTGAGTAGAGCCGCAGGTACAGGTGTTGCTCTAAGGAGACATGCCTGGATGCGGCTCTGCAATTTTGCGGACCCCTTTAAGGCGTCATTCACTAACACCCCCTTTGATGTTTCTGCTCTTTTTGGACCTCAAGTGAAGGACACCTTAACCAGGTGCGAACAAGAAGGCAAGACTCTCTCTACTGTGGGAGTCCGTTTTTCCGCCCCTGCTAGACCTTATCCTAAGGGTCAGAAGGGCAGGAAAATGTGGTTCCGCAAACCTCAGGGAGTTCTGCCGGACGCACGTGGTGAGCTTCCCTCTAGAGGCAGAGGAGGGAACAATAACAGACGCCGCCCTAGGGGCAGGGGGGTCCGCAGAATCAGGGTAGCAGAGAATCGTTCTCTGACAAACCCTTTCAGCACCCCTGAGGAGCTGCCCGACTGTCCACCTTCGGAGGCAGTCGGGGGAAGACTTTTGCTGTACCCAGAAGCCTGGTTCTCCCTTACGCAGGACAGATGGGTATGGTCGATCATATCCGAGGGTTACAAAATCCCATTTCTCCACACCCCACATCAACCAAAAGGGCCTCTTCCAGATGTTCCACCCGGTCTGAGAGACCAAGCAGCACTAGAAATTTCAAAGCTGCTTCTAAAAAGAGCCATCCAGCCAGTCCCGGCAGACCAACAAGGATCCGGAATCTACTCCAAATTCTTTTTGGTACCAAAAAAGACAGGGGACTGGAGACCTATTTTGGATCTCAGCAGACTGAACAAATCGGTTCAAAGAACAAAATTCCGGATGGTCACGCTACAGTCCATTCTTCCCTTTCTGGGTCAGGACAATTGGATGTGCTCTATAGACCTTCAGGATGCGTACTACCATATCAAAATGAACAGGCGCTACAGGAGGTTTCTCCGCTTCCAGCTGGGAGCCAGTCACTACCAATTCAGAGCCCTGCCCTTTGGCCTCACCACAGCCCCCAGGGTGTTTACCAAATGCATGGCAGTGGTTGCGGCTCACTTGAGACGTTGAGGATTTCAGGTGTTTCCATATTTAGACGACTGGCTCCTTACTGCCACCACCAGGTATCAGCTTCTTCAAGCCAGGAATTACGCTGTAGAAACCTGCAAAGTGCTAGGCATCTCTATAAATTTCGAAAAATCTGCTTTGTCGCCTTGTCAGCATATTACCTTCATAGGCGCCGTGTTAAACACGGTAGAGTTTTCCGCAAAACTTCTTACGCAAAGAGTATGCGACATTCGCAGTCATGTTCAAGTCCTGCTACAAGAGGACAAGGTCCAAGCCAGGTTTGTACTGAAAACGCTTGGTCTGATGGCTGCAACAATCACCTTGCTCCCCCTAGCTCGTTTTCATATGCGGATACTACAGTGGATGCTTTTTTCCCAATGGTCCTTTCAGCAGCTTCCCATGTCACACAGGATTCTCATCACTCAGTCTTGCAAACGACACCTATCGTGGTGGATGGGCTCACCCCAGATGCTTCAAGGCAGACCGGTTGTTCTCCCCCCTCCGGTTGCCACCGTGACAATGGACGCCTCCCTGATCGGGTGGGGGGGGGGCATTTTCAGGGCAGGACAGTCCAGGGCACATGGCAACCCTTCGAGTGCCACTTGCACATCAATGTCCTGGAGATGAGAGCGGTCCTATTGGTGCTGCAGGCTCTCCAAGACTCTCTTCCCACTGGAACGATTGCAATACAGACAGACAATATGTCTGTAGTATGGTACATCAACAAACAGGGCAGAACCAGGTCCTACCCTCTTTGTCGGGAAGCGCTCAGACTCTGGTAATGGGCGATCTCTTCTCAGCATTTTCTGGTAGCAAAACACATTCCAAGGAAGTCCAATGTCATAGCAGACAGGCTGAGCAGGGACATTCTCATGCCCTACGAGTGGTCTCTCAACCAACTAGTAGCGGACCAAATCTTCAGAAAGTGGGGGCAGCCTTGCTGCGACCTTTTCGCAACCCCTCAAAACAGCAAGTGTCAAGACTTCTTCACCCTCTTCCCTCTTCTGGGCCTCTCTCCCAGAGACGCTCTAGTCCACGATTGGCCCAGGGGTCTCCTTTATGCTTTCCCCCCCTTTCCCTTAATCACTCTGTTAGTCCAGAAAGCAACTGACTTGAGATCCAGGATGATCCTCATTGCCCCTTACTGGCCACGACAAGTCTGGTTTCTGTTCCTACAACGTCATCTTCTGGAGCAGCCCTGGCATCTGGACCCTGTACCAGACCTTCTGACCCATCAATCGGGCAGGCTGCACCAATCCCTGTCATCTATCAACCTCACAGCTTGGTTGCTCCACTTCCAACCTTAGCCAGACTTCCCTTAATCTCCCCGTCAGTATGTCAGATTATCCTTGTCTCTCACAAGTCTAACACCAGAAGGATGTATGCAAGTAAATGGAAACATTTCTCTATTTGGGCAGAAAGCAACCATGTTGATCCCTTTACTGCCCCTGTCCAAACCGTTCTAGATTTTCTAGCAGAACTCTTTCAAAAAGGTTCCTCTTCAGCCACTATCAAAGTCCAGTTGGCGGCTATTTCAAATTTCCATGTTGGCTTTTCAGAGTCTAGTATTATGTCTCACAAGCTCTGCAAAGCTTTTCTGAAGGGTACCCTATTACTTAGGCCCCCAGTCAAAGACCCTCCTCCACCGTGGGATCTAAATTTGGTACTGTCGTCTTTAATTCTACCTCCTTTTGAGCCTGCTGCCTCCTGCTCGTTAAAACTGCTCTCGTGGAAAACACTTTTCTTGGTAGCTATTACCTCAGCCAGAAGGATTTCGGAACTACAAGCACTTTCTGTGCACCCCCCTTATCTTGTTTTTCACAAAGATAGAGTGGCTCTTAGGACAAATCCATCCTTTTTACCTAAAGTACTCTCAGAAGAAAATCTGAATCAGACCATTGATCTCCCAGTTTTCTTTCCCAATTACACTGATAGAGCTGAGAGAAAATGACATTGTTTGGATGTCCATAGGCAACTACGTTTCTATCTGGATAGAACCAAGCCAATGAGAAAATCAGACCAACTATTCTTGTCTTACGCTGAAGGGAAACAGGGCCTTCCAGTTTCTAAAGTGACCTTGTCAAGATGGTTAACCTCTCTTATCTCTTTGACCTATCAATTGAGGCATAAGGAGCTCTCTACCAAGCCTAGAGCTCATTCAACTAGAGCATTAGCTTCCTCAGCTGCTTTTCAGGCAAGATTACCTATGGACTCTATTTGTGCAGCGGCCACATGGGCCTCTCCTCATACCTTCATCTCTCATTACAAACTGGATATTGCCTCCAGAAATAGGGCTGTTTTTGGTTCCACTGTACTCAAGAGTCTGTTCCATTGAGCCACCCAGGACTAAGGTGCTAGGGACGCTGTCCAATCCAGCAAGAATGAAGTCGAGATTGACAACTTAACATTAAGAAGTTATGTACTTACCATAACGTTCCATGTTAGTTGTCTTCTTCTCGCCTTCTTTCTTGCGTCCCACCCTCCATCCCCCGAGCCTGGAAAGATCTAGAGTATTGAGTGAGTTTTTTCCTCGTCACCAGGATTATACCTCCAACTAGAGCTCTTCCTTCCCTTTGGTACCCCTGGTGACAGGCAGGCTGTAGGGTTGATAATTCTACATAGCTCTCAGTTTTGTCTTTTTCTAGTGGTGGGACATGTCTGTCCATAGTGCTAGCTATCAAACGAGATCTGGGTATATTTCGCCTAGCATTATGGGACATAGGATAGCCTCGAGCCGGTAAAAATAGCTCTCGAGCTTTAGTATTCGGCCGAGTCGGAGCCGAGGTTCGGCTCCGAACCCATCCAGCAAGAAAGAAGGCGAGAAGAAGACAACTAACATGGAATGTTATGGTAAGTCCATAACTTCTTATTATCACCCTTATCAGGGGTAGTCAGGGCACAACTTCTGAAAGGAAAAAAGACCTTTCTCCCGAAATACTGACAGAACAGGATTCTGAGGAGTCTGATTATTCAGTTTTTGAAGAGGAACAACCTCTTACTGCTTATGAGGATTCAGATGCAGAGGAATCCATTCATTCTGCCTCCCCACAAGAAGATCCATCCTTTGGGGAAGCCCTTCACACCCTCAGGGAGCATTTCCACTGGGAATCCCAGGATTTCCCTCAGTCTAAGAAAAGACTAAGAGAGTTTCTAGAGTTGCCCCAGCACAGACCCTTGGCCATCCCTCCTATCTTAGAGGTGGTTGATGATGTCTTTCGTGAATCCAGCTTAACTCCTGACACCGTCCCACCTGCTCCCAAAAAACGTGACAAGTATTACAGAGTACAAGATTCTCACAAATATCTGTACAGAAATCCTGCTGCTGGAGGTTGTTATGCAGGGACCTAAAGGAGCTAAGGCTTGTTCTAAAAAGGACCCTATTCTTCCTGACAAGGATTCCAGAGCTCTGGACAGATGGGGTAAAAAAGTATACACCTCTGCAACTT
The DNA here is from genome assembly GCF_019279795.1 of Protopterus annectens. Classification (NCBI taxonomy): domain Eukaryota; kingdom Metazoa; phylum Chordata; order Ceratodontiformes; family Protopteridae; genus Protopterus; species Protopterus annectens. The sequence goes on from NC_056739.1 coordinate 810,363,657, forward strand.
TAGCTCTCAGAGCACTCAACTCTCAGTTCCACATGTTAAAATTTCAACAACACACTTTGGAAATATTAAAACAGGAGATTTCTACCTTTCCTGACCGTGCCAATTCAAAAGCGTTAGCAGATTTACTGCACTCTACTTGTCAAGTGGCTAAACATTCTTTACACTGTGGATATGATGCCTTAGAAGCCGCAAGCAGGGCAGCAGTGTCAGGCTTTGTCATTAGGAGACATGCATGGTTGAAGGAACAACCTCTCCCTGATCATGTCAGATATAAATTACTTGATGCACCTTCAGATAAGGACCGATTGTTTGGAGTAAAAGCAGAAGAGGTGCTTAAAAAGATGGAAGACAAAGCAAAATCTATGCAAACAGTAAAATATTTTCTTCAGGCACAACCTCCTAGGTTCAGCAAGAATTTTCCCAATAAACACTGGTCCTTTCCTGCACCTAGCAGACAGGGGCAAGGTAAGCCCCGCAGGGACAGACCACCCAGACTACTATCCCAGGGTCAGCAGAGAACCAAATGGTGGACCACTTCCACTCCAAAGACAGGGAGTTCTAAGCCATCCCTCTAGGGTAAAACCCCCCTCAAGGACTCCCTCTTCCCCTTCTGCACTCCTTCCACTCACCAAGAACAATTGGGTCTTAAAGATCTTTTTTTCAGGGATACGAGTTTTCCTTCTTCTAACTCCCAGTTCCAAGAGGGTACCCTTACCTCAATATCACTGAGCAGAGGCACTGGAACATGTCCAAGCTCACTCATCCCTAGGGGCAGTGGAACTGGTCCCCTCAGATCAATCAAGCAAAGGCTCTTATTCCACACTAGTCCTTGCTCCTAGGATAGAGGGTGCTTGACGCCCCTTCCTGGATCTACCCATTCGAAACATCTTCCTGGCGGTCACCGAATTCAAAATGCTAACTTTGCAGGAGTTGCTGCCTAGGCTGACCAAAAATGCATGGTTAGTTACCCTACCTCTACAAGAGGCCTTAGCCCCGGCCATAGCCTTTGGCGGACAGAAAAACATACAAATTTACCCTTATCTGGACAACTGCCTCATTCAGCCAGATGGCAAATAATAGCTCCTCAAAGACCCCCTCTTTGAAGCAGCCTCATATTATACCTTGATAACAGCCAGAGAGATTGAAACAAAGTTAAGAAAAGCCTTTAATTGGAAAACCCCAGGCCCAGATGCAGTACCTAATTTTTGGTTAAAAGTATTAACATCTTTGCACAAGGATTTAGCCATGAGTAAGAGCTATTTATATACGCACCCCGAACAGACACCACACTAGCTAACAACAGGCAAAACTAATGCTCTTACTTAAGAGTGAACCTGCAAGCTACCCTAAAAATTATAGACCAACAACTTGCCTTCCAACAATGTATAAACTATGCACAGGAATTGACGCCAACATTTTGAAGAAAACTCAATTATGGCAGTAGAACAAAAGGGCAATAAAAGAAAGTCATATGGAGCAAAGGATAATTTGCTGTTAAATAAAGTTATAGTGGAGAACTGTAAAAAGGGGAAGAATCTAAGTATGGCATGGATTGACTACAAAAAAGCATTTGATAGTATCCCACATTCATGGATAAAAAAGTACTTAAATATGTATAAGATACACCCTATACTGATTGACTACATTACAGTAACCATGAAACAATGGCAGACCACTCTGCAATTAAGCCATGATAATGGGCAGATTATTATCCCAGGGATAAAAATTCAAAGGGGGATATTCCAGGGTGACTCTCTGTCACAGCTGCTCTTCTGCCTTGCCATTAGTCCGTTAAGCTGTTTACTTAACAGCTTAGGCCATGGCTACAATTTGGCTCCTACAAAACAACAAAGTCTAATGACTTCTCATCTTCTCTTTGTCGATGATTTAAAACTGTATAGCTCATCAGATGTGGAACTGAAAACACAGCTGCAGGTTGTCAAAACTTTTTCAGATGATATTAGAATGTCATTTGGTCTTGATAAATGTGCAAATGTAACCTTTACAGCAGGAAAACTGCAGCACCAGGAAAATATCAGTTTAGGACAAGAATGTGATATAAAAGAACTTGAGCAAGAGGGAGTATATAAATACTTGGGAACTGATGAAGGATCAGCACTAAAACATGAACAAATGTGAATAAAACTCAGTAAGGAATACTTTAAAAGACTTAAATTAATCCTGAGAACAGCATTGACATCTAGAAACAAGATCCAAACTATAAATCAATTTGCTCTTCCTGTCCTAATGTACAGTTTTAGAGTGATTGGCTGGCCCCAAAAAGTGTTGGATAGATTAGATATTAAATCAAGAAGGATGCTTCATGCTCACCAAATGATAAATAAAAATCAGTGTATACCAAGTTTATATATTCCCTGTTCCGAAGGAGGTTGGGCCTCTTTGAAATTGATTACATGTATAGATCTGCAATCATGCAACTCCACACATATCTACTGACCTCACAAGATCCAAATGTAGTGAAAGTTTTGAAACATGAGGAGAATAAATCTAAGATGACTTCTCTGCTTAATTTAGCAGAAGCATATTGACATCAAGCAGGAATGGATATCAAACCAGAAGTAGATAAAAAACAGGCAGCAACCGAATGTGCCAAAAACAAAAGAAAGAATATAAGGTGAAGGACCAGATGAGAAGGCAAGAAATGTGGAAAAAACATAAATATAGTTGCAATTATAGAAAACTTCTTGAATAGCCTCATGCTGATCAACAATGAATGCAGGAATGGTTAAGGAGAGGAGAATTCAAACCAAGAAATGAAAGGTTAATATTGGCAGCCCAAGACAGTGGACTACGTACATGCTGGTTTACAAAGTCCATTGAACATGTGGGAGAAATAGACAAATGTAGGTTTTGTAAAACTGCATTGGAAACAGTCACACACCTTGTTGCTGGTTGCGACACACTAATGGCAGAAGGAATGTATACTGAAAGGTATAATAATGTGGCGAGACTGTTGCACTGGGGATTTTGCAAACATGGTATCAAAGTGGCTGAAAAACACTGGAAACATGAGCCACAAAGCATCATAGAAAATGATGAAGTTTATATCACATGGGATCACCCATTCCCAAAAGTTCAAAAGATATATGCTAGAAACTGTATGTACTGGTCCAAGAAAAGAAGACAAAAGTAGCATTGATCATTGAAATTGCCACACCCAGTGACTATAGTGTCTTGCGTACAGAGAGACACAAAGTCATAAAATACCAGGATCTGCAGGCAGAAACGAGAGCAATGTGGAAGAAAGATACCCAGACACTTCCAATAGTAGTAGGAGCAACGGGTCTTATAAAAAATAATTTACAATCATATTTAGATATGTTACCAATCCATGTAACCCCGTACAAATTGCAGAAGGAGTCATTACTGGGCACATAGCGGGCACTGCGAAGAGCACTTTTGGCTGACATCAAAGATTGAAACAATACTAATTTCAGAACTTTAATCATAATTTGACTCAGGAATGGGGTCCATTCCCGTCATGGTATTACAAACCCAAAAGATTTGGAGAAATAAGAAGAGGCAAATACGTTGCGAAGGGCACTAAGGTTATGGTCGCTGCCATAGATCCCAGAGCTTATAAGACTAGAAAAGCAGGAACCTTGTTTTTGGAAATGACTAATTGTACTAGTGACCTCAATTTCTGTAGCCTGTGTAGAGGGAGAGAGACTATACAGGAAACTGTATCGAGGTGTGCTCCTATAAATTTTAGGTCTTGCACTGGAGTTAGCGGGGACTTCTCTGCACTTATCATAATGCCCAAAGATTGGGAAAGGTTCAGTATGAAGTCTGTGGCTTGAAGCAGTAGACACCTGGTGGGGGCGATGAGGAGCCAGTCATCTAGGTATGGAAACACTTGGAATCCGCATAGTCTCAAGTCAGCTATTACTGCTGCCATGCATTTGGCGAACACCCTGGGGGCTGTGTGAGACCGAAAGGTAGAACTCTGAATTAGAAATGACAGGCTCCCAGACAGAAGCAGAGGAACCTTCTGGAGCGTTTGCCCATCTTTATGTGGTAATATGCATCCTGAAGATCTATAGAGTGCACCCAATCATTCTCCTCCAGAAATAGAGGATGGAGTGAACTGTGACCATCCTGAATTTTGATTGCTGAACAAACTAGTTCAGAAGGCAGAGATGTAAAATTGGTCTCCAGTCCCCTGTCTTTTTTGGCACTAAACGGAATCTTGAGTAAAAAACGGATACGCTTTGGTCTGGTGGGACTTCTTGGATGAATCTTTTTTTCAAGCAGCTTTTAAATCTCTACGGCTGCTTGATCCCTCTGATTGGGTAGAATATCAGGAATTCATTTTGGGGACTTTGGAAAGAGAGTAAAGGGAATTCTGTAGCCTCTGGTGATAATTCTCTGCACCCAAGTAGCTGAAGTTATCGATAGCCAGGTTGTTTGGTGCAGTGAAAATCTTCCCCCAACTACTTCTAGAGGTAAGCAATTGGGCCTCCATTCAGGAGCGCTGGTAGGGCTGTCTGGAGAAGGAATCTCTGAAGCCCTGATTTCGTGGACCTCCTCTGCCATGGGGAGGGTGTCTTCCATGAGAACTCCCCCCTCTGCCCCGAGGTGAGTATTCACCACATGTGTCCTGAAAAAGCCCTTGAGATTTTTTGAACCACATTTTTCTACTCCTCTGATTCCTGGAGTAGGATCGTTGAGGAGTAGAAAAACGAACGCCCACAGCAGACAGGGTCTTTCCATTTTTTTCTCACCTTACTTTGGGGCCAAACAAGGAAGAGCCGTCAATAGGAGCATTGATGAAGGAATACTTGAAAGGTTCCACGAAGTCACACAAGCATATCCAGGCATGACGCCTTATGGCAACGCCTAAACTTGCTGCCTTAGTCATTCCTTCGGCTGCATTCCTGATGAGCAACATGGACGAATTTTGATATAGACTATAGGGTGGCAAGCTGAGAGGCAACTTTATCCCGTACCTCGTCAGACACACCTCAGCTAGGGTATCTGATAGCTCCTTTATTAGATCCCTTTGGAGTCTAGTAAAGTGTGCCATGAAGTTCAAGGACCTAAGAACGAAAGTCTATGATGGAAAGACCCGCTTCCCAAACGTGTCCATTGTCAGAGACTCTCAGTTAGGAAGATGGACAGTGGAACTCTCCTCAGCAAGATCCTTTTTGGTGGCCACCACCACCACCATGGCATCTACTGCTAAATCCTTGCCCCAATGAGGTTGATCTTCAGGAGCTGTTAAAATTTTGTCTGGCCTCTGGGGAATCAGCTCTATAGAATCAGGAGCCTTCCACACCTGCTGCGTGATCAGTTTAATAAGGTCATCAGTGGGAGGGGTCACCCAAGAAGTAGATGGGCGAGCAGCAAAAGCCCTTAAGAATACAGATTCCTCTGAGGATAGGTTGGAGGATTTCTAATAACCCCTCTGTTTTAAGATTTCTAGGATGCTTCCAAATGAGACATCTTCAGGGGGTGACCGGGGGGAACCTTCCCCTTCTTCGTAATGTGTCTTCCATGACAGATTCTTCTGGGGAATCTAGATGTTCCCTCTTGCAGGTGTTCTTATAGGGTGGCTCGTCAGTTAGCATCTCTGGGGAGGACTCCGAAGAAGAGGGGCCAAGAACAGGAATATCTTGCTGCTTTGGTGCCCGCTGTCCCAACATGACAGATGGTGACAGCTGCAATCCAGAGGGTACAAATATGTGACACTCCAATGTAGAAGGGGCCAGCTGAGAGTCTGCAGAGGCTAAAGCTCTCTCCATAATTTGGAAGGCAGCCCCCCCCAAAGAGGGATGGGAGCCCGGAACAGAGAAAGACAACCCGGAACCAGGGTCGCTTCCCTCTTTGAAGGGACGCTCTCCAAAGCAGGAGCTGGGAAGAGTATGAAACTGTCAGGGTTCCGAGGGCCAAAGACAGCCCCAGGCAAACAATCAGTACCATTTTAAAGCCCCCCCCCCCCCGGACCAACATCCGAACCATGGCCCTGGGTGTCTATCGGTTCCATTGGAGCTGAAGACATCAGAGCCAAACCCAGTACCAAGGAAGGAGCTTCTGCTGGCACTGGAAAAGCTGGAACCAGGGTAATCAAAGTGGTGGGCTTCGAATCAATAAAAGAGGTCGGAGGAGGATAATGCGGAGGTGTCCTGGGAGAATAGGCCTCGGCTCCAGGAGGGAAGGAGATCTGAATAGGTGCGGAAAGACCCCAGGCCACCAAAAGCTGATCCACCAGTCTCACCACGTCTACCTCGTTAAGACTTCTGGTTGAGTGGACCGGCATCCCTGGGGGATACTCTGGTCTATTCATAAAAGGGCTGGGAAGCTGACCAGAAAGGGGTCTGTAGAAAGAGAATACCTTGTTCTGGGAATTACAATTACTTTGATCTTCGGCACCATATGCTGTGGAACAGATGGAAAAGTCGGAACTGAGTGGGAAGTCAAGGTTACTGGAGTCGACGAGGTCGGCGGTGCAGAAACTGGCAAGGTCACTGCTGACAGGACTGTCGGTGCCGAGGAAGTAAAAATTGGTTCAGAAACCACCATTGGTACTGATGGGGACATAACTGTTGGTGCTGAAGGTTGTTTCACAGTCAATTTGGGAACTTTACTCTTCAGTTCCAAAGAAACTGATAGAACCGATGACTTGTGAGATTTGGAGTCTGGTACAGATGGTGAGCCTGCCACCTAGTTGCTTTTCTTTTTAATTTCAGTTTTGCAAGACTCTGGCTTAGAGAGGGCTTCGTCAAAGAAGGATTTTAACAATCCCTTTAAAATCAGTTTCTTTCGACATTCTGCCAAAGTTCAGAAACTGAAACCCTGGCAGATCTTACAGACAGTCTCTAAGTGAAACGACCGAAACAATATACGCAAAAAGATGACCACAGTCTTGGCACTGCTTGAAGCCTAAAGTGCCTTTCTGCTTCTTCTCCATTTTAAAGAACCCACACACACACACACACACACACACACACACACACACACACACACACACACACACACACACACACTCAATCACTTTAAACAGAGAAAGGAAGGAAAACCTTCCAACAATTGTAGGAAGTAATACCTATAATAGGTAAGGGGAAGAGGAAGATAACAGCAATGGTATCGGAGAGATTACCTAAGAGGTAGAAGGAGAAAGGGGGGAAAACAAATTACCAGTGATGGCAATGGAGAATACTGTTAGGTAAAGAAAAAGGGTAGAGACAAGGTTATAAACATACATACTATATATATATATATATATATATATATATATATATATATATATGTACGTCAACACACTCATCAAAGATTATAAAGGAAGAAAAATCTACTTTAAAGTGCAAGGAACAGGTTTTGAAGGAAAAAAGATATAATATATGCACTTAGTTGGACAGTATCAACTGACACATCCTGATTTCAGAGCAGCAAACATGATCTGAGGTAATGGAGAGAGGGGCATTGTGGATAGAGCCTTAGCTCAAGAGTTTTTGGCTGACGCAAGTTGTGTAACGGCTGAGCCGGTTCCGAGGAGTAAGAACCGAGTCCCCCACATTCGTCAAGAATAAATGAAGATTGACAACATCAGATCAACTATTATACTACTTACTATGTTTTACACTACGTATAGAAAACATTATTTAACAGAGAAGCTTAAAGTCTTAACTGTAGAGAAACAACAATCTAACTAAGGAAAACTACCAAAAAACAGAGTATATATTTAACAAACATTAACCTAAAAATGTATATATATATATGTGTGTGTGTGTCTATGTCTGTGTGTGTATAAATAACAGTAGTGAGAAAATAAACTCTCATGGAAAGAAAGGAGCGTAACTACAACATTAAAAAATCCTACTAATTCACTGATATCTCTCCACATTCCCAAAATTTTCAAGCGTCAGACAAGATCTGGGCATCTGAGGTGCAACCTAGGGAATTATGGTAGGGGAGGAGTCAAAGCTGTCTTTCAGATAAGCTTAAAGACTGGTGTTGAGTTGGATCATTAGATTCATGTTGTCTGATTTTCATTTGGTTCAAACATATGGGCTGTCAGAACCGAGTGGATTCAATCTTGGCACTGACTCTGAAGCTTCTTCAGATCCAGAGCTCTGACTCCTCCTCTACCCATAATTCCCTGGACTCCAGATTAGAAGCTCAGATCACGTTTGGCCCTCTCTTTGTCTCGTATCTGAACAATCCTATAGAAAAAATACATTTAAGATAGTCCCAACCTGTTGAGGAAGAGTGGATACAGTCTCACATGACTGTGCACAGACAGGGTATAAAGGGTCTAACCAATCATCTCGAAGGCATAGGTGACAATATGGAAGACACCAGGCGTGAGAGAATTTGAGACAGATGAAATTCATATAAAATTGATCTAATGTTATGGTAAGTACATAACTTTTGTATACAATGTTGTCTATATTTGACCATTTCAAACATATGGGACAGAATCCTAAGACGTCTAACTGGATGGTATCAAGGAAGGACATTCCTGAGTATGGTGGACTCAAAAGAAGAACATGATCTGGAGTGTACATCAAGTTTGTAGTGAGATACAAATGTGTGTACTGTACGGCAATTGGCCACAACACATCATCAATGGAAAGTCCTCTAGAGAAGGTTGTTGAAGTAGAAACTGCCCTCGCTGAATGAGCCTTAGGTTTACTTGGTAAGGACAAGTTCTTCTAATGACAGACAAAGGAAATATAATCTGATAACCATCTCATTAAGTAACTTTCACAACCTCTTTTCCAAACTTCTGTTTTGAAAATGAAATGAACAATTGATCATCTCTTCTGAACTGTTTTGTTTTATGAATGTAGAATCTGAAATGTCTGTGGACATCTAACATATGCAACATGTATTTTCCTTTGTTTGAATGCCTGGGGAAGAATACTGGTAAGTTTATGGACTGGTTTAGGTTTACTTCGAATGCCACATTAGAAATAAAGGATGCACTGGTTCTGAGAGACTCTATCGTTGTGAAATATTAAACAGGGGCATTTACATGAGGTGCCTGTAACTCCAAAACTTCTCTGTCTGACGTCACTGCCATTGGAAAAATTGTTTTCCAAGTAAGAAACTTTAAATCTGCTGTGGCTGCAGGTTCAAATGGAAACTGAGTCAGAGCTTGCAGCATAATGGTGATGTCCTATTGAGGGGCTGGGTATCTAATCAGAGGACTTCAAAGGAAAGTGCTCTTCAAAAAAGCTTTAGAGATTTTCATTGAAGCTGTAGGAGTGTTCTTGCGTAAAACATGAACAGTTGAAAGAACTGCCATCTAAACCTTGATGGTGAAATGGCTGGAAACTTTATGAAATAGCTCAGAAAAAATTCTATATAGATGGAACACGTGCTGAAAAAGGGTAGACCCCCATTAGAAAAGGACCAAATATAGAATCTCTTCCATTTGCTCCGGTATATTTTTCTAGTGGCCAGTTTCAGAAAGAAGACTGACTACCACAGGGGGAAGCCTGGCATATCTAACTACATTTAAAATTTGAGGTACCATGCAGTTAACTTTATGGACTTCTGATCCAGAAGAGGCAGTCCAGATGGGTTAGTTAGTAGGTTTAGATAGTGATCCAAAATCCATGGGGGATGTACTACTAGAGGCCACAGGTAGGGAAACCATGTCTGTCTGAGCTGAAAAGGGGCAATGAGGATCACCCTGGCCTTGAACTGTCTTTCTTTCTGTATGAAATTGTTCATTAGGAGCAATAGTGGAAAAGCATGTATGAGACCTAGAAGCCAGTTATGGATTAGAGCTTCTCTCAGTGACTGATCCTGCAGAGTCATCAAGGCAAAATACCTGCTGCATTTGTTGTTGAGATAGGAAGGAAACAGGTCGAAGCAAGGTTGACCCCAGCACCTGAAGATCAAATGTGATACTGTAGGATTGAGAAACGACTCGAGAGCATGAGACACATGGATAGTTAAGCTCAATTTGTCTGTGAACACAATGGTTAACTCTGGGATGTGCATTGTTAATAGAAAGCAAGACATTGCCCATTGCCAAATTCTCATGGCCTTCTGACACAGAGGATAACAACAGGCTCCCCCTGCTTGTTGATGTACCTACCACTGCCTTGTTGTCTGCCTGTATGGATATCCTGGAATGCCTGCAGCTCTAAGAGGACAACCCTCAGCTCCAAAACACTGATGTCAAGATTGGCATCTGGGGATGACCATGTACCTTGGATCATTCTTCTCTTAAACTGCACCCTCCCAGACCAGAGGTGTCTGTGGTTACTGGTGATTCTGTGTAGAAACAATGCCCCTCAGTTATTGTTGGAGATGTTACCCACCAAACAATGTGCTGTTTGGAAACTTGAATAAATTTGAATCTTTGCATGCAACGGATGAATGGACTGAGACCGTTGTACTGTTAAAGTCTATTGCAGTACTCTTATATAGTATCTGGCTAGAGGAATCATCAGAATTGTGGATGTCATTAGACTTAAAAGGCACAACATTAACCTATCTGGTGGTGATGGATGATGTAGTACCTGCATGGCCATGAGGCAAAGTGATAAAACTCTGGAATGGAGAAGGCTGACTATTTGAAGGATGGTATCTAGATGGCATCCTATGAAATCTATTTTGTGAGATGCAATCAGGTGGCAATTTGATAGATTTATGGCTATCCCTAAGTCTACTAACAACTGCAGCACCTGATCCAGATGGTACAGTAGTAGATGCTTGGAGGTAGCAATTGGCAGCCAATCATCAAGGTACAGGAAAACTTGGATTCCCAGCAACTGCAGGTGCGCTGATACCACTGCCATGATCTTGGTTAACACCCTGGGGGCTGTGGCAAGACCAAAAGGCAGGGCTTGGAACTGGTAGTGACTAGCTCCCAGACAGAAGTGGAAAAATATCCTGGAGTGCTTTGCTATCTTGATATGACAGTAGGCGCCTGGGAGATCTATAGTGAACATCCAATCATTCCTCCCCAGCAGAGATAAAAAGGACTGAGTTGTAACCATCTGCAATTTTGTCTGTTTCACAAATTGGTTCAGGTGACTGAGATCCAGAATGGGTCTGAGGTCTACCATCTTCTTTGGTACTAAAAAGAACCTCAAATACCCTGTTGATTCTAACTGTTATTGTGGGACTGGTTAGATTACTCTTTTTTTTCCTAAAAGCTTTGAAATTTCTATGAATGCTGAGTCCCACTGATTGGATGGAACATTAGGGGACTTCTTTTTCTGAGGCAGAAGGTAATAGGGAATTTAATGGCATCTGGAAATTATCTTTAGCACCCAAAAATCTGAAGTTACACTGTGCCAGGCTTGAGCATTCAAAGATAGGCATCCCCTGACTGCTTCCAGACTGCAACAGTCTGGCAACTGTTCAGGAGCACTGATAGGCCTTCTCAGTAAAAGGAATTTGAAAGCCCTGGTTATGCGGCCACCTCTGCCTCTTGAGAGGCATCAGGTACAGTTACCTCCCTGCTGTCAAGGGGAGGTCTATCACCTAGGGTGTCATAGTAAGAACTCTGTGATTTATGGAACCACAGCTTCTTCTCTGCTCTCTGATTCCTAGAGAAAGACATCTGTGGGGTTTTGAAGCGGACTCCTACAGCAGAGAGAGTTTTGCCATCCTGTTGACTCCCAAGAGTATGTTTTTAACCTTAGGACCAAACAGAGTTGAAACATCATAGAGAGCATTCACAAAGGACAACTCAAACCTTTTTGCAAAGTGACAAAGATGCATCTAGGTCTGACAGCGAATGATAATGATGGTACCTGCTGCTCTGGTGGCCCCATCACCTGCGCTGGACTGCAAACATATGGCCACATTCAAGGTAGATTGTAGGGTAGAAAACTGGGAGTCCACTGTTTTCTGAACAATCACAGGAAATACCCCCAAGAGAAACTTGGTGATACATTTTTTCAAGTCTCTCTGGAATCTGGTTAGATGAGCCAAATAATTCAGTCATCTAAAAGTGATAGTCACTAATGCATAGGCCTGCTTCCTAAACCTGTCTATCATCCTTGACTCTCTGTTAGAAGCATTAACTCTCTTCAGATAGTTCTTTTCTTGTGGCTGCTGCTACCACTACAGCATCCACTGGAGGACCTTCGCTCCAGTGTTTCCTATCCTTAGGAGCTGCTAAAATGTGATACACTTCCTTCGGAATGGGTTGCACCACATCAGGGTCTTTCAGCACCCATTCAGCCATAAAATCAATATGGGGGTCAACAGGTGCTACCACCCAGGAAGATGTTAAGCTGGAACCACAAAATCCAAGAACACTGACTCATCAGGTGAAGGGTCTTGGGATGACCAACTCCACTCAGCTTCATCAACTTGAGTATATTGCCAAAAGTGAATTCTTCAGAGAGGGAGCAAGGGGAACCCTCACCTTCCTCTAAGTCAGTGTCTTTGGTGAAGGACTCTGGAGAAAAGTCTGTGTGCTTCTGTTTGCATGTCTGTTTCTTGTGAAGGCCTTCTGAGGGATTATCAGAAGGCTGTGAATCAGACTGGGAACTGAAAAAGCAGACATTCTCTGAAACCTTTGGAACTGACTGCCCCAATCTAACAAAATGATGAGGATAGGACACATATCCCTGCTGTGGTAGAGCTGAACTGGTTGGAGACACCTTATCCCTGGAACCTGCCAAGGCCCTTTTGAAGGCCTTAGTTGCACCAGGTGCAGAGGATTTCCGAGGATCCAAAGATGAAAAGGAACTCTTGGCACCAACAATTCAATGCTCAGAAGCCGACCTCAGATCCAAGCTGGCTTTGAGAACCTTCGTGTTGACTTACCCCCCCCCCCCCCCCCAGAACCTGATGTAGATGTTTCAGCTCTGAGTCTCCGGTCAATCCGATGGCATCAGTTTCAACAGAGACAGGGAAGCTTTCAACGTCAAAGTGGTTAGCAACTCCAGGGCTGACAAAGGTGCTTCCGGTTCAGTTGGATCCAACACCAACAAATGTGAAGAGTGGAACAACAGGGGGCATGTTGGGTGGAGAGGTACAATGGGCAGTACTCGGTACCTTCCCAGGGTCAGTACCAGGATAAACCCAAGCTGGATTTGCATCTTCAAAAACTTCATCATCTTAGTGACATCTTGCTCCTTGAAATTTCGAGATGATCGAACAGCTGAAGCCACCGATGATGGTCTGGAGTACTTTCTCTCTGAAGAATATGAGAGTGTGGACTGGAACTCATGAATTCTAGATAGTATCTCAGATATGGGGATGGAGATCGGATGTAAGAAGTAATCGGTTCTGATCTCCATCCCCACAAGAGGAGAAAACATACTTGATCTCATCATCACGAACATGGGAGCACAATGTTCAACACCGGAAGTATACCCCTCACTGGTGAGATCAGATCACAAACTAATCTCGCTGGAGGTCCTCATCCCACCCCCACCTGAAATAAAAAAGACCACAGTAAAGAACTTCTCGAAAGCCGACTTCACACTTCTAAAGACTAGTGTGGTCTCCTTTAAGGCCCCCGAGCCGACGGAAAACAGTACTCAAGCCGCTGAATCACTTACAAATGCCTTCTACCAGCACCTGCAGGACTGCATGGATAAGGCAATCCCAAGCAAAACAAAGACTCTTTGTACCAAAGGCAAGCATCCACTCTGGTGGACCCTAGCCATAAACAAACTCTACAACAAAAGGAGGAAGCTACTACAAGATAGAGCAAAATCCTTAAAAGGTAAGACACCCTTGATCACTATAAGTAAAAAACTAAGAGCTCTCATAAAATCATCCAAAGCAAATTTTGAGAGAAAAATAGCTAAAGACTCAAAAGACAATCATAAGGCCTTCTTTAGCTATGTTAGAAACCTGGGAGGAAACTCCCAGATATGCTCAGAACTAGTTCATAATGATGTGAAGATTACTGATCCTACAGACATTGCCAACATACTGGCTGACAGATTCAGTGCAAACTTCTCCCCCCCCCAAAAGGAGATATATCTATACCAAGCGATGGCACCCCCCAAACATCTCCAACGACCAAGTGAGAACTGCTCTCTCCAAAGCAAAAAACACAGCATCCATGGGACCTGATGGTGTCCCCGGCTGTGTGCTCCACGAACTCAACGAGGAATTAAACCCACAGCTAGGACAGCTGTTTAATCATAGTCTTACCTCTGGATATGTACCCAGGAGTGGCGCACTGCAACTGTGGTCCCACTTCACAAAGGCGGTGCCTCCACCGACCCTGGAAATTACCGTCCCATTAGCTTGACAAGCCTTATCTGCAAAGCCATGGAGAGGATCATAATGGACCTCATAAATAAAGACATAGGAATTTGCAGACTTTGGATCCATCCCAGTTTGGCTTTGTCAAAGGCAGATCATGCCTTCTAAACTTGGTTGACTTTTTCAAACAGTCACCAAAGCCATTGATGAGGGAAAGGCAGTCCATACAGCCTACCTCGATCTGGCTAAGGCCTTTGATACAATACCCCACTCGGGTATCATTGAAAAACTCATCAGCTTAAATGTTAACCCATACATCACAAGATGGGTTGCAAACTGGCTGAGTGACAGAACCCACAGGGTCAGAGTTGCTGGCGCCATGTCAGACTCAAAGCCTGTCACAAGTGGTGTACCACAGGGCTCAGTCCTGGGCCCACTCTTGTTTGGCATCTACTTTTCCAAGTACAAGCAAACACAGGAGGGTTATGGCTGACAAAGTTTGCAGATGACTGCAAACTGGGCCATAGTAGAAAACACATCTGACACAGATATCC